>NC_010574.1:0-345883 GCF_000165395.2 Babesia bovis T2Bo
CTAAACCCTAAACCCTAAACCCTAAACCCTAAACCCTAAACCCTAAACCCTAAACCCTAAACCCTAAACCCTAAACCCTAAACCCTAAACCCTAAACCCTAAACCCTAAACCCTAAACCCTAAACCCTAAACCCTAAAACCCTAAACCCTAAACCCTAAACCCTAAACCCTAAACCCTAAACCCTAAACCCTAAACCCTAAACCCTAAACCCTAAACCCTAAACCCTAAACCCTAAACCCTAAACCCTAAACCCTAAACCCTAAACCCTAAACCCTAAAACCCTAAACCCTAAACCCTAAACCCTAAAACCCTAAAACCCTAAAACCCTAAACCCTAAACCCTAAACCCTAAACCCTAAACCCTAAACCCTAAAACCCTAAAAACCCTAAACCCTAAACCCTAAACCCTAAACCCTAAAACCCTAAACCCTAAACCCTAAACCCTAAACCCTAAACCCTAAACCCTAAACCCTAAAACCCTAAACCCTAAACCCTAAACCCTAAAACCCTAAAATTGTTAGATCTCTTAACTATTTGCACCATCTACCCCACTTGGATCACACCTTCATTTTCCTTTAACCCCATAAATACCACAATGCATAAACCCTAATATCCCCAGAAGTGATGTGCCCAACAATACCAACTACCCCAGGAACACCACATGACTTCAACCCCATGTGAGTCATAGACCATCACTCTATCTACCCCATATCACCTATACCATTCACCCTAGGAGCTCCCGGTGGACCACCCAGAGATATACTAGGTGCACTACATATACGGGTAACCCTAGGGATACCATTATGGCCTACAGCACTCTATGCCCTGGCCTATTCTATCTCTCCTAGCAGTTCTCACACTGGTAAACAAGGTATCCTATACAGATGTATAGTAATATTGAGTGATACAGCATATAAACCGTGAGACTTCATTGTCTACAACGCTACCACTGTACTACTGCTATATTCCGGACATTACTTGCCACTAGTTGATATGTATGCATATCTCCTTAACATCCTCATTATGCTACTATGATCACTATATAGATATAATATGAAAATAGTACTATTCAATGTACTATTACTTTTCATTTGGCGTGGTTATAATCATGACAATGGATATACTATACGGAGTACTCATCTGCTCTATGCACTGTTCTATCAAATACTACTATTTTACCTATCCTGTACAATAGATACTCAATGCTTCTAGGAAGCACTGTCTATATAAGACTGCAGTATGACTCTAGCATATTAAATATATGTCGTTTGTACTGCACATATTTAACAATACACCCTAAATGCTGTTCATTAATCCAGCTTTGTCCCGTTCATATTCTTTGTAGCACCTCCACACCACCCTGACCAAGATTTAGGGTTAAATAACTTCTCGAACAGGCATCCAATGAAATATAGTATTATTACGACGACCACCGCTGGCAACCCTAACGTCGTTGCCATTATGAACAGCAGCAAGAATATTATTACATACGCATTCCATTCAAAATTACCATCCTTGTTCAGTATAGCGTATTCTATAGCCCATTCTTTTAGTTTCTGTTTCCACCCCTTTGGACTCTCCTGGTTCTTTGCCACTTCATCACTAGTAGTACCTTCCACTACCACTACTTCCTCGGTATCATCTCCTTGAGTCACCTTCTCTGCCATGGCCCATGCAGCACCGTGGTAGTGGCCAGTCACTTGGCTCAGTGAATCCAGTCTAGTAGGTGTCCAGTCCAGTGGCCATAGGGCACCCAGGGCTACCACTAGGACTGGGTAGACCAACATGGTTACTATGGTAGGGATGGAGTGGTAGGGAGTGGTGGGGTAGTGGTGGTAGAATGGGTAGTGACGAGGAGTTGGTGGTGGAGTAGTGGTGGAATGTTAGAGTAGTGGTATTCAGTGGTGGTAGTGAATAGTGGTATCTAGTAGAAGTATCTACACTAGTGCTGCATTGCATAACGTAGTTAAATTCATATCACTACTATCTACGATATACAAAGTAAATATTACACTTCCACAATGACTATCCCAGCTACTATTGGGCCACCCAAAGTTGGGCCATCAAGTGTCACAGGGTGGTACTGTAGTCACATTTAACACTATGATTCCTTTGCGATATCAGTTTCTGGTACCGTGTTCTCAGCAGTGTCAGTAGCCTTGAGACCCTTTTTCTTGGGGAGACATGAATTCCATCTCCATGTAAGCAGACCACATCGGTATGCATACCACAATGTCGGTATGATGAGTAATATTGAGTAGCCCAGGAGGACATATGAAACAACATCAACGTCACTCGCACCATCGGTAGCAATCTGTGTCGCTACCACTACCAAAGCTAGCAGAAGCACCACAGCAAGTATCCCGAAGCACAGATGCAGCTTTGGACATGGAAATATGGCCTTATATTCTAGGCAGTATAAGGTAATTCCTAGGGCAAGTAGGTGGACTGCTATGAAAGGGTATCCTTTAGAACTGAGTTGTACTCCACCGAGATGGGTACCACCCAGTACTGCCAATGACAACAAAGAGGACACTGCTACCGCCGATGCTATCAGGGCAACCACTTCCGGTACTGTATATGGTAGCTTGACTGTAGTATTCCATATAATTGCTGTGGAATAGCACTGCATAATTGGTACCGCCATGTTACCAAGGTATTGAATGATGGACTTTTCGGTATCTCCTCCTGTGGCGAAACTGAGGTCAAAACCGATGTGGAAACCAATGCCACCACCGCGCATTGCCAGCAAGACTGTTACACCCAGTACTATGAGTACCACTAATACTACCACTATTGCACTACCATAGCAAATGTACTGGCTCTTGCAACATGGTCTACAGAATAGATTACACTTCCAGCCGCAAAACAGGGTACCACCCAGTATAGCCAGTATTACCACTGCAACACCGTAGATGGGATACGCCCATTCTTTACCGATGCTTGAGCTAAACATGCCCTGTAGACCCAGATATTCTATTACCACTGCCAGCACTTGTAGTAATACTAGTAATACCAGTAGTACCCAATGGTACCAGGTCATTGGGGATACGAGGTAACCCGCTTGGCGGCATTGCCATAGACATAGACCAAGCAGCGCGGTAGATAGGATAGTGGTAGTAGGTAATGTTGTAGCGTTGCCTGCGTCTATCAGGGACACCAAGAAACCCAGTGCCTGGCAGCACAAGTAGAGCCATAGAAGGACCAGTACTATGGTAGTACAGGTATTGGTATTCATAATGCGATGGGAATCTACTTGATAGTAATCAGTAATAGTGATTTACCTGTGATATGATGGGATTCCATTGTCTTACTCAGTTGTGGTGAAGCGTTATGGAAGGATAGATACGACAAGGTGGCGTAAACTGAAGACATCTCTAAAGGGTCATTCTAGAAGCGAATAGCCTGCACAGGGTGTGGGGGATTGGAAGCCTTTATATGGTATAGTAGAGGGGGAGATATGTTGTGGTAATGTAGAGGGTAGTCATGTGGAGTGGTGGTGTATAGGGTAGTACTGTAGTAGTACTCTATAGTACTAGATTAGTGCCACATATTTAGCATTAATGGGATCACATCACCTATCTCATGAAACATAGTATATCACATGTTGTTCATATTACTACCCTAAGCAGTACTTACCTGGACCACTACTCCCATTCAACCTCTCCAGGTCATAGCCCATGGCCGCCATGAATGAGCCGAGACCTTTTCCGACCTCACTCAGTGTTCCATCCTGGCTCCACCTATTATTGCCACCACTCCCTCCAGTTAGGAACCCCAACTGACTGAGTCCACTCCAGATGAGACATACTGTCCCTAGGAAAATACGGGCCAGGAGGTGGACCTTAGAGGGATCATTAGTTGTAGTAGCTCTACCTGCTATACCATGAGTCACTGTCAGTATCATAGAGTACTTACCAGTGGTACCATTGACTATGGTAGTCCATAGAGCAGTGGTCTTGCTGTAGGCCGACTGGTAGCACTTCTTGCCACCACTGGTACCACACTTGGTACAGTCATGACTACCACTACCACCGGAACAACAGTTATCTGTACCAATCCCAGCACCACTACGTTCGCAATTCTTTCCTATCCCATTACTCTTTCCACTACTATCCCCCTTAAGACAACACGTATCCCCTTCCTGCCACCCAACCCACTTCTGTAGTCCCAGTGCCAAGTGGTCTATCAGTGTCCCTATGACCTCGGTACACTACGGTGGCTACCCTGAACAGCTACTACTTTTTTACTATATTTTCAGCAAAAGTGCAACCAAACTTGTGTGTAACATTGACTAAATATGCTACCAATTTTCCATAAACTTACTAATAAACATCCACTACACTTGCTACTAAACACTTACCAACATCTTCATTAGTTCACCCATTACTATATAGAATGTCCCCTCACAAAGGTCTGTTTAGTGGGGCAACTACATATGTTGGAGTTACCCGGGTGGGGTTTTTGGCATAGTGGGGGTGGTGAGGTAGTGCAGAAACACTGATATAGAATGCGCGCCATATATAATAGAGGGCGCCTTCGGCGCCCATTAGTATATTGACTCACCCCTGTACAGAATGTATATGTGGCCTGGCGGCGGCAGTGACTGACCTACTGCAGTCAGTACAACTGGAGTACCATGGTAAGTACTCAGTACTAGAAGTAGTACTATCTAGTACCACTACTGGTACACAGTACCTCATGGTGTCCTATAGGCTATCAAGGTGAAGCCAAGGACAAAGGCCCCCAAAAAGAGCGAGTAGAAGGTTGCCTCAACGAAGTATTCTCCCTAGTCCAGGGACTAGGTGGTACTGCAGTGGTCCGGACCTATATAGACCAGCTGGCACAGGTACTCAGTGCACTCGTTGGGTGGAGTAAGATAGATAAGTGTTGGCAAAGACATGGTGGTAACAATAACAATCAACATGGCAATGAACCGAATTGCGGATATTTAACAGATGTAAAAGCAAACACGCCATGCAAGGACTGTCAATGTATGAAATGGAGTGTGACCAGGCCGGAAAGCGAAGGAACACCACTGGGCAGGAAGTGTACAAGGTGTAGTGATAGTAGTGGTAGTGATGCGTGTAACTGTAGTCCTGGTGGTGGTGACTCCTGTACTGCTGAGAAGTGTAAATGCGCTCTAGCAGGTAAATGCTGCAAGTGTTGTTGTAAAAGTTGTAATGGGTGTAAGGAAAACGCAAAGTGTAGTTGCATGATGGACGACAGCTATCACTGTCGCATATACAAGGATACATATCAGTCGGCATATATATCATACACAAGTAACAAGCACTTCGAGAAGTACGGTATGGCAGCTACGTGGAATGCATTGCATAAATTTACTGCTAATTTCGGTAGTATAAGAGGCAATCCAACCGAGAAAAGATCCAAATGTGCCCGTATCCTCCTAGGGTCAGTATGTCTCATTTGGAGTGGCCTTACTTATATGTATTGGACTGGAAAGTACCATTCCAGCAGCCCCCGGTGGAATAATCACATCCTGGATGGTACTGGTCTAGATGATGGTACACTGTCACAATGGCTTCAGGCCCTAGGGTTTCCTAAGGCAATGTTGAATGACGCTGGCCCTGGAAATAGGTTGGATGCTGTCATATGGGATGGGTTTAGGGGTATGTTATATTTGGGATTCCCGGATACTGGTAGTGGTAGTGGTCATGGCTGGGACACTGAGGGTAATACATTTAGGGATCCATCTAGTATGAACTATGCTGGATATATACATACTTTAGAGAAGGGTGCATTTTGCAGCAACGGTAATGTCTTCCCTAAGAATGCTAATGGCGCCACAATTACTGAAGAACAGATGCACAAATGTGGTGCCCTCTTCAAGCTCTACATTCTATCATGTGCCTATTTCACTGGGTTACAGAACAAAGCTCCGCCGAAGGCGGGAAATACAACCCCCAAGACCATCCGGGAAATCCTCTACTGGCTAAGTGCATTGCCCTATAGTCCGGCGTACCCAGAGATACTGAAGCATGGTAAGGATAGGCTAAGAGAAGTGACACAGAAACCCGGAGACAATGGCAATGAGATACCAACACTCGCCTTTCACCAAACAGGCCGTAATGCTCCCATTACAGTACATGAATTTAACCTGTTTGCCCACTTCCAAGCTGTGACCCAGTACTGCCCACTGGTCCTCATCGGTATCCAGGGTGGTATTCACAGTACTAACAGGACTACTCCTGCCATCCACTCCCTCTATGCCAACACGGAGTGTCACTTCACCTATCCCACTGTGTCCATTCAAGCATACAACCAGGTGGTCCACTACATTAGGGCTCTGTTCTACCAACTCTATTTCCTTAGGAAGCAATGTGCAGTTAAAGTGGCTCTGGGAGGGAAGTGGCGTGAATGTAGGTATGGCAAGGATGTGGTGTCAAAGGGGGTAATCAGCTGGATGTGCCTGGGGTGTGACCCCATGGAACATGATAGGAAATGGAGGGTAAAGGAGATGGGAAATAAACTTAATAAACTACCATTAGGATCGAATGGCAGTGATGCAAAGAAGATCAAGGATGTACTGGAGGCAATAGGTCAGGTAGTGGTACAATTGGGTAATGCCCAGGAGGCATTGGAAGGGAAGGATAAGGAGGCGATCAATGCGGTGAAGACGGCACTGGAGAAGGCTAAGGGGGAACTAGAGGAGGCGGTGAAGAAGGTGAATGGTGGGCTGGATGTGAAACTAGGGGAGGCTAAGACGGCACTAGAGGCGCTGACGAATGGTGGTAGTGGAATACTAGGGGAGGTAGGGGAGAAACTAGAGACGGCTACTAATGGTGAGTATGATCCCGGTAAGAACAAGATAAGTGAATCTATTAATAAGGTACGGGAGGTATTGAAGGAACTGGAAAAGGTGATCAAGGAGCTGAAGAAGAAGGAAGTAGATGATGCCAACGAGCTGCTAGGTGTAGTTATGGATCCATATGTGCCTGAAAAGGAGCTACAAAATATCCTTCAAAGAGAAGTATCCCATGAGTACACAATACTCCTCTCAGCCATCGAAAAGATTATCTCCATCTGCACCTCTCCCAAGTGCAGTGCATGTGACCAACACTCCACCAAGTGCGGCCAAAAGCCAACACCCAGTATCTGTAAGACCTGCCTCCAACCCACTACCACTGGTGTCCCCTCCCCCCTCCAGGCATTCCTCGAGGATCGGTTACCAGGGTTTAGTTGTAAAGAAGTGGTGGACCAAGACGAGAACCCAGACTATCCTTCCGCTGCATCCCACTTGGGACACTGTAATGGTTCCGGTCAGTGCTGCCCATTGCCAATGGGATTTAGAGGTCAATTCTATAGTGGCAGCACCAGCGACAGCACTGGTGCACGCCTTTATGGCATCCTGTATTTCTTCAGTAACGAAAACATGATGCAGTCGTGTGTTTATACACTGGTGAGGGTCACAGCAGCCCTTAGTGCCACTACACCACAGGTACTGGGTGATGTATTCGGGTTCTTTAGAGGTGGTATTGGAGAGAAGGAAAGGGGAAAGAACAAGAAGAATTTGGTAGTGCCGTGTGATCACACTAAGGACCCATCTAAGAAAGGAGATGATGACTACTTTTGCGGCTGGTGTGCCTCTGGGTTACGGGATGAAGTTAAGAAGATAGAGTGGATACCAAAGGAAGACAATGATGGAGGGAAGTATAGAGGAAGTGTAGGAGAAGCACTGATAAATATTAAAGGCGATAAAGGGGATAGTGTTGCTCTAAAGTCCAGTGCTGCTACTGCCAATACCTCCCTCTCACGACTCACTAAGAACTGCCAGTACCTCTCTCCCCTAACCGGTGAACTCTATACGGCCGTGAGTGCCACATTCGGCGGAACATACCTCTCATGGGTGCTATACCTATCAGATGCACTTCATTCAGGACTAGAGTCACTATCTGACGCATTCAAGGAGATTGAATGCCGGGGCTGTAGAGACTGTGACCCCAATAAGTGCAAGAAGGGAGTCCATGGACAGGGAAGTGGACAGTGTGGATGCCAATCAATCGTATCATGTACTGGGGTACTACCAGTGCTGTACAGGTATGGCTTTGGGTATGGTAATGTAGAGGCGTTGCATTACAGTAAGGGTGAGTTCTACTAGTCCACTTTATATACTAATGGGCGCCTTGGTCACAACTGTCATATGGAGTATTGGCGTAGTACGTGAGGAAGTAGAAAGGTTCTATGGAATATAACTACGTATAAGATTATTAAACGACCATCATTTAGCTAATACAGTGAATGTAGTGCAAAGAAGTGTATTCATACATAGTAGTGCAATATTCCCGCCATATGGAAGGTACCTGACTGGGGTATCTAGGGTGGTGCGTATACCACCGTGTCTCACTCGGTATATAACTATGATTTTGTAACTTATTAGTAATTATCTAGCACTCTGCAGTTCTACTGAGTAACATCACGTGGCATTCATTCTTTGCTAGAATTACTGAGTGCTCCCCACTATTATGGAGTAATACTGTGTCCAGATTACTAAGCACACTAAGTAGCATCCATTACTACTCCACATCACTACTACTAAGCCACCATCTCCCACCACTGCATCACTACCATCGTAACCATGTTGGTCTGTCCACTCCTAGTGGTAGCCCTAGGTGCCCTATGGCCACTGGACTGGACCCATACTAAACTGGACTCACTGAGCCCAGTGATTGGCCACTACCACGGTACCACATGGGCCATGGCAGAGAAGGTGACTCAAGGAGATGATACCGAGGAAGTAGTGGTAGTGGAAGGCACTACTAGCGATGAAGTGGCAAAGAACAAGGAGAGCCAAAAGGGGTGGAAAGAGAAATTAAGTGAATGGTCTGCTGGTTATATTATACTGGACAAAGATGGAAAATTAAAGTGGGATATGAATCCATTTATAGTAGTGGTTATCGTTGCAATTGGATTGATGACCGGGGTGGGACCAGTGGCGATCGTGGTAATAGTGGTAGTGTATTTCATTGTTTCTATTTGTAAGTGGATAATAAATCCTAAGTCCTGGTTTGGGAGCTCTGGCAGCTCTTTGAAGAAGTTGAATGCTAAAAATGTGGATTAACCAACAAAATCTTAGATATATCGCTGAGTATATATTCTAGAAACGACATACATTTAATATGCTGGAGTTATATTGTAGTGCAGATACAGTTCTTCTTAGAAGCATTGATTATTTATTGTACTGAATATATAGAACAGTGGCCTTACGTTGTGCAGTACATGGACAGCATGAACATTCTATGGAGTACATCTATTGTCATGATCACAACTAATGTAAAGTGACAGTACATTGAGCAGTACTATTGTGCATAGTGTATTTATGTAGTGATCATGGTAGGAAAGGTACATTTCAAGGATATATTAACAGATAGCAAATGATGGCCAGTAATCCATGAGGTAAGGTGTTATATAAGGTAAATAGTTTTGTAGGGTGTGGTGCTGTAGGGCATATACCCCGTATGGGGTTTATAGAGTTTATGTTATATGGTGTATCTGGGGGTTTGTAGTGTTGTAGGGTAGATAGTGTATTATTGGGTACACTGCCAATGATTGAACAGGATATATAGTGTTATAGTAACAATGGGGAGATCTTCTGCATATTAGCAACATTGCTAGACACTGTTTGACTGGACACCACACAGGTGTTCAGTGTACAATATGTTGCACTGTGACATAATATAATAAATGTTAGGGGTTTTATAGAATATAGTTCTATAATGTTGCTAGGTTGGGCACTTCACAGTGCCATGTGGTACCATTTAGACAAGTAACTGACACCGTATAATGCTATTTTGGGGTCCATCTAGGATTATAGGGATGTTCATGAGAAACCACGCATATGTAACTGTAATGGACATTGTTACTATAGTGACCTGGGAACTAGTGGTTCATCAATAGATAGGAATTCACTACTGCCTAGACATTTACCATTTCCTAGGGAGTAAGGATCCTTACCGCTTCTTGATGAATTCAAACCACAGGGTAGTATTGTACAATAATGCTGTAAGATAGCACTTTACGGGAACCCACTTGTGTACATACCTTATATAGCACTTGTCTACATAACTGGCTGCCAGGAGGACACGAGCATAATCTCCTATGAACAATAAAGAGTCAATCTTTAACCCATCCATTGGTAACATACAATAGCAAAGTAACATATAACTCTATGGAAACTGTCATAATGATATTGTCGTGTCTAGTGTATATTGCGACAGGGTATGTTGAAGTATCGACAATAGAGATCCCAGGAATACATCACCATGTCTTATTCCACATTAAATTCACTCTACCTTACCTAGTCAAAATTACATAGCAACAACCATTCTAGAGAAGTATTTTCCATAGTAACGCATGTACTATGCATGGCACTTGTACTATAGATGGGGCATTAAAACAACTATAGGCCCGACAGTTGGTAAGATCAATCTCTACTAATATTAACAAGATGGTAGCCTTCAACATGTTATGGAAGCTATCTATATTGGTAGCCTTTGGGCTCTCTGCTACGGCCACTTCTACTGAGGTAGCCCAGGAGCAACCCACGCAAGAAGGATTAGACATCGGAATCCCTGGTAAGGAATACGAACAGGCCACTGAACTTGTAAAAGTACCGGAGCAAGATAATACCGACAGTGAAAAGGAGATTGCGACAGATGAACCACCCAAGTACTCTGTTGAATGGTATCTGTTACCTGAGCCGGAAAATAGAGCCGCTTTACGTAGTTTTTTGCCATGGTCTTTGTCTATTTCTGTGCCAACGAACTGCAAAAAGCCCATATCGACTGCATTAATGAACCAAATTCGGTGGTATTTTTCAAGGCGTGACCTTCAATGGTTTTTGTTACCCAAACAAGAAAACAGAACTGCCCTACGTAAGTTGTTACCAATCGACGTGGCTGCAGTAATTCCAGAAGATTGCCGTAAGGCAATACCGGGCGTATATGAAAGCTATATTTGGACGTATTTCTCATTGTCTGCCGTTGAATGGCTTCTGGAATCCAAGCCGGAAAATAGATCTCTTCTAATTAAGTCGTTACCAAGCGATCTGGCCAAAGGTGTTCCCGAAGATGTCAACAAACCAATAGATCCTGCAGTGGAAGAACGTATTAGGGAGTATTTCGCATTTACTGTGCCAGATTTGAGGTGAAGGTGTCTACCATGATATTTTTTCGCATTTGTAAATGATCCATTATGGTGTATTTAAATGAAAACGCAGTTATCATAATATCAGTCTATAGACTACTGTACTAGAACACACGGCTTCATATGTCGCACTACTTATACATAGATTACGTGCACTAACAGTATCAACCAATACGCTTATTGACACCTATAAGCACCGCAGCTCTATTAATATTCATTGTTGTGTTAGATCTACCCCTGTAGATTTTACATGTGTCTACTGTAACGTTCAATAGTGGTCGGCCGTAAAATTAGGGTATATCACTACAGGTCACTATCATTACTGATCACGCTACACCCAGAAGCGGTGCTATCAATTGACCCTACATATAACATACAGTACAATCGCAATACGAAGGGACACTACTAGTAGAACTCACTACACTATGGACCACAGCTGCTATATATAGCAGAGATACACCATGGTGTTACTACAACAAAGAGGTTTCAATACACTAGATAGAGCTATAACACTAAGATGATACACTATTCAAGGTTGTATAGAGCACCGTTTTCTTGGATACTCCATGCACCTATAGACATTAAATCAGTGTACCATGTAACACAGACCTATTGAATAGATCAAAGGTACAGCTTACTACAATACTACTTGCATTCGTATATACAGTATATCTAGACAGTACATACAGGATATATTATCACGTTACGTACATTGTATAATGCTATGCAGTTGCCATGTTGCAGCAATACTCCGGTGATGATTCACTGTGATCGAACCACATCCATTTGGCCTATATAGTACTACTGCTAGATCGTTTTACTATCCTTCCTTAAAGGGTATCGTTTCTACGACACCGTTGAATACTACTACAGCAATATTGAGCATCACTACACTAATATATAACACTAATACAGTATTGCTAGCTATTATTACCCATTTATTAGCACACTAGTATTCAGTACTGTTACTATTCCAGTTCATTCCCGAGGTGTATGGGGAACACTGGCGCACTGGGTCCATGTGTATATCCCGGGATTCTATTGCCAATATCTAGCCAAGATGCCGGGTGTTAAGGCTGGTATAGGCCCTTACTCTGATGAGGCTGCCCCTAAGGTGGCTGATTCGGTAAGGTACCTCATGCCCATCGCCAAGCTACTCTTCATCTTGGTAGCAATCCTAGGCTTTGGTTTCTGTATGGCAATGCTGCTGATGGCTACTGTAGAAGCCATAGAGATAAAGGCTCTGACGAATGGAGAGGGCAAGCTCAAAAACGCTGACATGACCGCCCTGAGCATAGCTATCTGCCTGAGTCATCTAGCGCTACACTTTCTAGGCTACCGATGCAGGTTCATGAAGCTACACTGGACGTCTTGGGACAGTGGGCTGTTCATACTAGGATTCGCGGTAGTTATCTCTGCGTTCTTTGCAGTGTTCATAGTGGTGTTACCAGGGAAGGGTACAAATCTAGGAAAGTTCGAGAAAGATGACAATCGCACCTATATCGCCATGGGATTCACTGGCCTGGAGTTACTGGCAATGTTCGGGTTCATCATATGCGCTATGAAGACACACTGCTTTGGTGGCTGCATGACGCTTAACAAGAAGGTATTCTATACATTTGCCTTTATATACATGCTGGTGTTTTCCGCCCATGCGTATACACTATATGAGTTTAAGGAAAATCCAGAGGAATATGGAAATGATGATAAAAATTGGCACAAGCACAGGTTCATGGCCGCGGTTAACTACATCTTCGTGATTGGACTGTGTATCAGTGCATACCAGGTAAACCTATGCTGCTTGTCATTTACCAAGTGTGATGCTGTCTTCATATTCCTGACTGGCACTGTCGTAGGCATCTTGATAACAATATGCCTGTCAATGTTCCCGGAGATTCAGCCTACCCAGTGGACTCTCGCAGGCCTTATCGGTATGCTATATATACTCACGGTTGCACTGTTTTTGTACATCCATGCCAAGAGGCCGCTGTGCAGGTACTACAACCCAGATGTAGTAACTTTCGGGATATTCGCGCTACTGTTCCTATTATTGGTATCCACCTTGATAGCCCTGGGAGTAATGCATCAAAAAATTATCAGCGGTATCGCGGCAGACGCTAAAACCATTGCCCCAATAGCCATATTTGTGTACGGCTTCGTGGTATTCGTTGTAATGTTAATCTTCGGTTTCAAGGGCAATGCCATGAAGGTTATCAAGGCGTTCATGAAGCAGGCACGTGACGAACGACTCGTTAAGAACGGCCATGAGCTGGATGTCAAACCTTTGTACGAACCAGGCGTTGAGACACCGGGTAGTGAATGTAACCTTCGTGGACCGGAGTCATCAGGAGGTGTCTTCCGTGATTCGTGGTTACACCCAGCAATGTAGTTTGTTATACTATCGGGAATGTGTCCTGGAATTTTAACACATAAAGACTAAAGGTCGCCAACTAATGCAGTTAAAATGAAGAGATTACTATAATTAATGTAGTATAAGCTATTAATTCGTATTGCATGATCGGCAGGTCCACGTATGCATACATTAACACTGTGTCAGTGATATTAAGGTAACTATTAACATTTACGGGCCATATTTAGTTACGATAGTTTAGTACCAGCTGCATAGTGATAGAATACGTGATCCAGAGATACTGTGAGCTTTGATAGGGTCAACTCCGTATATGGAGCAGAGAGAAGTTGAATTTCAAGGTGCGGCTCTGACCTTTATAAGGTGAAGACTAATAATTCGTTGAAATGATATATGTTTTATAAGGTAGGTAAACCTAGGCATAGCAGCGTTATTCTTTTCAATTGCTACTACGTCTGTTCATCCTCTCCACAGTCATCTATTGAAGAATGTAACGCTTCGACACGTAACCACATCGTGTTATTCCATATGTGATGGCATTGAAATCACATAGTTGCTACTTATATTTTACTACATATTGCCAGTTTGTTAGACGAATATTACGTATATCCAATCAATGAAGCACCATTAAATCTCTGTTGCATCTGATGACAGGGATCATTAGAATTCTACAATACGCATAAAATATCGTCACATGATACATCTGATACCTGTGAATGACAAACTACAATTAGAGCACTACCGCGGATAGAACACAGATTAAAGCCTGCTTATACACTACATAAACCCCTGAGACAACAGCTGAATCGATCCAATCTGATAGCAACCACATCACGATGTCACAACCTCCTCAGCTGCCTTTTTCGCAAACAAGTTCCGTATTTTGTTCCTGAAGATGTAACATAAAATGCCTCCTATGGCAAGGACACCGATGACAATACCAGCAGACCATGCCTCCTTACCACCACCACCACCATTATGAGCCCACATCCCTATAGAAACACCAACAACAATTAGTAAAACCAGTATAACAGCGGCTATTATCATTGCTTTCTTGTTGCCAAAGAATTTACCACCCACTCCTTTGGTCGAAGTATCTACCTTAGCCTCACCTTCAGGGGCATTGGCGCTGACACCAAGGAAGAATAAAATACCGATTACGCCAACCATACAATCCATCTTGGGTATTGGAGAGTAACAAAAAAATTCAGAAGAATAGTTATATCCCTTCACTGGAGTATAGGAATGCCTAAGGGCACAATAATAAAACTGAAACAGTCGAATGGTCAATATGACACCATGTTATTCTAATCTGTATGCATATACGTTAGATACAAACTACCGCACACATCCTGCCGAATACTGCAAGTGCGATGTGCCCACTAAGAGTAGATGAGTCCAGATAACACTACAGAATAAAAACGCGAATTACATACTATAATATAGTAGCTCCTAAAGGAGTAACATATGTGGCAATTTAGAATGGAACTATGTTCTAAAAAACTATGATAATCATATACAAATGGTACAATTTGGCAGGAGATAGCGATTAATGTATCATATATGTTTAAGTCTAGAGCAAGATCCAGAAGACCTTAGATCATTGTTCCTGTATGCTGATAACTTTGTTATTTTGCAGTAATGTTCTGGAGCATCACCATAGAGTACCATCTCGACACGTAACGAATGTTAATGTCTATATGCCATATGGTAAATCAAGTGTCAACGTAATTCATTATAGAGTTGCTACATTTAATACATCGACGGTCCAGTTCTTATAAACATCTTTCGCTATGTGATCACTTTTACCAGATGTTTTATGGTCATGGCATTCTCATGTAGGCAATGTTACAAGGTGCCATTTATTCAGTTGTGCAATATTCCGATATAGTGAGTCAAATTAATGTCAACTGTTGAAAACAAACTGCATCTTCCTAGTAAAGGCTTATTAGTGAAATATATAAGTCGAAAGAATTCGGGCCCATAATCCCAAACAGTCTTGTACTATACAAAGCAATATCACATGCTTATAGTAGATAGCAACAATCACCTATACGTATACCTGTCTGGCATTACATGGCAATCACCCATAATAGTCATTCTGAAAACGCTATTAACAAATGAGAGTTCAACGCTACAATTGCTCTACATAAAGACTTATCACATACTAAATGACAACATATTAAATCCATACGCCTCGTATGGCACATTATTGTTGAAGTTAGATCAACCCATGCTGATTAAATCTAACACATTGATGGCGCTTATTGTGTATTACGCCCGAGAAGTTACATGTGTCACCAACCAAATATGCTACCATGGCTCATGAGCACAAATACTGTGCTCCATGCATAGTCATGTCCTTATAACTCGGGATTAACCACCATCAGAGTACGCTCCAGCTTACCCTTGACATTTTGGTCAAACGATTCCTTAAAGCTTACAAAGCCCTTTTTTATACCGATGAGCAACCAGTATCGGAAACCATCCTTTACGCCCATTCCTTCAGTTGGCCACCGTTCTCCAGGCTTGTAAGCATCTCTTGTGGTTATAAATTGTTGTATATACGCTTCCGATATATACTTGGTAATGTTCAAAACAAGAAGGTTTATACCTAAATTTACTGAAGACAAAGTGGAGCCATGTTGACATTTACATTCTTTCCCACCACTGGCACTCTTTGAGGGTTTTGCATTCCCATCAATTGCTGCAGTTGATGAGTTGATTACCACTCTGCCGGAAAAATAAAAGAATACTGTCAGGAATCCTACAATCAGAGGCTTCATATGAACAAGCTTTGCTATTGGCGACGATGGGTAATGGATAATTACAATAAACATGATCCCTATGCCCAGATATGGAATGAGAAGGAGATATAGTAGGTAATAATAAGCTTTGTCATTTTCCCACTTGTCTTTCAAACCAGCGTTCTCAGCAAGGCACCATATACTTATGCCAGCAATTGCTTGAAAGATAGTGCATAGACTTTGAATTGGGTATCTGTGTTCAAACGTTACCATCTCGAATGGAGAAATGAGAGGATAGACTACAAATATAAACCCATAGCCTACGGTACTAGCCGCCATCATAGGAAAGGCGCCACAATACGCATCCCAAAATGTACAATTGCCGGTGCATTGTCCATTGTTACTAGTCGATTGTGATTCGCCTGAACGTTCAGCTAACTTAGTGGAAATATAATAACTCCACACGATGGCCACAATGAATGATAGAGCCAACATAACAACAATGTTCGTTAACACGAGCCAATAATTGACATCCATACCAATCTTGTGTAAAATAAATATTGTAATTCCATGTAACAAGGAAACGAATATTCCGGTAGAGGATGCACCAAGGTCATATGATGCTATGTTATCCGATGAGATGTCGTAAATAATCATATCATCTATGCCTGCTACGAAGTTGGCAATTACCAATGCCCAATAGTAAATAACTACATTTGAATTACCTTCTCCCCAAGCAAACGCCTTGAGGATAACGACATTAACAGCAACAATGATCCATGAAACTAGGATGGAACAACCTTGTTGTATCTTCGTCGCTATGGCACCGGACTGTTTCAAAGATGAAAAAATAACCAATACTCCTAATGCAGAAAACAAATAAAATAGCTCCATGGAATTGTGGCACATTCCAATAAATACTCCTACCGCATCCGGACCATACCCGAAACGCTGCATGGCAAACGAGGAACCCAGCAAGCACAAATTCAAAGGCTGCATCAAACTGAGGCCTTTCAAGAAATTGGCAGCATAATCTAAAAAATTTTGTTCCTTTTTGCCTTCTGCCATCTTGTCGAGCCTTTATCTCATTGGCCACCTCTGAATACCCATCCCATAGGCATTTACTAGCTCTACATCATCACTAGCAGTGTATTAGCATTTACATTTAACACAGTCTCACGTATTAACCTGTGCCCATGATCCAAATGCCTATATGGTGGCATGATCATTTAGACACGAGTTGGAATAATGCTAGAAATGTGCACATTGGTCCGTACCGTGGTTTAATAAAGTGGAACGTAGAGTAATAGTCTAGTTCTGGTGAATATTAGCCGCGAAATTTATATACCCTCCTTATTACGGTATATGAAGGGTCACCCCCTAGGAATGGTTTACATACAGTAAATTCTTTTGGTTAAATTAGCTTCTCACATAAATACTTTAGTATACAGTGTTTTATAACGCATAATGTACATTATTCTGTATTTAGATATATGATGTGTACAAATGGTCTTGGATATTCAATAGCTTCATGTTACCGTTACACAGTTGCCATTTGTACGTATAAAGGCCGTGATTTAATGATAATATCTAGTGAAAATGCCAATGGTTCACTATATTCATCTGGAAAATGCTTTTATCTGTTTCCATATGACTGTTGTCACACTGTATGTCTATGGTATTGGATCCAATGAGTTGCACATAATGGGATTGGTTTTGACACTAGTGATTACAATGGGTTTTATGCTATATACTCTGAGTGATAGTAATGAATCTGTTTCATAAGGGATTTGTTCTGTCAGTACTTGATAGGGGTAATGTAGAAGGCAGTACCATGGCTAGGAGACTCCGGTATTGAACTCCCCTATCAAACAGACCAACCATGACAGGTAGGTCCCGGCCATCGCTGGACTCAACTGGCCATACTGCTGGCCACTTAAAGGAGAGAGGTATGGATTGCATTTTGAAGGATCTTTACCACCGTAGAGACACTTGAGGGTGTCCTTACAACCACTAGTGCCGCCACTGCAATCTCCATTCCACTTTGTCAGTGCCTGGACCACTGCATTATTACCACCACCAATAGACGGCATGTGCAGTTTAGATTCCTTCTCGAACTCTGTCAATTTCGTATTGACTCCGTCTTTACCACCACCACTCTTTCCCCCAATGTACACTATATAGTAATAGAACCCAAAGAGGTCACCCAGGGTCCGTGGCACCGTGGGAGTAATACATGCCAGTAGTCTCAGGAGTACCACTAGGGAGCCACTCGGGCACTTCACTGGGTCACAGTAGTACTCCAGAAGTAGCGACAGTGTATTTCCAGTGCAGTGGGCAGGGTAAGTGCCTTGTCCTGCTACAGGATGAGTCCATGTGACTACCGTGGCGCCCTTATAGCACTAGGGTGGGACGTACCTGACGGTTGTAGTGACGCTGTCTTGTGGCTTCCAGTAGTTAAATCTGTGCATACCATGAGTCACTATTGGTTACTGTGGCGCCCAGGGGGTGCCCCTAGTGTATATATACAGTGCCTTAGGGGTACCATAGAGTAAAAGGACGTACCTTTGAAGTGGTTTACTCTGTTTTGGTCACTTCCAGTGGTACTAGCCTCTGCCTGCCATCCCATAGGGACGGGACAGTGTATTGGTAGACCCCCGAAATGTTTAGGACCAATATCATCTTTGGCTTCCATGTGATCTTTTATTTCCGGATAAGTGTTCGTCTCATTATCAGGGGCCTTTCCAGCTGTTACTCCGCAAACCAGTGGTCCTAGTCCATCACACAGGAATAACATCAGTGGTGATTTATGACTGGCGCTCTTCTTGCACTGACAGTCGTTTCCACCAGCTCCTCCCGGACCTACTACACCATTAATCCATATGACACTGTTGCGCGCCACCTAATACATAGACAGTCACTTTTATCAACATATAGCACGCATAATATATATCATGCTACCTACCTGGTGCCTCACATAACCACTTCTCATTCGGGCTATATCCACCACTAGGATTCACACCTTTACCATACCTACAACTTTTCCAGCCCAGCACTGTCTTCCCTGCTCCTCCTCCTCCTGCCACCACCCCCGCTCCACACTGCTTCCTCAGGAAATAGAGCTGGTAGAAGCAATGGTAGACATATACCCTCAGTTGGTCCAGGCACTGGGCGGCCGAAAGGTCCATCTGGAAGCCAAAGAGCCCATTGGCGTACATCCCATGGAGGGGGCCTACACATGGTGTTACGGAGTGGTACTGCCAGGGTACTTACCAAACTTGGAGACTTCCAGGTGGTACCCGCCGTAGCAGACTTGGCCGGCCTGGAGTTCTTGTCCGTTAGACTGTTGCTGTTGTTGTTGTTGCTGTCCCTTGGCTGCTTCTTGTTGTTTCTTTATCTCATCAAGGTTACACCTTTTACTTCGGTCCTTACTATGTTCAGGACACTTCTTGTCCTTAGCAGCAGCAGCTGGACCACCTACTACACCATGACTCCACATGACTACCCCTAGAGACACCGTTGCGCCTCAGGCGCCCTTATATAGCACTAGAAGGGTACTCACCTGGTGGTGCCTGTGCCTTGTCTACCTCTTTTTCTATGGTCCCCTGGATCCCGATGAGGACCAGTGGGCAGTAGCCACAGGCGGCCATTAGGTAGTGGGTAATGTCATCCCTCTTGAGGGTGGTACTGGCACCATTACCTTGTCCATGAATCTCTATTTTATCCTCTGTCTTCTCTGGATCATCCTCTTTCCTAGGATACTTATCTTGCATCCTATCCACCAGCTCTCTGTACCCCTTACTATAGGGCAATGCACTAAGCCAGTATAGGATCTCCCGGATGGTCCTGGGTTTCCTAGGAGACTTTTCTTTTTTGGTAGTGTCCGTGGTAGGACTGGGAGCAGCACTAGGGGCCGGCTGTGGCGCCTTTGGCGGCGACGTGATACCCTTGGCCCCGGCACTGCCTGCCCTGAAGTACCCACTGGCCAGGATGTGGAGTACCAATAGGGGGTAGTCATTGCATATGGATTCAGTTTTATTGTCCTTCTTCAGTGCTTCCTTCGCCTTGTCATAGATAGTGCTATAGTACTCAGCTACACTATCTGGGTCACATTGGTACTACAGAGGAGGTGGACTTACTTTTCTCAGCACTGTCTCCCTGGAATTCGTTCCACTGGATGCCCTCCTTTCCATTAGGCTGTTTTCCCGATAGTAACTTTTGCACAAACTCTCCATTACCCGTGTTACCTACTACACCATTAGTCCACCTGACAACCCTAGGCAGTACTCACCTTTACTACCACTCCCATTCAACCTCTCCAGGTCATAGCCCATGGCCGCCATGAATGAGCCGAGACCGGCTGAGTCACCACTGATCTCGTGCAGCTTACTTGCCGTCCACCTATCACCACTCCCTCCAGTTAGGAACCCCAACTGACTGAGTCCACTCCAGATGAGACATACTGACCCTAGGAAAATTCGGGCCAGGAGGTGGACTTGATCTGCCTTGTCCGAGAGGGTGGTCCAAAGGTAGTTTTCAGGGGAGCTGCTGGGTGGACTAGTGGCTTTGCAGTAGGCCGAGAGGTAGCACTTTGTACCGGCACCCTTGGCACCGGTACCACACTCAGTACAGTCATGACAAGTCTTGCCACTGTTACCACAACAACCAACACCAGGACTACAATTACACTTCCCTCCTATCCCATTTGTTCCCTTAAGACAACACGTATCCCCTTCCTGCCACCCAACCCACTTCTGTAGTCCCAGTGCCAAGTGGTCTATCAGTGCCTTTATGACCTCGGTGCCACCAGAGCAGGTACTACTGGCAGCACTAGTGCTGCCACCACTAAGGAGTCCCAGGTCCGTGAGCACTGGCTTGACAATGTCCTTCTCCTGTCCTAGGAGCAGGTCATCCCAGTACCTGTCAGGGATGGGACCAGGGGACCCCGGGGACCTGGCGTCATACAGTAGGTCCTTCACTGCTTTAGCCAAGAAGCACAAACAGTCTGTGTGGTCATGTGGGTACAGTACAGTGCTATTGACTTACGGGGGCCATTACTAGTGCTAGATTGTGGCGGTTGTTGCGCCGCCGGCGCATTCTTCTTACCATCCCTACCAGTAACCCTCAGGACCCAGTCAATGGCCTCCTTCAGGTTGGTGGGAGGCGTAGTGAGGCTTTCATAGGGCTTCCAGGCCTGTGCTGCTGCCATTGTGTCACCACCCCTTGTTTCGAGAGTGTCCAGTGAGAGTCAGTGGTAGTCAAGGTCAATGTATCGGGGTGGAATCCTAGGGAGGTGGAGCGCGCCGTTGGAAGTAGTGGCGCCTTCGGCGCGACAGTATGTTGGTGGCGCGCAGTGAGAGTACTAGGGGATTCCACTATAACAACGGGATCGCCACCAAGGCAGTACCTAGTGGAATCCCATACAATAGTATGCGCGCCACCAATCTACGGGCGCGCTCAGTATATATAGGATTCCACCCCAATAGCCAGACCACTCTCTCACCACTGTGAGTACTCCTAGAAGCACTGACAATGGCCCCTGCAAGCACTTTCACGCCGAAGGCGTCCCTGACTGACGCTCCTACCAACCTGAAGGAGGCCATTGACTGGGTCCTGAGGGTAACTGGTAAGGATGGTAAGAAGAATGATGGTACGTCGCTGTAGACATTTGGATAGTATGCGCGCCGTATTGATGCTCCCTGTCAGTGCCCGTTATAGTGGCGCGCCTTAGTGCTATGGAAATCATTATTGTACAGAATGCATATGTGGCCTGGCGGCGGCCGTGACTGACCTACTGCAGTCAGTACAACTGGAGTACAATGGTAAGTAGACAGTAGTATACCAGTTCAGAACCATTATAGGATATCAAGGAGATACTAAGGAAGTTGACACCAGCAAAGGCGCCTCTGAACAGCAAGTCACAGACCGTCTCAATGGGCTATTCTCTCTGGTACAGGGACTAGGTGGTACTGCAGTGGTCCGGACCTATATAGACCAGCTGGCACAGGTACTCAGTGCACTCGTTGGGTGGAGTGAGATAGTGAAGTGTTGGGGCAGTGGTGGCGATGGCAGCTGCAAGGGTGGTGGTACGGGCAATGAACACGGCCAAAATGGCACGTGCGAGTATCTAGAGGATGTTAAGCCGAACAAACCATGTGAACAGTGTAAGTGTATGAAATGGAAAGTGAAGAATCCGAACACCGATGGAACACCACTGGGAAGGAAGTGTCAGAGGTGTAGTGATAGTGGTGATGATGATACGTGTAGTTGTAGTCCTCCTGGTGGTGGCGGTTGTAGTCCTGGCAAGTGCAAATGCGCTTTAGCTGGCAAATGCTGCAAGTGTTGTTGTAAGGGTAGATGTGGGTGTAAGAAGGAGTGTAGATGTATCGAAGAAGACAAAGACAAGGTCAACGACACATATAAGCGTGGTCACCGTATATACAATGACTCGTATCAGTCAGCATATGGAGAAATGTCGTTTCCATATATAGGTGAAGAAGGATATTATCTTATCAAATCCGTATGGACAGATCTACTGGAGAGGGGTGGTAGTATGCCCCCGTCACAACGTCGCCACCACTGTGCCCAGACATTACTGGGCTCAGTATGTCTCATCTGGAGTGGCATTACTTATATGTATTGGACAGGCAAGTACCATAAAAGTAGTCCCCGGTGGAACAACCACATTTTGGATGGTAGTGGTCTCGATGATGGTACCCTATCACAATGGCTACAGGCCCTAGGGTTTCCTAGGGATATGCTTAATAACCATGGTCCTGGAAATAGATGGGATGCTATTATATGGGATGGGTTTATGGGTAAGTTATATTTGGGATTCCCGCATACCAGTGACAATGCTGCCCATGGCAGTGACCATAATGATAATACATTTAGGAGTCCAGCTGGTATGAACTATGCTGGATATATACATACCGTAGACAGGGGTGCATTTGATAGTGATGTCTTTAAGGAGAATGGCAAGGACATTAACAAGAACAAGCTCGGTGCCATTTTCAAGCTATATATTCTATCATGTGCCTATTTTACTGGGTTACAGAAAAAGAATACCACTGAAAGTACTCCAAGAACCCCTAAAACCATCCGGGAAATCTTATACTGGCTTAGTGCATTGCCCTATAGTCCGGCATACCCAGAGATACTGCAGCATTCCAAGGAAGTAATGAAGAAGGTAGCACCAGACGTCGGAGACAAAAAGCAACTTTCGTTCTACCAAACAGGCCGCACAGCACCCATTACCGTTCATGAATTCAACCTGTTTGCCCACTTCCAAGCGGTGACCCAGTACTGCCCACTGGTCCTCATAGGTATCCAAGGAGGATTACACAGTACTAAGGGCACTGACAAGACTACAGAACCACCTATCCATTCACTCTACGCTAACACTGAATGCCACTTCACCTACCCAGCAGTGTCCATCCAGGCATACAACCAGGTGGTACACTACATTAGGGCTCTGTTCTACCAGTTGTACTTCCTTAGGAAGCAATGTGCAGTTAAAGTGGCTCTAGGAGGGAAGTGGCGTGAGTGTAGGTATGGGGATGGAGTGCTTGGGAGGGATGTAGTTAGCTGGATGTGCCTGGGGTGTGACCCCATGGGACATGATAGGAAATGTAGGGTAGAGAAGGTAAAGGAGGGGTTGGGTGGGGTAGTGAATAAGCTAAAGGCATTGGAAGGGGAGGCTGAGAGCACAGGGGGGATCAATGGGGTGAAAGAGTTAAGGGAAGGAATAGAGAAGCTGAGGGATATACTGGAGGCTATCGGTGAAGTGGTGGTACAATTGGGTAATGCCCAGGAGAGGTTGGATAGGGGGAATGCAGATCTAGGGGGAGTGATGAATGCACTAAAGAAAGTAGAGGGGGTGAACAATGGGACGAATGATTTCAAGGGGGTACTACAGGAGGTACTAGGGAGATTGGAGAAACTGGTGGAGGCACTAGAGAAGGCGGGTGGACTAAAGGATGTTAAGGAGAAGGTTAAGACGGCACTAACGGCGGCTAAGGATGTAGTGGGGAAGCAGAACGGTACTGATGTTGATCCATGTAAGAACCTAGTGAGTGCTGCTATCGATGGCTTGCAAAAGGCATTGGATGCATTGAAGGAGGGAGTGGAGAAGGACATAATAGAAAAGCAAAGACGATTATTGGAAGCGAAAAAGAATCTATCGCATGTATTTGCAGTAGGTGTATCGGTTGATGAAGAGTACACCGCACTACTCAATGCCATTAACCAGCTCATCTCCATCTGCAACTCTCCCAAGTGCCCTGGATGTACAAAACACTCCACCAAGTGCGGCCAAAAAGCAGAGTCCACTATCTGTGAGAAATGCCTCCAACCCACCACCACTGGTGTTCCCTCCCCCCTACAGGCATTCCTCGAAGACAGGTTACCAGGTTTTAGTTGTCAGAATGTAGTGGACCAGGAGACCGAGAACCCAGACTACCCACTCGCTGCATCCCACCTAGGACACTGTAATGGCTCAGGCCAATGCTGTCCATTGCCAATGGGATTTAGAAATCAATTCTATAGTGGCATCCGTGATTGTACCGGTAAACGCCTTTATGGAATCCTCTACTTCTTCAGTAACGAGAACATGATGCAGTCTTGCGTTTATACACTAGTGAGGGTCACTGCAGCACTCAGTGCCACAACACCACAGGTACTGGGTGATGTCTTTGGGTTCTTTAGGGGTGGTGTAGGAGAGAAGGAACAAGGAAAGAACAAGAACGGGCAGGATGACACGCCATGTAAGCACGAAGGGGATCCATCTCAGAAAAAGGATGAAGAATACTTTTGCGGCTGGTGTGCCTCTGGGTTACGTGATGAGGTAAAGAAGATAGAGTGGGTACAAAGTGCACTGGGTGGAAAGGACTACAGAACGAGTGTCGGTAAAGCGCTAATAGATATTAAGGGAGACAAGGGTAGTGTGAGTGCTCCATTGTCCAATCCTACTACCACCACCACTACTTCCCTCTCGACTCTCACAAAGGACTCCGAGTACCTCTCCCCCCTAACCGGTGAACTGTATACAGCCGTGAGTGCCACTTTCGGTAACACATACCTCTCATGGGTACTATATCTATCAGATGCGCTTCATTCAGGACTAGAGTCACTGTCTGAGGCATTCCGTAATATTGAATGCCGGGGCTGTAAGGGACAGTGTGACCCCAATAAGTGCAAGAAGGGAGAGCACGGACAGAAGAGTGATGCAGGTAGCGCCGGACTATGCCAGTGCCAATCAATCGTATCATGTACCGGGGTACTGCCAGTGTTGTATAGACATGGATTCAGCTACGGTAACCCATTCAATCTGGAGGGGTATGAACAGAAGGATGGAGAGACGGAGGGGGATTATAGTATTACACAGAGCAGAGACACGAAGCATTGCCACGAGTTCTTGGACAGTCTCAGTGCAGTGATTGACAAGAACAAGCAGGCCACCTCTCAGGAACAGCACCCCCTCACCAATCTCCTCTCCCAAGTCGGCAAGCTTCAATACGACATACGGCTCCCTTGGATCTTTGTTCTCACGCTAGCATGGCTAGTGGCGGTACTCTACCTAGCCTTTGGTGCCATATGGCCACTGGACTGGGCACATATGAGGTCACACTGGTTACGGGGTGGAGAACACCAGTGGCAATGTATGTGGTATAAGGTGATGACGGGGAGGAAGGGGGTGGAATTGATAGAGTATTTTGGTAGGAGGTAGTGGCAAAGTAGTGGCGCCTTCGGCGCAACAGTGCTGTAATGTGGTCGTTAGTATCGTGGCTGTGAATGGATGCAGTGACAGTTTTACTAAGACCTTTTTAAAGAATTTCATAGATGTTCTACTAGACTATGAGTAATTGTGTGGTTAATATACAACCAAAATCACTTAAGATTCAAAAAAAGTTGCAGATGCTAAGAGTACTAGCATCGTAGATAGTATAGTTAATGTAAAACTCTTTTGTGAAAAAATATTTGATAAATATACAAATAGATGTGACATATTATTAAAATAATGCCTACAATCTTTGTAAAATTAAGTTTTATGTTGCATTTAACAATATTGTTAGCTTATGCGATATGATGTAGACAGGAAACATAACCATTGACTATGATATAATAATGTAAATATATCTAACCACAAATTATTAATGAAAAAAAATAAACAATATACTGTAACATAGTACATCAAAGTAATTCTATTATACATCTAATTAATAACGTTATAACTTTCAAAAATAAAATTATTTATCATTATTAATTGTAAATAAAGACAGATATTAAAAATATAAACTTAAATATTTTAGAAATTAATTAATTCATGTAATGAAATTCGGCAAAGTGACAAAATGGAATAATTTATTCATCAATGGATATGTTACACGTCTATTATATATATATATATTGTTGAAATATAGACTATGTAACGTCAAATACTCTAACTTTAATGAATTAAAAAATTTTTACTGCAATATGGTTTTAATTTTTGTCCCATTGTGAATAACTATTGTATGTATCATTATAGTATGTGTTAATATATTCATTTAAATTACTTTTAATAATTATAATCATTTACATAATAATTGTATTGATATTATAAATGTACGATGACTAAGATAATAATAAAAAAATTGTAACATACTACAGTTAAAATCAAAAAAAAATTTTTTTTGCAAAGTAAATACTTAAAAAAAGTTTAGTACATATTAAATTTACGTCGTAAAAAATGTTCAAGTTGACGTTTAAAAAATAAAAATGTCGATAGTTTATATAATTTTATATAAATTTATACTTTGTATTAGCGATTTATATATGATGAGTTACACGTTTTTTATATAAGCATTAAAAGTCAACGTGACTACTGACATGGTAAAAAAATGCTATTAGAATACATTAATACAAAAAAATGTTAAAAAAATATACGTTGTTATATTTCTATATTAATGACTGCACAATATACATTCACTTAAAAAATAACAAACGATACTTGTGTTGTTGAATTCAAATATTACCAGTATATTTTATTTTTTGATAAATTGTAATTTTATACTCTACGATGTATCTAATGTAATCCATTATAGAAATATTTTTCAGTTTAATGCAATGTATATAACGAAAACTCTAATTTTGTTATAAGCATATATAAATAAATATGTATATGATGTATTGTGATTTCATATTACTATGAAAATTAATATTTTATTTTTTGTTAGAAATCATTGTCCTCTGTAAAATATTTCAGAATATTGATATATTAATAGTTTAACTTGACTGTTTTTATTAACATATGACACGTTAAATGGAAAACATTGTAAAATACCAGCTTTAAGTAATCGGCTTGATTTGTTGTTTATATTGTTTGGCTTGTGCATAGTATTTGTATGTCATATTTAAAAAACATGATCTATATATTACACGTATAGTAATATACATGTTTTGATTATTATTAGTCATGTTGTAGATGTATAATTACATTGTGCATCACTTCAGTACAGCAACTGTTTGATAAAAATAAATAATCTGTTTCATTATTGAATGTAGAACATATATAATTCTATAATTATTGTAAGCAGTAACATTTTTACTCACTCAAAATCTGTTTTTTCAGAAATATTTGTTGGCTTTATATCATGTAAATTTATAAAATGCATTGACTGTTAAATGTTATTTACACATAATTATCATGTAAAAAATTAAATAAGGTTATATTATATTGTAAAATTTTGGACATATATATATTTATAATTAACACATATTATTGGTGTGTTTCAAAATACGATGCGTACGTTTTGTACTTGGATATTATTTATTTAATATAATTTGTTAATATTTGTTCATATCATTACTATATGAAAAAAAGCGTTAAGTTAATTATTTTGGTGCATGTTATTGTGTAATATTGTTGCGTGAACATTCAAAACAATATTTTCATTTTTTTTACGTTCATTCCGTTAAATGGTTTACTTTTCAATATTTATTCTACTATCAATTGGATATAGTTTACTTTCATGTATTATTAATTTCTTTGTTCTTATTTATAATTTTTTTAAAATATTTTTTAAATGGGCATACGTTAACATTTTTACATTCAAATATATATATTTTTTGTTTTCACAACTATATATTCAATTGTTATTTTTATTATTTAATTTTAAACTATGTTATAGAAATTGTTGTTTAAGGTTGTTATCTATGTTGGCTAATGAGTAATTTATCATATTTGTGTATTTTAAATTTGATTACGTTATTTATCTTTGGGAAATTGTTGTTTATTTAGAATTGCGTTATCATATCGACAGATGACTACTTTATTAACGATTGATATTTTTACATCAATTTAAATGACTAGTTTTTCACTAAAGTTAAGCATAATATTAGCAGATCACAGATGTGCAATATCAAGAAATAATAAAGTGGCGATTGTTTAAATTTGTAAATGAGCTTATTTTAACAAGCATTCATATGTCGGTTCTTAAGAGAATTTATTATGGAAATGGTATTATTATTACTATGTATTTCAGACACCGATGGGTACTCAAAGTACATTGGATTAAATATTGTATAGAAAGGCATAACATCAGACAATTTTCTTTCAAAAAAGCTTAGATCTTTTCACTGACATACTAAGCATCAACGAAAGCTAACCTGCCAGTTCATTAAAAATGTGACCCATCATAGCGTTACGTTTACAAGAATGACATATAGTAATATAAATATACTTAATTCTTTTGACTTATTAGGAATTGACATATTCTTGAAATTGTAAATGTCCTACATTGAATTTATCACAATACGCAAATAATACAAAAATATTTTACAGCATTTCACTGTGCTGTAAAAGTACAGCGGGATCGTCTTTAAATGTGAAAGAAAAATAATGCTGATAATCCTTATAGGAGGCGTAAGTAGCTTGTGGAATGATAACGTTAGGTCTTGAACTATATTGTTGAGGAGCAAAACTAATAATGAATGCCGTAACATGTGAATAACAATGTAGAACAAATGGAGTGAGCAATGCCCAGAATGACGTTGTTTACCTGTGGTTCATTGAGCATCAACAGAAACAATTACATATATTATACAAGCATCTCAATCATAATGTTAATAGACAATGTGGTGCATCGTAACCAACATTTAGATCAGTTAAACATTTAACTAGGGCTCCAAAATAATGGCGTTATTCAACACATACGACGAAACTATAAAACAAAAACATGACTACAAATCATTCCTCTTCACAAATGAAAATATGAAACAGCGCTCACATTATGATTCCATGTGAAACGATGTGTATATATTGATACCACCCCAATTTATTTTATGTGAATTGAAGCCTTCAACAATTAAAAATAAAACTGTAATCAAACAAGTTAAACCACATATACAATATAAAATTCGTGTTGTATATAAATTTCGGATGATTCTTATTTTCACCTTTTTAGCCCTTTTGTATCAACACATTTGAAGATGTTGTAGCTAAAAAACGAAAATACACGTTAAGCATATGAAATATACATATGATGTACGTTCTTTGTATAATTTAACATTGCAATGAGGATAGAGAGAAATGATTACTTCCTTGGGACAACACAGGTGTTACTGGTGACCAATTAGGGATAAAATCATGGAACGGACGTCTTTAATAGGGTTTGTGTAGTCACTAACAATGGATATAAACACTTTTGACGACATTATCGCCACTCCTGTATTTCCTCCTTTAAATGACATTTTTTGCACTATTAGTAATGGTACTTTCAACGTTATCTTTACTATCTTGGCTATAGCATTGATTGCGTTTTTTACCGCACAATTTGTGTACATACTGGCATCATTTTATTATGAGGATAGGAAACAACAGGATGAGAAACAACGGGATAAGAAAGAGCCTGTTACTCTTGCATTATCCTCCTTTATTGTAATAACTTATGTAGCAGTTTTAATATGCGGGCATTACTGTGGCTTTATGTTAAAACCCTTAAACAAATGGGTTTTAGGTTTTATTATTTGTGGAATACTCCTTGTTTCCGTCTGCTGGATTATGGTTATTCAGGAGGCTTTTTTCGACCATGTAAAAAATGGCATTCTGGTTTACATCCCACATCTGTGCTATGTTTTGTTGTTTGCAACATTTATTACGTGCTGTGGTATTATGAAATGCTTTACAATGGAGCCAAACAATTGTCATTTGTGTTTTTACATTTTGGGTGGCTTATCTTTTGTTTGGCTTATTGTGTATTCTTACTTCGCCGTATCAAATTATTTCGATAAGGGAGGAGAACAGAATGGTACATCATGTTACAAGAAATTCATGCTTCACTTTCTAGCATTGAACATGCTTCTAACAGTAGCTGCGACAATAAGTGCTTATCAAGTGAATACATATAGGCTAAGATTGCAAGAAATAGAATTGTTTAATGTGGTGCTTTCAGGGTTAGGAATGGGCCTTATTATATCTGCAGTTACTATACTTTCCACAACGTACTCAGATCATAAAGGCACTCCTTTCCACACATTTATAGCTGTTGACATTGCCGTTACTATACCATTATTACGCTGCTACTATCTGGGCAAGGCAGTACTTTACCAAAGTTATGGTAAGAATTACGTACCTTTATCTACTTGGGGTGATGATACATCATCAGATTCATGTGAGGAAGATAATCAATCCACAACCAGGGAGTCAGATCCGTCATTAACGGAACAAAATTCTCCAGGGGAAGATACCCCCTTACCACCTGACGATAACCTTCACGGAAGCAATGCAGTGCAATGCTCGATCGAAACAAATGTGGAGAACGCTCCTTTATCTGCTTCTGAGGATGGTGTATCCAACATTACAACATCTCTCACGACTCCAACAAATGCTACCTCTGATTATGCACCACCTTTTTGCCAAGAAGAGGTTACATATATACTATCAAGAACAGGATTTATCATATTATGTGCCGGCTTGATAGCAACCTTCACCAGTACATTGGTGATGGCTGGCACTATGGATAAAAATTCAAGACAAAATGGATCCAAAAACCGACGGCTCACACACGTATTATTTGTATTAACAGCTTTGTTGACCATAAATACGCTTTTCTTTATTCGTCTCACAAATCCTTTACAGGGAATTTATTCCATTGATAAAATATTTTTTTCTGTCTTGGGTTCATTAATAATAGTTACGATTGTGGGAGGCGCCATATTACTCTGTATAATTGCAAATAAAAATAAAGAATCACAATGGGATATTTTACTACCTTTGGCTTTTTATCTCATTATGATTTTACTCACGTTATTTTATTATTTGGACTACTAGGTATGCCAACCAACTCACTTTCTAAAATATTTAAAGTGATCCGGAGGCATTCATGAGAATCAGTATAAAACTTAGTGCAGAGTAATGCCACCGTTTAGGTATTCCATTACGTTATATTGCTGAACAAAACAAAAACTGTACAACAGTAAATCGTAATAGATATCAGAATCACATAGAAAATATGATCATATAGGCGGTGAATCCAAATAAAACGGTGGTTGGTTATTGAAAACAGTTGCTGTTTAGTTTACCTATAGCATTCGGAAACTTGCATTTAACATTCCTCAGTGCTATTTATGTACGGAGGCTTTTAGATTTCATATGAAAATGGCTTCAATGTGCATATATACACGAAGGCAGATATTATCATAGCATTTATTTTTAGACCTAGATAATGCTACAATCTCCCTGTTCCATAGTAAATACGTCATTGTTTATGAGGAGCAAGCCTCGACTTTTGAAGCTGAGATAATCAAGTCTGATGCAACACCTAAAACTAAATGACGTAGCAATTACGCATCAAATGAGGTGGATGTCATATTAGCACTTCAATCTTAATCTTGTCAACCGAACATTGCATTAAGTAGAGGAGCAATCTAAAATGACTTGAAAACCGGGGACAATGCTACACAATTGTAACCAATATGTTCAATTATTTCTGCATGGATTCCTGTTCTCTTAGTCTAGTATTTGAATAACCAAGTATACTAGTACTAGGTTACTTAGTCATTTTCTTTCTTCCCTAATTTATTGTCGCAATTTTTGACTAATTATTTTTTTTGGAACATAGTAATCGGAACTAATTGCGTAATGTGTTGATGGAGACGTGCGGAATAAGTCCTTTATCATGGATAATGGGATTTTGACATTTTTTGTATTTTCCCTTGTTGAATTAACACCACCGTTGTCTTTATCTTGGATGATCTTCTCAAGTGTTTATTCAACGTGACTAAAGGTCGTACATGACCGCAAGAAGAGTTAATATTATCCTTTTCCACATCGGATTATATGATCGGTTACGCACCAATGAATGGCATCTATTTCTTTAACGCATTAAAAATAACATAAAATTACATCTTTAATGCACAAATTGTCCCAGCAGTGTTAGAAAAGACCATTTAGTTAGATGTAAAGAAATTTCTGCGGCGAACTTAAAAAAATTGGTGTGGGCCATGAGACCCTTAGCCGTGTTATACATCATGCAAAAAGTAAAATTATACGCAATTTTAACCATATGGATACCACAATGATATGTACTGAATTAAAATTACAATATTGGCGTACTTCTGTTATGGTGTGAGAAGCATGTCTAAATGTGATCCAAAACTCTTAGATGCCTAGGGTATATTGTTGAATTCTGTTACATGAAATACATGGGTCAAATATCTAGAATGATCTTATTCATTTGTAAATAATGTGATTTAATATCCAACCCATCATACATCGCTAATTCTATATATATATATATATATATATATATATATATGCATATTAAGATAATTAAGTAGTACAATGACCTTTTATACACCATAGAAATGATATTTGCTAGCCATTACGGCGACACATTCAAGCATTAACTGCGGTTTCAATTGAGTTCTGTTTGTAAGCATGAATAATGAAGATTTAGATAATGAAGGTTGATATCTCATAAACATGTTTTATTGAATTTGCATATTATGTTTAACTGCGGTTTACAATCATTTACAGCGAAATATAATATCAATTAGCCTATAGTAGTTTGGAATACACAAGTTTGACACATGATGCAAAGCGTTTCCCCGTATATCAACATACACAGAGGTACAACAAAATGACATAATTTGCTCTCTTATTTACACTTATATTAATATTCTCGTTATATTATGCAATTTAGTAAACTTTCGAAGGATATATGAGTGGAATACCAAAGTGTATATATAATCAAAGTTTACACTAGGCTCAATAAAATTCGAGTATTTTCTCAAGTTTATCGGTTTAACGAATAATATGCTACAGGAACATCCGGAAATCATTGGACGATAATCGTTATGTATTTAATTACAGAGCCCGCAAATTTGTGATAAGCGAATATAATATTACACTGACGGTGCACTAGAATAATATTTTGTTGAACAAGGTGCCAATGATAAACGCGATCCCCACCAATGAATAAACAACACCGTGCTGTAATATACACGTATTATCACGTAAGGTAACGCACCAAATCACGCATATAAAACATCATAGGACACCATAAGAAAATTCTATTTCCCCTGAAAACAATTCACAATGATGTACTTCAAAGCAATATCGAAAGTTGGAATTTGTTTGCTTTGCCTCATTTGTACTGTACACGTTACAGAAAGCGCTTCCACTGAGCAAAAGAATTCATCTACAGTAAGTACTAATGGTGTCTCGGAACGAATGAAAAAACCTTCTATTATAGATCGGTTCTGTAAAAAACAGATGGGTAATAAAGAGGGGGACAAGAAATCACAGATTGCCTCATCTAAAGAAGGGCTGCTTCCATTGAGGGAGTCGAAATCAAATAACGATTATCCGCCTTATGGAGACGGCACTAAACATTTTTATACCCCTTATAGCCGTGGAATGACCACACCCGATGGATTTGTCGTATAAATTGCCATGCTTCAAATGGAGTGTATTGTGTTGTTAAAATATGAGAACTACCAAGCCAACAACTAGTTGTGCATGTTGAGCACTACCGTAGGCATCACATAGGAGTATGCGGAAAGCAGAAATGGAACATTGGTGATTTGTATAACATATTCCTGCATACTAGAACAGGATTTCGTTTCATAGTATCCCGATGTGGAATGGCCTAGCCAGCGTATAACATATCACAAACACAATTAAAACTGTTATATGAGCCTCATTGGAAAAACAAACGTTGATGAATGTAGACATTACAAATTCACTTCGGTAAAATGCATGGGATTATGTGTTGTTTGTCTTATACAAATATACCGATTTCCCCCTTATGTCATTTATCCATTGCTTAATAACAGTAAAATATAGATTCTTTACACCTATTGATACAGTAAAAAATCCAAAGAGGCAATAAAATTTTACCCGTTGCTGGTAATATACGTTAACAAATTCAATACGCAACATAAGTATAAAAACTCCATGCGGCCAATATACGTTATAACTCACAACCCAGGTGTATGCGCCTCAGTTTCAGGTGTGATAAACGCGATCTAATGGCAATCAGCAATGTGGTTAATGTCTTTGACCGCTTATTTTGTATAGCAGTATACCGCGATGATTTTGATATAATCAGTGCGTAGTAACCCCAAATTTGTGTGACTGTTTCTACGCAGATAATGAAGACAACAAACAACTTGGAGAACATTTCATTAGGGAATTTAGCAGAGAACAGAGAGAACAGATCCCACAAATTTATTGGACGTCTCGGCAAACATTTGGTTAAGGCCACGAATTCTTTGATATACGTATAGCAAGATTTTGGCTTACTATGAAGCAATACGTTTCCCGAAACATTCCATTTTGTATCGAATACCCCGGATTTTGGCATCATCATATAAAAAAACATTCGACTCGCAGATTTTAAGGTTGGTAACAACAAAGTTGTTAGCAAGTGTTCGACGAATATGGCTATATCTACATACCCAACCTTTTTATGTAAAACGTCCCAATATTCGTGCGAAAGATCGTACTTTGGCGGTCGACCTAGTAATGACATCATTGAGGCCACTGTTGGATACAAGGAAACGAAGTAGGGATATTCTGCTTTCAAAACTTCACCAATGTCATTGTTCCTTTCTCCAAGATTCGATTGCATTGTGTAGGATATCCTTTTAATCAAATCGCCTATAAGGATATCTGAATTTTTACCACAAATTGTTTTGGATAGTACTGCTAACCGTCCTCGAGCACGTTGACAATTAGGCAAAATTAACATAAGTTTTTGCAAAAATCTCATACCTAACTGTAAAGATAAACGTCTTTCCGTTATTTTCAGAGCTTCATGAGGTAAAGCCTGGAGCGCAAAGGTTTCGATCGATCCATCATTGTTCAATAACAACTGGAAATACGCACAATGAGACACAGATAGGATGCATCCGCAACATAAAAGGGCCAACTTACAGTAAATATCTCCAACAACCTCTCTTCTATCATCTAAATTATAAAAGGGTTCTAATTCCACGGGGGATGCATTCCAACTAACTTCACAAATATCAGGACTTGATAAAAAGTTCACCTGTGACCCAATATAATACGATTCATATACATTATAGATATACCTTATGAGTGTTTCTATAGACATCTTTTCGTCGTACAAAAAGTTCCAAATCGTTTCCAACGAATGAAGGTGTGGTACAAAACACTGTGTTTCCGAGTCACATAAGATGATGTTTAAAATATCATCAGAAAGTTTACATACAGATATTACATCACAAGTTTCAATCGTAATCTTTTCAAGGAGATTTTCAGATATATGATCTTCAACGTTTGAGTACCAACAGTTCGAAGATATAACGCAGCTAACATTCACATCACTTTCCACTTGTATTTCGTGTAATATGAGCAGCAGTTCGTTCAGTTCATATGTTATTTTGTCTATTACAAAAACTAGACGCCTTTTCGCCCAATCACAATTAAAGAGGTTTACGATATTCTCCAGTGTACCTCTCCGCAAAGCCTTGTCAACTTCTCCCTCTACCAGAGGGCGTGAAAAGGCAACACGAATCTTTAGCATCGCATTGATTTGTTCAAATATTGATTGTAATGCGTTGTATGGTTTTACTTTGATAAAAATAATTTCCTTCTGAGTGATATCATCTATTACATCAATGACCATATTCAGGAGATTGTTTTTATCTTCCGTAATAAGACCTGCATCAACTACAATAACCTGTAAAAGAGTGCCTATGATACTATTACGCTTCAGCAATTTAATCATATTAGCAGCACCATCATAAATAGATGACTTAATGACATCATTTATCCGTAGCATTAATATCCCCCAAGATAAACTGAACGCACGGCAGCGCAGCACCGTTGACTGATACATTGATTTTTCGAATATCTGAATTCCTATTTTTTGCTGAAGATCATTGAACGAGCTCCAGACTTTCAGCTCATTCCGTGTCGGAGTTGAAATTCCCAAGGACATCATACCGTATGGTGGTAATATATATGATTGAAAGAAACCATTTGACCTTTTAACCAAATTATAAGGTGACGATTTAACTATTTTCAAATGCCATCTAGATTCCATCAATCCATGGGAAACATCAGAACTCGTATTTGACTGTTTGGTCCGTTTTTGTGTGACGGTACAATCCACATTTGTTTCTTGAAAATGGTTTTTATCACCGCCATCGGAAGTTACATACTGTCGTCTTCTGCTTTTAGCTAGATTTATAAGTCGTGATTTATGACTTGATATGCATTTATGCGATAGGGATACATCAGTCTCATGAAGTTGCGGACTTTTGTCTTCATCTTTTTCATGATATTTACCGACATCTTTTCTTGCTTTTCTAGGTTTTAGATAATCATTGTAATGATGCAATGCTGTTCTATTATTCCTAGAGAAAGTATTTGGGCATTTAGTTCGACCATTGTAAGACAAAAGGTTGATTGACTCTCTGATACCATGCGACAGATTACGACTACTGGATAGTGAACAATCTCCCAACGATAAGTATAAAACCCATTCACTAGTCACGTTTAAGTCAGAGTGTGCCATAACGAACTAAAAGCATTGGCGATGGTCGTACAATACAAGGTGTAAAGACATCAATAGGCTATTGAAAAATAACTACATAGATTACCAAGAAATAGCATACACTTTGCCCTTTTATATACACATTGTTGATATAGAGGCAATAAATCCTTCCATGTTTACCGCGGATCCTATTAGGCTAGTGTAATCCCACAAGATAGCTATCCGCTACCTCAATTGGTTCATCATTTTTAATCTTATTTTTTTTTCAATATGAAAACTGAAAACCGTTAGGAAGGTAGTGCTCGTTTGCCTTAATGTCACAATGTCGCGTCACGTTGAAGGTGTGTTAATGCGCCATGAAAAGGAAGAAGGCATAACTGCTGATTCGGACAGGAAACCGAGAAATAGGAAATATATCGCATGTGGATTGCTCTCCGGAGTTATCACCAAGACAATATGCGCTCCGTTTGATCGCATTCGTTTGTTGTACCAAATACAGCCCATGTTTGCTCAAATAAACAAACCTGGTTCGTCACCATGCGGAGCATTGAAGTATCAGGGTGTAATACGTACTGCACAAAAAATTATACACGAAGAAGGTGTTAGAGGATTGTGGCGTGGTAACCTAATGAATACAACTCGTGGCGGGATTTGCTATGCTACTAAATTCGGGATAAACGACGAAGCCAAAGAGTTAATTCAAAATCTGACGTTTATTAAAGATGGAGTTAAGCTATCCCTAATTTCTGGTGCGGTTGCCGGGGTCCTTCAGAAATCAATGTCCTACCCTTTAGATGTCATGAGTGTACGCATGACTCTGGGAGTTAACACACAAGTCCTTAGTTCTAACTGCACGTATAACAGCATACCAGACTGTTTTTTAAAGATTATGCGATCAGAAGGCATCAGGGGATTTTTCAAAGGGTTTCTTCCCACGCTTTGCACGGGGGCTCCATATGTTGCCTTACAGATGACTTTTTTTGACTTTTATAAGCACCATTTCATGATGACATTCTCTTTAGATAAGGAAAATCTCAATTTAAAGCAGGTTGCTTTCATATCTACTATTGCTGGTTCTGCTGCTGGCTTCTCTGCCCTTTCAATCGTATTTCCTGGTGAGTCTATATTCATTTAAATATTTTTGGCATGTTCTTTTCGCGCAAATCCCATTACCCCTTGTGTTAGTTTTTGCGTATATACCTATCATCACTTCGTACGTTTGGCGTACATCGGTGATTGCATTGTAATTGACTTAAAGGTCAATTGCAAATCATATGTGATCAGTACAATTTTCTTCAGGCGATACAGTACGGAAAAGAATGATGAATAATGCCATTTCAAATGAGAATCAATTGTATAGGAATGCTAGACACTGTGTGAAATCGATCTTCAAAAGTGAAGGTGAGTGGTATCATAACACACATCATGTTTGTTAGGTATATTGGCCTTTTACCACGGAATGTTTCCATCACTGCTCAAATCGCTACCTTCCGGAGCAGTACAATTTGTGACGTACGAAGTTTTGAAACACTTACTAAGGCAACCATAGCATGTAATAATAACTACACACATGTTACACATGAACATAACAATAAGCATACAAATAACCTATACTGTCAAAAGGCAAGCATTTCTAGAAACTAACATTTTTATTGGCGGTATGGCCTAACTACCGACGGGATGCAGCCGTTTCGGTGCGGGAAACTAGGGCAAAATGGAGTAGAGCGTATTTCCGTAGCAATCAAAAGACACAGAGTCGATCATCAAGTTCAATTATCCTAACAAGTTAATATGCCTATGAATCAGGATGTTGATGGACAACCGGCAGATTCACTGCAAAGCGACGAGGATGGCGGCTCACAGTCTATGGGAGATATATTTATGGATGCTATAACGGTTTGTTGCTGAGTTAATCAGATGTGTATGGTTTTCAGGCGGTTGGATCGACAATGCGTTCGACTTTCGTTGAGGCAAACCGATGCATAAAAAGCTGCGTCTATCCTTGCAAACAACGTTGTATCAAACTATACGACGACATTACTAGTAACTTTCAAGTGAATGGTACAAGAAACTGGTACAATGATGAGCACTTATTGCGGTTTGGGAATGATTGTGGTTCTTCACGATGATTGAAGATTAGAACATTTCAAATACATGATGATTTCGAAATTCATCTATCTACAGAACTGCCAACGGCGAGTTAGAAACATTAATTGTTACGGAAATATGTATTATTCGCGCTTTTACACAAGAGTGATATTAAGCATTACCACAAATTGAAGGTCTTGTTTTATACAAATGACAAACTTTTGACTTCTAAAACTGCAGAAAGCTTTAATTTACCTATCATAATAAGTTATAATCGTATTTAGGATCGCCATAAACCCGTTGTTTGGAGCAGGAGTTAAATTCAAAAAAAGAACCATTAAGAACGCTTAACTCCTATGCTTTTTTATCTCTACTATCCAATAATTACAATATCGCTAAACATTGATGGCTCTGGTAACAGTTATTTTTCCTTTATATTATTAACGTGTAACTATAATGAAAGTTTCTTTCATCCACCCTTCTATTAATATATCACAGGCTGTAGTTTTTTCTAATAACCATACCTAAACATTGAAACGTTTGTCGTTTGCGCATGTTACATGGAAAGATGTGATGCTATTGGAACAACATAGCACAATAGACAAGAAGAACCCCGCAACGATTGGGCGGGAATAAATGGGTTCACGGGTCAATACACAGTTTATTGGAAAATAGAACTACAAAATGGCGCTCAACAGTTACGGTGGCACATTCATAGGATTTAAGGCAATCAGACAGCGTGCTTCAACGGATAAAAGCCCGGTGCAGAGTATGGAAACCAAGCAGCCTGTGAAGTTGGACCAAAAGGAAGCTCCGGAAATGTTGGTAATTGAACTATCAACTGCAGAGTAAGTACAAAACCAGAACAGGATATTATATGGCAGGCGTATTATGTTGCCAGAACTTCAACATCCTGAAACTATGGACATGATGGCGACGGTTTTGTTCGATGACGATAAAGTCTCAGAGGTATCACAGTTATGCGCAACATAAATCATCAATTAGACATTCGGACATCTTCGTCAGTCCTGTAAACCTGTGCGAGCAGAATACCTCTTCGACAGTTATACGTGTAAATTCAGGCAGAAGGTAATCAGATTACACATCAAACACCCATGAACAGATTATAGTACCATGTGTTGGGAAAAAACGTTTCCTATTATATATATCATGTATTATCAATAGAATGGATGAGAATGGGAAACGCCGTGTAGATGTGACGGGCTATGGGTACACAAAGCCAATAGAGCTCGAAACATGCATGGAATTGAACAACTACAAACACCCTTTGTGTTCTGCAGACGGCACAAGGTTACTTGAGATGCGGCTGAGTTACACAGTTAAAGCCTCCAAGAATGATGGAAGCGAGGTTATTCCGGAAGATAGAATGGGCGGGTATGTTTATTTCACGAATTTGAAATTAATACCAGGATTTTGGATTTATATAAAGCATAGTAGTTTGAACAGCGCACCTTTAGATGGATTCGTCGCGTCACTGATTCTGTGCATTTCTGTGCAATTGCCGTGAAAGAGCGGCACCTGTAGACAAATATGCAAATCAAAAAACAAAGAAATGCTGTTATTCCAATAGTATTATGCTCGACAGAGCACCTAACTGTGAACATGTAATCACTATGGTATTACTTTTGTTTTTTGTGCAGTTGATACTTGGCATATGCCATGTCACTGCAGATCTGCCCATCCACGTGTTGGTAAAAGATGTAACCGGAAAATGGTTTGTTTTTTAAAAATTTATAATATGTATGTTAAAGGCAATTTTACCTAACGAAGCCCCTAGGAGGGCTGGATGTCATGTGCGGCTCATCGATGCCAAATACTTTGGAAGGGAATTTGAAGCTTGGAAATTACCTTGATTACCTGAAGTCACATTACAGTAAGTGTGTAAATGTCCATATTTAAAATGTGCAGCTCTGGATCGCAATTTTCAATTAGAACTTTCGTTGGATGTAATCCCCTATTCTGACACCAGTAATAAGCCGAATAGATACAAATGGCGTGCATTAGCCGTAAAGGATGCCGCTGGTAAAGTTGTCGGCAGATGGACCATTGTTAATGATCAAGGTAAGTGTTAGTTATCATGGCTCTTGAATACACAAATGCTTCTAATGGGTTTGTCACCTCGAAAACAGTTTAGAATAACACATATTATCTTTTAATAACATTGTATCAGGTTTTGAAGTTTTGCTTGACGATTCTACGCGCTACTTTTTTTATATACGTTATACGCAGAATGGAGACATGTTTGAAACTGATCCCAATCATACTCAGATTGGTTGGGCATACAGGCCTGGCAACCTTTCTGCAGCAGTTACAGAACGGAGATGCGCGTTTGCATCTAAGGTGAATGCTCTGACTCCACCGCAAACCACCCTTGTGAAGCTGCATACAAATGTTACGGAGATGTTCAAGCAGATTGATCGGTCGATAACTAATAATGGTACGAGCCACGGTGCAATTAAGTCGGCGCACATATCACCTAAACGTGGGTTATATCCATGTGAATGCGCGAATAAAGAACGTCTTCACTTTGATGACCAACTCCCTGTACACTTCGAGTGGAAAACTAGGGCAACAATTCCTATCGTAAATCAAGACTCTTGTGGTAGTTGCCACGCAATAGCTTCTAGATACGTGCTACAGTCGAGATTCTTGATTGCCCTAGAGCGCATGTCTAACCGCAGTCCAGAGTTGGAAGGCATTCTTGACGAGCTTTCTCACTACACATTCGACCCCAAAGACGTCACTGACTGTAGTATGTACAATCAAGGGTGCGATGGCGGCTATCCTTACCTTATGGGTAAGCAAATGCGCGAGTTTGGTATATTGACTACAAAAAATGCTGGTCAACAGTGTACCCTACTCAGTACTGAGCGTCGCTACTTCGCCAGAGATTACGGTTACGTAGGCGGTTGCCACCAATGCACAGCTTGCCAAGGTGACGCACTTATAATGCGTGAGATATTAGCAAATGGCCCTGTTGTTACGGCCATTGATGCAGCTGTGCTTACCGCGGACTATGACGGCCACATAATCACGTCGGCGGAAGAAGGTACGAATTCAGGCATATGTGACATGGAACATCATCCAATACTAACTGGATGGGAATATACTTCTCATGCGGTTGCAATTGTTGGTTGGGGCCAGGAGAAGGTTGGTGCCCGTATGATCAAATATTGGATCTGTCGCAACAGTTGGGGCCAAAATTGGGGTATAAATGGTCACTTTAAGATCGAGCGCGGAAAGAACGCGTATGGCATAGAAAGTGAGGCCGTGTTTATCGACCCTGATTTTTCCAAGTTTGCGCAAGAGCCGGCCGCCTCCTTCTTACACACGATTCACCACCATTAACAAAAATATTTAATATAATACCTAAAAATAATGCGATTTAGTGAATTGATAGAGCGTAACAGCGCTTTTGCTGAAGCACTTCAAAAGTTGGTTGCCGTGGAACATCAGCAGATGACAACAAAGAATCAAGGCAATTCTGTTCGGAAATCTATGGAAGTTTCGCGGCCTAGCAGTTCCCTTAACTCTATAAACCCAAAGGGTAAATAAAATCCTGCCAAATATTCATTTGAAGTCTATTTTATCCTACCTTTACTTGATCCCAATATGTGTTATTGGTAGAAGCTGGTTCATAAAGGTACGGGGGAAGAAATAGTTCCGAGCTTGCCGCAAGGCCTATGAGTATTACAAACCACTGCACACCTATCACAAAGGCTGAAAACATGTGAGTTTGTTGGCAATTGTACCTCACCAATTATAGCGCGCACGTTTGCGTTGTTACATTCGTGTAGCATAAGTAGATCTACACATATCACGGATAGTTGACCTAAGTTAAACAATTGTAGTATTTTAACCAAGATCGGGCACACTTTCAGGAAAACACATGTGTAGGTTGCAAATAGCGACCTTCCTTGGAGTTCGTTTTCTCGTCCACTAAAAGACCACAGACAAGCAAAACAAGCTAAATACGATAATGACTGACATGAAATAATAACATCGATTTAATTTATTACCTCAAAAAACCACAAGAATGAGAGTAACTGCACATTCCCGTGTGCCGCGCAAATGATTTGGTCCTGTATTCTTGTTGCGTAATAGTCCCATCCGTGATAGAGTAGTGCCGAAGATAGCCCAAACAAAATACCACAAATCGCGTAGTATGACAGATGGCTATGCAACAATCATTTCGTTTGGCTGCAAGCTTACTTCAGTGGTCGCATTTTGCGTATTTGTTCGTGTTCATTTGTTCATGAACATGACGAAGGAAACGTTAAATTCCCATGTACATTGTGTAAATTGAAATGTGTATGATACAATGTTTATTTACACTCGACACACTTACTGCCGTTGTTTCGAGTTGCAGAATGCTGCCTGATTACATCTACACCATTTGAAATACACACCACTACTACTTTATAGCAATATGTTGTTGATGTTTTGCGTCATAAATCTTTACCGTATACATATGACTGGACGGGATGCATACCTTCAGCGTTGACTCGCTATGTTATTCTGCCTTGGGGCACCGGAGGTGTTCCATTTACCTTGCTTGGAGTCAAAAGGCAATGGATACTCTGTAAATGACACTAGTGAGACGAGGTATCCACATACGGATGCAGGTGCTGCATCCGTTACTAACGAGGATTCGATAATAAATGTCTCAACAAGTCACTGTGGCAAATATTTATTTGTGTTATCACAATATGCATTTTACATTTACAGTGCTATTAGTCCGAACTTTTGTATCGGTCGTTTAGTATTGACTGTCAATCTTCGAAAGAAATACGAACGTTTTCGAGACTTGGCTTTAATTCCAGGATTACCATGGGTTTGCATCCTTCTAAATAAACGTGACAAGGTGCTTGTTATATCATATGAAAAATGTGGGTTGGGAGCATTATATGATCGTTCCGTTCAAAGCAACTCTTCCAGCTATAAGACGGGCAATGATGGTAGGAACCGGGTGCAAAGTGCATATGCAGAGAACACTCCATTACGAATGTCTTCGAATCTCTCTTTGGGCGATCCTTTGCCTTGTACATGTATAACAAAAGACAATGGGAGTACAACAAGGTCTATTAGAGGCCGTTACGAGGAGATTGTGCCGCGTATTCAGGTGAAGGTATTATACGTACTATCAATCCCTGCCTCTGTACAATATATTACATGTGCAGAGGGACAATTTTACTTTTGGGCTTCGGATCAATTGGGCGTATATGCTACCACATGTGCTGGTGGTTTTGCTAACTATCTTTTACAACGTAGTGATGATCATGGAGAAGTTGAAATAAACTTAAATCTCCATGGTACTAATCTCATAAAGAATATGACCATAAGTGGCAATGTCACTGCGCATTTTGGTTTGTGCTACTTGTTATTGAATGAAAATTTATATCTGCAAAGGAGTGACACGGACAACGGCAAAATTTTCGTCATTGACACTGGCAATGGAAAGGGTGTTAATAGTTTAATGGACTGGATTAATATCTCTTCTACACTTAACGACTCTGAGGACGGACAGACTGAATCAGATGCATTCGACACAAATCCCATAAGTGCAGATTCCTTGCTCACTGATATTGAGAGTTCCGTTGCGCCTGAGTTATGTGATTTGGAAGACGTGTTGGATTGTTTAATTCCTCGGCGTATCATAATGAATCAAGAAATGAACTACTGCTTGGTTGTCACAGAGTCTGGTGGGCTTTTGTCCCTTTATCTAAAAAATAACGGTACGGATTGCATTGGACTCCTGATATATAGTTCTGGAATTAACCATATCGCAGCCGAAGGAAATAGCATTGTGATCTCGACGAGCAGCACTCTGATTTTTGGTTTATGGCAAAAAGGCGCCCTAAGTGTGCTTTGGTCATATAATGTTGATAACATTCGTAGCATTGCAATTTGCAATAGGACAATAGCGGTCTTTTACAATCAAGAAGGGCTATATTGCTTTAATAGTCGGGGTAACGTTATGCTGTACCGAAGGAGTAAGGTTGAGTTGTCGCAAGAAATGTCTGCTTGTTTTGCTGTCCGGGGACTATCGCTAATTGCAACTGAAGGTTTAACTTTCATCAAATACAACTTGTACCGGGAGAATCTCAGTTTTATGCATTGCTCAACTCCGCATAGGTCAACTGTTGCTTTCACGGGAGAGCATAACTTACTTACATTTCAGACATATATGTTGGATTGTACCTTTGGAATTCCTAGTAAATTCTACGCTGAAGACAGAAACTGGCATTCTTACGATAACAGTGATCTCATTGGTGATCTAGATTGCACTTTACATACCATTCAGTATGGTTGCCTGGAGCCCCAAAGCGGTAGGTGGCCCGTTTTAAATGCAGTACCAAGTCCATCTGGAGATTCCATATTGTGTGCGACAGATTATATGCTATCTATAGTGAACCGAAGTTGGAAGTGGTTTGGCCATGGTTTGGGTAACAATGCAGGTATGGGTTGGCTAAATAACGACGTATGCTTTGTGTTTATTACCTTACCTGTTCATTCATTACAATCAAGTGGAACTTCTGATGTTTTGCATTCATCTTTAAGCGATTTGGTAGATTTTGGTGGCATAGAATCCTCATATTGTTATTTTTTCCATATTGATGATCTAAACTCCCAACTGGAGATAATCCCATTGAAAGCAAAACCTTTATGCTCCACCGTGTACAAGGAAGTGCTTTATATTGCTGATTCCATTGGCAATATTACTGGATATCAGTTGGTCAGAGTGGAGGGAAGTTGGAAGTTTGACCAGGTGTCTCACCTAAAGCACACTATGCTTGAATCCATCATTATTGAGGAAATTTACTATTTGAACGACAACCTGTTTGCTATTCTTGACAATATGGGTGGTTTATACCGTTTGACTCCGTCTGACACGACCAAAATCATGGATGATTGCAGTTCCATAATAACCACTGTTCACGAGTGTGACACTGAGCCTGTGCTACTACTGTGTAGTAACCGATCTGGCGAGAAGCCTGTTATCGTAACTTCATTAGGCAATTCAGTTTTAGATGTTAACATATCTTGTAAGGCTTTGGTTGACCAAGGTATAGTGTCCTATTTGTTCAATATCCTTGATTCGGACGACAAAGTACAGAAGCTACGTATTGCTAAAACTCCACTACCTGTTGGCGACTTATCTGAGACTAAACGCAGACCGTTTACTCTTGACATATTTGATAAGATGCTGTCAAATGTCACCCACATGGGTGACGAATCTATGGCTACGTTCATGCGGCAATATACACAGTTGCCTTTTGATATGCAGCAGCGCCTGGTTGCCAGACACTCCAGGCGGCATTATGCCGTGAATGACATAAATAAAGTAACTGGTTTGTTCGAATGCGACTTGGAGGGTGTTTTCAACAGTTTGTTTGCTGCCAATAGAACATCAGAAGCGAGCTACATGCTACTAGGCCTGCAATCTATTCTTGGGCCTAAGGAAGTGCGTAGTAGTTACAACACACGTTTGATGCACATGGTAGCAACTGTATTATCTGTGGAAAAGACGCGAGATGATTTCGTTAGGCTTTTTGAATCTCTTCTTCGGTTTCACAACATGGTGGAGCCAGGCTGTGGGTTTGACGTTAAACATCTAGTTTTGACTATGTTCAAGGAGAACAACTTTGTGGGCATGTACAAACTCTTCCAGCATCTCTATGTTGAGCCGATCTCCTTGATGGAACCCATGAGATCACAACTGTTGCATTGGTATATCTGGTTAATTTGTGGTTCTGACTCATGTCAATATACTTGTGATCGCATAGAAAAGCATCGTCCTACGGATTCGGAGACATCAGTTGGCGACGTCGCCTTCAATGTTGAGCTTCATTGCATAATAATCGCACTGCGTATGCAACTATCTTCGTGTTTACGGCCTGAGCCTTTCGCTATGACCGGGAATCGGTGCTATGCTATGAGAATGACACAGGGCTTGAATAGCCAAGTTGCACCTTGTATGGGCATTACTATGTGCAGCTATTTTTACGACATATTTATTGGACAACGTCTGTTTGTTCCTGCAGCAGCTATTGCCATTGCATGTGGCGATTTTCTTGCCTTATCACGCATAATTCTCATGGACAGCAGCGTTGAAGAGGCTGTTCGGAGCATCCTATCTGGCGAATCGACTTGTGATAATTGTGTTGGGAAACGTGAGTTCGTCAAGCACTGTTTGGTGAATACACAGAAGGCGTTTTGTTTTTAGCTACCTTGTTGCCCATACTTTTCTGTCCATTCTATGTAAGAATGGAGACCTCCGGGAGCCACCGACGGCTTGGCTCGTGACAGAATAGACATAAAATCATCCTGTAAGCTATATTGGTTGACCTATAAAAACATGCCTTAGTTAGCGGTGGCAATGCCAGTTTATTAGGTTCAATAGACATTACATTGCATTTGCGCTTGGATTTATCTGTATCATCTACAGCGATATGCATCAGCTGGTTATTCACACAAACCTGCTGCGCATGGTGTATAGAACTCCTCTCCATTGCGTATTACTTTTTTGAAGAAGGACGCATCTCGGCATTTTCGCAATGGTTGCATCCTCGCATCTCTAACTACTACGTTGACATCAGACCCACTGTACCTAATGGAATATATATTTATGCGTATTATACATTACCCTTCAGTGCATTGTGCCAATTCATCTAGGTCATCACTCGTGAGTTCATGTTCACAACTTTTCAGCGACAGCTCCAGGAGCTGCCTCCTGGCCTGCAAATCAGGCAGTGGGATGTATATACGCCGATCAAACCTTAATATTATGTTTGTACTATCGATTAATCTACCTTCGTATGATGGCTGAGTCCAGTGCCCACGGGAGGTTAGTCGCTGCTAATACCAATACGCCGTCACTGTCTTCAGATACACCTTGCATTTGCACTAAGAATTCCGTTTTCACCCTGCGTCCACATTCACTATCACTTTCACTACGTGAGCTACAAAGCGAATCGATTTCATCGATAAATATCACACAGGGTGCTCGTTCTCTGGCCGCCTGGAAGAGTGACTTCACAAACTTCTCACTTTCTCCTAGCCACTTGCTCAATACATCTGATGATGATATTGCGATAAATGATGCATCTAGTTCTGTTGCGCAAGCCTTGGCTAGATAAGTTTTACCGGTTCCCGGAGGCCCATAGAGAAGGATGCCTCTCCATGGTTTCAATGAGCCAGTAAACAAATTGGGGAAACGCATTGGGAAAACCACAGCCTCTTGTAATGATTGCTTTGCTGTTTCTAACCCTGCAATGTCTGACCACTTGACATGAGGGCGTTTAACCTCTAGGAGTGCCTCTAGCTGTTCGGATATTCCTGTAGATTGGGAGTCATCGGTACCAACACATGGTGCTTTTGTTTCATTTAGCGCATTACCAGCCTTTAGCATCTGCTTCAATGCTTCTGCACGTTCCACGTACTCTCGCATTTTTGCATAGAAGCGATCCTGTAGCACTGGATTTTGTTGGTACTTACAGACAATGGTCCATTGATCCAATGCTCGTAGGTAGCGGTCGAATGCCTCACTATAACGTCCCGCTTTATCCAATTCAATTGCTTCTTGTGATAGGGTCACTGCCCGTTGCTGGCGTTCATCGTCATTCATGTCGTTTGTTCGTCTTTGTCTTTACTTGTGTCAGTTTTATGTTCGATTTTACGTGTTCTTTTCCTGGCACGTTGTCTCTTCGTTTGTTCACTCCATATGAATTTAATCTCTGGCTTTGTGCATCTGGATTTCAAGATGTTTAAGAAGACTCCCCCTGGAGAACGGCGTTCACCGTCGGATCGTCTTTGACCTCCTCCTGCTAATGCCACCTGTATATGTTGTGAAATCACGTTTATTATGTCTAACCAGTGTATCATCCAACACTTGTTCGCAAAATTTTACACCCTTTCGGTGTACTACTCGTTCTATCAACTTAACGTTTGACTCGTTAAGGGATGTACATATTCTGCATATAAGGTCAATTTCATCGCATTGTAGCAATCCTGTAAGCTCTAATGATTTGACTGCGCGTATTCGGAATTGCTCAATTTGCTCATCAGTCGAAAACATGACGTCAGTAACTGTTGTGAGACACCACTTTCTGCAAGGTGTAACGTCGCTGAACACTCCAATATTCAAATAATGGCCTTGACGCTACACACATCACACGGGGATATAAAGTTAGAGTTGTTTTGCCGCGAGGCTCCCAAAACTTGCCGAGTTTGTATTGCTTATGTTATAGACATGCTCTGCAGAATTTTCTTGCTCTCTGTGCCTCTGACTTTTACAATGGACTGACCTTCCATAGGTATTTTAGTTTCATAGGGTCCAGTAACAACTTTTCACAGGAATATTAAGGGTTTTTTGATTCAGGGAGGTGATCCTTCTGGTACTGGGAAGGGTGGTGAGAGCATATATGGCGGATTGTTTGAGGATGAGATAGTTGGTCATCTGAAGGTAATCACTTTATTCTATAATGCACTGTATTCAGCATGATAAACGGGGAGTGGTTTCGATGGCTAACCTGAGCAAACCAAACACCAACGGCTCGCAATTTTTTATTACATATGCCAAGCAACCTCAGCTCAATGGAGTCTGCACCGTTTTTGGCCGGTTAGTACCATAAGAGTATTATTCATCTGTTTACAGGGTCATTGACGGTATGGACGCTTTAGATAGAATGGAGAAAGGTATGTTTTTTTTCATTCGTCAATATGTGAATACAGAACCCGTTGGCAAAAAGTATAAACCGGAAAACCCTATAACTATTGATAGTGTGACTATACATGCCAATCCTATAGCTGAGAATGACTGTGAAGACATTCAAAAAGAGGTTAGCGAATCATCATAACGGTGATTGCTACCCTGCGTCTGATCTAACATCGAATCCCACGTTGTTCAATTTTACTACTCTATCGCGTATAAAAGTAGATAAATGACCATACAGTTTGATTGCATTTTCTGTGTCGCGCATTAGCTGGATAATGGAATCGATTAAAAATCTTGACACCAATATGCCTCGTGTCGGTAGCTACATATTCATGATATCTCCCTGTACATCATTTTGATGGCAAGCCTAAATGTTCCATGGACACACATAGTATATGAGTCGCAATAAATGATATTCGGTTTGTCTGATGATGAGCATTGCTCGACGTATCCCATCATTCATGCTATAGATTCCCCAACGTCTGTGTTATCTATCATTCTTTTCATATAATTTATACATACTTATAGTGTGGTAATTTGATGTTTCGTTAGGGTAGGTAGTTATTGTTGCCTATATCTTAATACGTATATCAGGTAGGCGATGATGGGTATGACTATCGTGAGTATTGTCATTATATAGCTTGTTTGGAAGCTTTTGATGACGACATAGAAATCCGCTCCGCTGGATACAAGCTTATCCCCCAGGAATGCTAGGTCGGTGACGGGTAGTTGGTGCCTTTGTTCGTAAACAAGACACTGTAGTGATCTAACATCATAGACACCCACATCTCCCGTGCCGAACCCGAGTGCGAAGTTAATTTCATCTCCGCTTAAACACATGGCACTACAAGGATTCTGCCCCAATGAGCTGCTCTTGACCATGACTGCCTTGTTGACCTCTGCGGTGAATCTCCACATCGCTACTAGAGATTCGCAGGGGCGTTTTGCATTCCACTCTATGGTAAGAAACTGATAGAATCCATTTTGACAATTGCTATTGATGAACCTTGCAAACTTAAAAAACATCGAGCTTTTTTGTATGAAGAGAATCTTGCTTGGGTCGACTTGATAAATTACCATTTTATCTTGTGATACAGAAATGGCAATTTTGCCGTCATGGCAAATATCACAATCAGTAACTTCCTTTTCATGACATTTGTATTCAGCTACTTTAATTGCTACATTTTGATGGTCATTTGTTTCATGACGGGAACAATGTGCGTTAGAGTCGGTGTGGCGATCTGCTTGTGCTTCGCTGACACGGTCGTTCACAGGATTATGTTCGTCCTTAGCTTCTGTGACTTCAGAGTTTTTGTAGCCACGTTTTGAAGCATTCTTTTTTGCTTGTTTACCTTGCTTTCTTTTAGTATTTCCACCCAACGAACCCTTCATTGGCAACTGCGGTTGCCGATTTTTTGTATCATCCTTTTTACGTTCGTTGCGTAGCGAATCACCTTGCTTTGAGCTACCGGAATTATCTATATTCCCCGATTGTTTTGCATTGTTTCCTGCGATGTCACTTTCGGCTTGTCTGCCACCAGACATGGCAGCTGGTGTGCGTTTTTTCTTGAAGTTTCTCACCGTTAATGGCAGCAGTCTATTATCCACCTGAGTCAAGTCGTCTGTATGCGCATACGTGTCCATATGTGCTTGGGAGGTACCAGTAGCGTCAGTTAAGTTGTTCTCCAGTTCGTCCATCATGGCCATGAAACGATTGGACAGTTGCCACATACAGACTGTTCCATCCGTATTACCTGTAATGAAGATCTTCTTGCCACGACAAAAACGTGCCACAGTTTGTTGTGGTTCAATTTTTGTCGTTGCTATGAGTACTCTTCCATATACGTGTACGCCGTTACTTGGTCGGTATGAAAAGAACACTGTTCCATTGCTAACGGAGCCCATCCATAGATTGTGCTGTGACATTTTATTCTACCACGTAAATACAACTTGCCACATCTATGAACTCCACTGAATCCAACACGCCTACTTGATCTACGAGGCTCCCTTTCTGGAACAGTTCAGCTCTTCTTCCGAGATCCGATATGGTATAAAATTCCTATTAGAAATCATCACCCTTTGTATTTATACCTACCACACGGTCACTAATTCCATACTCTTCGCCACCTCCTCCTCCGGAAGTAACCAAATATTGTCCATCCGTGGCAAGCTGTATGGATAGGAAGAGAAACAAACTGTACTTACCGCATAGACTGGGTACTCAAGTAGTTTTACTGTTCCCATTGTGAATATTCTTGTATTTCACATGCAATTTGTGCTCTTGTTACTCGAATCCCACTAGTCGTTATGATTTAGGATGCACATTTACACAATACAAGTAAACCTTACACAAGAGACCCTTAGTAGTACATTTCATTGCTCAAGTGTTGTTAAATAATACACATGTTTTAATATTGTAATCCAGATTGCACATCTGTTCAAACCCCGTAAATTGTGCATACGCTTACCCTCTGACCCATCGAGCCTGCGGAATCTCTCGCCCTAGTTCCTATGTGCAATACGAATATATTAACATAAGGAAGTATAAAATGTAATATTGATCGGATATTACTTGTATACAGCAATAAATGCTGTATACAACGTGTTGTATAGCTCTAACTCACTGCGGTGTCTACTTATACTAGGTGAAACATTGTATAGTTAGTATTTATTTGCTTATGCGTTCATATGGCTTAAATGATATACACTGTATCACACATAGTGATGGATCATATTTGTTCCATATTGTTATGGATAAGGCACATAGCTACAAAGGTGGCCTTCCCTGGGACGTAGGCTCCCGGACGATCCTAGCCCTAATAGCATTACATGGTTTTATTATTCGCACATTTTCTGTCGTTAAGAATGGAATTATATTATATGACTATGATTCCTATTTCAACTATCGTTGCACGGAGTACATCGTTAAGCACGGTATTCGGCAATTCCTTCAATATGTTGACTACGGTATGGAACATCCGATGAAGTTTATTGTCTATAGGCAGTTGGTACCCACATGGACGGCATGTCGGCAGAACGGTGTACTATGGCCTAATGTTTCTTACATACGGAATATATGTTTTCCTGAGATATATTGGTTTTGACCCTGACCTCAAGACCATTTGCGTGCTGCTTCCTCCTGCATTTAGCGTCGTCAGTGTTTTTGCAATATATTTTTTTGCATATAATTTGTCCGGAAGTGACAATGCAGCCGTAGCAAGTTCGTTTTTCATAACTACAATGCCCGCAATGCTATCTCGCACTTCTGCAGGTGAGAAATATATATTGGTCAAATACACAGACAGGGATTTATGACTATGAGGCAATAGCCATTAGTTTAGTTGTTTTCGCATGTGATACATGGCTGCGTGCTGTACGTACCGGGAAGCTATTGTGGTCTCTTGTTAGTGCCATACTCACGTTTCTGCTGGCATCGTCTTGGGGTGGTTACATATTCATCATCAATGCAATTGCGTGTTTCACTGTGGGCGCTATACTTTTAGATTTTGATTTTAAGAACGCTATTATGGTGTATCTCGTCTACTACACTCTCACATTGCCATTGTGCTTCTCTATTCCAGTTGTATCGCATTCCATCATTGGCTCCTTAGAGATGAAAGGTCCTCATGTGGTATTCGCCCTTTGTCTGATGCGTCTGGCATGGCATAACCTAGCACGTAATAGGTCTAAGAAAGAATTACTACGTTTTTCACCGTTCAGGACTCTATCAGATAAGTTGCATTCTCATGATGAAACGTCAGCCCCTTGTGGTTGCCAAAACGGCGTTGCTGCTAATATTCTTTGTTTAATAGACTATACTATGGCATTGTCCCTCTTTTTAGCGTGTATGTGGGTGATTTTGCTAGGGAAATTCACCAAGGGCAAATCACCTCTCATGGGCCGTCTCCAAACTTTGATAAATCCATATAAGATGGATGGTAGTAATCCCTTAGTGGCATCTATTTCTGAGCACCAACCGACAAAATGGTAGGCTGTTTAGAACCAGAACTTATAACGCGTAGGTTTGACTTCGTATCTGACTTTTGGGTAGCCTTGTTGTTCGTACCTATTGGCATCTATGTATGTGTGATGTACAAATTGGACATTGGTTCTATGGCTTTGTTGATCTACGGGATTATCACTGCATACTTCACTAGTGCCATGATACGCTTGGAAGTTTTGTTCGCTCCGGGTGTTGCCATTCTTAGTGGTCTCGGTATGAGTTTCGTAATAGAAAGGCTATCAAGAGATCGAAGAGTATGTCTCTTTTTTTGCTAACAAAAATGTTCAGAAAATGTTAATGCGTGTAGTTGCGTTGTCTTTTGTAGGCGTACTTATGGTATCGCACATATTCCATGTTACATGGATGGCTTCTAACGTCTATTCTCAACCTAGCATTCTACCATCCTGGAATGACCCTAAGCGCGGCCACATAAGCAAGGACGACTTTCGTGATGCTTACACATGGATACGCTATAACACCAGCACCGACTCCGTCATATTGGCATGGTGGGACTATGGATATGAATTGCGGCAGATGACCGATCGTGCTGTGGTTACGGACAACAACACGTCAGATTACTTACAAATTGCAATTACCGGTATGGTAGGCACACAGGCAGAGCGTTAATGTTGGCCATAGGTATTTAGTTCTGACGAAGCGGAGGCATACAAGATGTTACGCGCTTTAAATGTTGATTATGTAATGGTTGTCTACGGCGGCCTTGTGCGGTATCCGATGGACGACCTCTCCAAGTTTAGATGGATGATCAAGATAGCTTCCACTCAATTCCCACAAGTACACGAGTCGTTTTTTAAACAGAAAAACAGGCACGGCAATTGGGAACACAGTCTTTTGTACAAGCTATGCCACCACGGGCTACATAACAGCGATGAGACCCTATCTGACCAAACACCCGTGAACCTTAAGCATTTTACGGAAGTATTCAGCTCTGGAAACTGTTTGGTTAGAATCTACCGTGTTGGCGGTGTGGGTGACGTCTGACACACATTGAGTACGGCACCTTCCACACATCTGGTGCCTTTTGCGCATTTTTGAACCTCTGCTTAAGTGTTTTTGCTATGGAATCCAGTGTGTGCCTTTTAAATGAGTCGTTATTCCCCATAGCTGGGGTTTACTCGGCTGAGTGAGAAGAGGCCCTATATATATGTCGTAAATCTGGTGTTCTGTACCCATGACTCATTCCATATACTTGCATTAGGCCGGTGGAACCCTTGAATTTGACAAAATCGTTCTTGTGTGTCCGCTATTTTTCCTACTGGGCCTGTCGATCACACAATAGGTGTGTCTACTATTCAATGTAAATAGCTTTATACTAACACTCTCCTGTACATTGTAGAATCCTACTACACAATTTTGTACATGTATCAACTATTACAGTCATAATCTGTTGGCTACGCTCAATATTCCATCATATTTACGAGGTACTTTTCAAGGTGTGTTTCATAAAAACACTATTTATTTTATACCGACAAGCTGTAATATCTACGTTTTATCTCTTCTAAGGGACTTTGGTATTGTCAAATGGCATAGTTTCTTACTAACTATACGGAGAGCTCCCTCATTCACTTGGAGAGAGAAATTAATCCTTCCAACAATACATTCAATCCAGGTCCCTATACGCTGAATGTGTGGTAGGAACCTTTATTTTACAGATCAGCACGGTGCTATTTTAAGTGGTTCGTACAATTGTTACAATGGAGGACAGTGCTCAAATCACTCGCATTCTTTGCTACCACTGCAAACGTGCAGTGTCTGACAAATCCTGCTTTGCTGGTGAAGTTATCCACGTTGACGAAATGAAGGCTAAACATTCGGCCAAGGAATATTGGCAGGTAGTCAGTGACCAGGTGGTCAAGGAAAAGAATAGAGCTCAAGCATTGGCAACATTGTTTTCCTCAAAAGTGGTGGAGATTTTCAAGTTTTTAGGCAAGACTTTGGTCGACATTCCTATTAACATGGAGAACAGTAAGGAAATGCAATTTGATTTGTTTTCCATGCCTCCTTCTATTCGGATGTGTCAGGAGTGTTTGTGCTTTTTTTCGATCGAGCGTTCTTGCCACTGTGAATCTTGTATGGGTCCTGATCATATCAGTCACTATGTGGTCTTGATGCACGGTGTAGTTGCTGACCCCCTTTGTATGGCTTTTATCGCACAATCGCTTCTTGAAGTTTATCCACATCTGTTCATCTACTTCCCTCACAAAATTGCTGGTAAGAGTTTGGTTGGATTGGAACTTGTAGTTAAGACAATAGGTACGGAGCTCTTGGAACTTTTCTCAAAGATTCCGCGTAAGATCAAACTGAGCATTATTGGCCATTCTTTTGGTGGTGTTATTTTGCGTCATTGGTACTTTTTTTACTCACGTAAAACACCCGGCATTCACCATTACCCGAAGTACTCAAGTGCCAGCGGTAGTACTGGTGAGGATTCTACAATCAAGCAAGATGGTGCAGAGGATGAAAACCCTCGTGAGGTACCCGAGATCATTTGGTGCAATTACATGAGTGTGGCTTCACCTCATGCTGGTATCTACGAGAATAATGCGGCGTTCCGCAAAATTGTAGGTCTTGTTGGATCCAAGACTGTGGACGAGCTGGATAATGATTCTGTCGATTTGTTATTCCTCGCTAGTCGTGAGTCCATGGATGGAATGAAAAAGTTCAAGAATGTGGTTGTCTATGGTAACCTCTCTGGAGACTTTTTGGTTGCACCGCGTACATCGCTGCTGATGCCACGTCATCGCGTGGCCGGCAAGATGGTCAAGAGCTTTATTAAGTATGCTGAGAAGGATACAGGTGAACCTCATTCAATTTGGGATATGCTTTCTAAATGTGATTTTACGCAGGTCGGTAGTGATGATGAGTCAGACAGTGATGTTGAAAGCTCTGGTTCGTTTGATAAGGATTGTATCATGGCCAAACTGATGGAGAGCTTTTACGCCACAGTGGCGTCCTTGATTAAGAAGACGCAGCACCTGGCCATGTTTACCGGTAAACCGTACGAACCCGTTAATGGTGAAAGCAATGAGGACTTGTGCAAGAGGTACTTCACATTTGACGACCTCGAGTTCTTCAAGATGCTGTTCTCACAAATTGAGGACAAGTCTTCGAAGAAGCTGCTATCTCGTTTGGCTGCTAGCCCCAAGCTGCTTTACAATGAAGTCCTTCTAACTGCGCTATGGGATATGGCCCCGAACAAGTATGCAGTGTATCTGCCAACACTCAGCCTACCGCACAGGAGCATTCTCACCCCTCTTGAGGGTAGTCTCTGGCACAAGTACACCAACAAGGTGCTACCGCAAATTGCCAGCATCTTTATCACATAAACACTTTTACACTCAACAAATGTTGTATAAAATTAGGTCCAATTTAGACAAGTAGGTTTATGTAAAGTAATGGAAATTACTGGGCAAATTTTGCCAGTAGACGCGTAGTAGAATAGGATATTTGACCCTCTTTTACAGCAGAAGGCCAATCATGGTGACCAGACTTGAAGAGGTTGCGTATGTCGCCAGCCAGTGCCTTTCCCAGCTCGACACCCATCTGATCAAATGAATTAATGCCCCAAAGGAAACCTTGGACAGCCACACGGTGCTCATAAAGCGCTACAAGAGCACCCAGTGCAAATGGAGACGCCTCATCGAACAACATTACCATGGAAGGCCTGTTGCCGGGACATAGCTTGTGCTGTATCAGGTTAGCAGGGCACCCAGCAGCCTCCAGCTGTGCTGGAGTGCGACCATAAGCCAAAGCATCAGGCTGTGCAAAAAAGTTAGCCATGAGCTCTTGATGGGAAGTAACGCCACCATCAACCCTGTCACCATTGTCACTACGAATGTACCCAATGAACTCAGAAGGAACCACACGACCCTGGTGCAACAGCTGGTAGAAACTGTGCTGACCGTTAGTACCACTCTCACCGAAGTATATCTCACCGGCGTCAAATGAAAGGCGGACACCGTCCATGCGTACTGACTTCCCGTTACTCTCCATACACAACTGCTGGACGTAACGAGGGAACAAACTCAAATCCTCGCTATATGGAAGCAGTGCTACACAGTTTAACCCGAGAACAGAGGCATTGTAGAAACTGCAAAGTGCCATCAATACAGGCATATTGTCCTCAAGAGGAGTAGATCTAAAGTGTTCATCCATAAAACGAGCTCCAGCCAAAAATTTCTCAACCACATCAAAACCAAAGTGAATTGCCAAGGGCAAAATGCCCACAGCAGATGAAACACTAAAACGACCACCCTGTATAATAGTTAACCCACACAAATGTAACATACCACCCAATCCCAGAAACCGAATACCTGCGAGTCTTCAATGCCAAACTCTTTAGTAAGCTTGAGGTTGGTGCTCACAGCACACATGTGCTTGCCTGTGACAATGCATCTCTGCGAAAAGAAACCTACCGAACTTAGACGGATCATGAATGTTTTCCTTCAACCAAGCACGCACCATTCCAGCGTTCCTCAGAGTCTCAGCAGTAGTGAAAGTCTTCGAGATAACTATGGCCTGGAGAAAATGAACCGCAGTATATCAACTCAATGAAGCACAATATGAATGCTGTTATATAAACTCGATGTTCAGCGCAGATAAATCACAGAACACAGGTAACTAATAAATGAAAATGCAAATGAATGAATCAACAAAACAGCAATGAGGTGTAGATCGCAACATGTAGATTGATGAGTGGTATAGCAGCAATTGAAATGCTGCATACAAAACGCAACAACCATTAGTGTACCTGTGGAAAAAAACGTATGACACCATGCGCCAACGTGGAACACACAGGAACGACATATAGAATACTTACCATAGTACGGTTAGCATCCAAACCATCAACAGCTATACGAAACCCAGCCGGGTCTACATTAGCAAGGAAGCGGATCTTACGACCTGCACAAGCCGTTCGTGCTGACCCAGATGCCATAAAGGCCTGTGCAGCGAACGCGGTACCGAGGTAGGAACCACCAATACCAATGCAAAGCACCGAATCAAATGGCTTCCCATCAGAAGCTAGAATCTTCCCACTACGAACACCATCAGCAAACGCACGTATACTGTCAAGAGTGGTGTATACATCCTGAGTTACGTTGACACCATCCACAGTGAACTTTTCATCGCGGTTTGCGCGAAGAGCCATATGAAGCACAGCTCTGCCCTCAGTGCCGTTTATGGCAACACCCCCAAAGAAGTCAGCAATCTTGGACTCCAAACCAGCCTCGCGAGCCAGTGCCAACAACTTTTCCAAAGTAGGAATGTCAACCAGCTGTCTAGAAAGGTCGAGAGTAACGCCTTCGTACAATAACTACACACATAGAATCACACACCTTCAATGGCTTTAATTAGACGATCGCAACGACTACGGTCACGCAGAAGCGCAGCCAAATCGACGCTGTCGGCAGAACGTCCAAGAGAAAGAAGGGACTGGTATGCCGAAGATTTCTCAAGCGCAAAAGAAGCCATTTTGAAAAGCAATCAATGCAGCACTCCGAAAATGCAACATATGTATCTACAGAAAGGTAGTATTGACATGTCATATAACAATGTATTCCCCCATGAAATATGCAGTAGTCAACGACCTTCAACAGATATTAACGTCGATATGAGTCAAAATAAAGGGTAAAAATCATATAGGAGTTTAATTCCGCAATAATCGCGGCCAATGCGCCATTAACCCTTTGTACACATACGTTTATAAAAATTCCTCAACTCCCGGAATATCTGGGTAAATGTCATTATATGGATTGGATAACATACCTGAAATGTCAGCAAAGCTGCCTTTAGTAGCCTTCTCGATCAATTGCGATATCTTTTTGCGCCTCTTAGGTTCTGTAACAGATGTAGCCATGACATTGAAAAAACATACCGCCTTCCGAGTCCATGTCGCTCAAGGGGTCATGGCGGTGCTCCTTACGCTTATCATCACGTTTTTTGCCTGGTTTAACTTCCTTGCTGGGACGAGTTGATTTGGTAGCCACAGAGGCGTCCGGCTTCCCAGATGCCTTGCGTCCCTTCGCTTTGCCTCCAGTATCGCCCGGTTCCATTATCAGTTCGTCTGATGAACTTGCTAGAGATGATTTGGCTCTGCCGGGTTCACCTGAGCGAGCCACAGTAGGGTCCTTAGAGCCTTGTGATGGCTTGACCTTGGACTTTTTGGTGGGCGTAGCAGTAACGGCTAATTTAACTTGACCTTGTTTCTTTCGCGATGTCTCCTTTCCAGGTCCATGTGTTTTCGCACCTTTAATTGGTTCCAATTTAGCAATGGCTTTAGTTTCTGTCCTGTATTTAGACTTGCCCAGTGGCTCTACATCTTCCGATGTACCGGACGAAGTATCAGAATCGGTGGAATCCCCTGATGATAACATTCCATCTTCAATGTCCGACGACCCAGATGAAAACTCTCCCGTAGACTCATCTGAATCAGATAAATCTTGGTCAGAAGCCATATCATCTTCCACATCGCTCATGTATTCGGAATCATCAGATATATCACTATCGTCATCAGAAATAACTTCATCAATGTCGTCGTCTGAGTCCATCCCATCAGAGTCGATTTGCGGTCCCGCCAAAGCGTCCTTATCGCCATAAACAGATTCATCATCACTATATAGCGAATCATCGTCACCGACATGTTCCTCGTCTTCACTGCCAGACAAAATTTCACGCTCCTCATAATCACTAGCTTTACGCGCCGGAGGGGGTGTGTCGTACAAAGACCGATAGTCGTTAAATAACTTGAATATTAACTGATGCGGCAGTGCCTTACGACCGGCAGTCCAATAAGCACGTTGAGTGTATTCAAAACCTTCGCCACTAAGCTGGCCAGAAGCCGCACCTAACTCTTCAAATAGACTGGGGACCTCGAAATCGACCATATTATTAGGCAAAGCTTGTGGTAACAGCATGCTCTCTTCAGATACAGTTGGGTGGTAGTATAGACGTTGCAAGTAATATTCCCAGAGGTGGGATTTATCAGCCTGAATAACTATATCTGACTACACTATAACATACCCCCTGGAATGTAGGTTTGCCTTTCATACCGAAACCACTAATGTCACTAGAGGAGTTTAACATAGCGTGCAAATCACGTTTGGAAGACATGGCAAGGCGGCATATACGAACGATGACAGTTCCAACTGATGTACTGTCCAAACAAAGACCAACCTAATGTCCTTATAATACATTTACGAAACCATACCTGTAGCAAACGCTTTACAAATGCAGCAATAATGGAAATATCATCGACATGTGTTATAAACCTAGTAACCAGCGATAAAAAATAACGCCGGTTCTCAGCCTCATATATGCGAAGATCTAGAATGCGATCGTAAAGCAAATTGTAAAACCGAGGTCTAAATAAACATATAAAAACCATAAAGAAACTAACTCAGATGAATGTATCTTGGATAGTAAAGATAACAATGCTATGTTTGTCTTGAGAGAAACAGGATTCCCAGCGGCATTGTACAAGCTGTTGATGGTACATTCCAAATTAGCCCCTGAACTACTATCCCCCGATATATAGTCAGATAGATCAAACTGGGAATCACTATTGCGCAGCAAAGTAACGCAACGCTCGAGACCAGAGGAAATACAACGTATTATACGTGAAAACTCCTCAAGTTCATAGACAGGAGTTGATTTGCGGCTATTATTGGCATCCGGTTTTGTAGCAAAAATGAAAGATAATACTGAAATGTAACACTTTATAGCTCCAGCAGTGGCCTTGGTGTCCTTGCGAGTAAAGGCTATTGAAGATAAAAATTGCAAACCACGATGCACGCTTTGTAAAGTTGGAATCCATTCGGGAGCTACGAATAATTGAACAATAGATAAGATATTACTTACATACAGAAGATCGAATGCCACGCCTCTTTCTCTTGGAGGTAGACTTGGATTTATCAACAGTAAATCCACATTTGACCTTACTAAGTAAACCCAGTAAAAGGGTACCAAATCGGTTAACAACAACCCCTTTCATACCCGAATGGCACTCAAGAAGAGCAGTTAGCTTAGTAGACGCTATAGAAGATAACTTGCTGTCACCATTAAATAGGGTGGTCACAAGGATGTCCAACAACAAACCCTCTTGCTCAGGCTTCTTAGCCAACATCTCAAAAACATACTGCAGCATACGACGCTGGACAAAAAATACACCACCCTCAAGCTGATCTTTTACCAACTAAAACAATGTCAATATACCAAACGGCATAACTAACCTGAATATAAGCGGCGTATGCCCCTTTGAAAAAGTCCTCAAAACTAACAGCATGAAGAACTAAACGAGCGTTTGGATCCAATGAATCCCAAGTCGATGCACCATTCTTCTCCCATAAAGATAAATGGTAACTTAAAAAGGTAACACAAGAAGTGTCGAGTTGATCAATGTAACGTAACTTGCGATTTGGCAGTACCTCCATAAATACAGCATGCATACGCTCAACAGCTGACATCATCACCCGCAAAGCACTGTTTTGACACATGTTAAACAGGGAAGTTATAAACTTGTAATTCAGAGGACAGCATTCAGAAGCCAGGACAGCCATAGAATCCAATGAGTCAGTTAAAGTAGCAACCGATTTCTTTTCTGCAAGACTTAATCGATACATAAAAAAACATACCTAGAGGTAAAAATACATCCTTAGCAGCAGTGCGCATCCAAGCCTTCTGCGAGTCGTTCGCACAAGTGTAACGAGAATAGGCACGAGAAAGAACGTTAAGTAACTCCTTGCCCTCTCGAAGCAATTTAGCCGAACTCATAACTTTTACATCATCCTTCGAACTAAAATTACCAACATTATGCTGAGCAACACCGTGCCAATCAGTAGATTCGTACGCATTAATGATAGACAGCAATGTGCCGTCAGCTACACCGCGACCAACGGGCTGCAGAGATTTCATCGTAAATCAGTAAACAACATAACATATGTTAAACTAATATAGATGATATAAATATGTGCGATAAAACGTTTTTAATAAAATGTAAAAACAGCACAGGGCAAAAAAAGCCTGTTCCAACAATGATTCTTGAAGGCAGTATAAAACCTACACAGAACAAAACAGTAGACAGAAATGATCGTGGGCACATTATATGCATAAAAGAATTTTAGGGTATACAGAGAGTGGCCTACGTGCCAAAAGGTCACTGTATTTAGGAAAAGTTACATTCACAACCAGGAGGTGTGTAACCTTCCACAAGAGCATTGCACTAATAACGGCGATTTACATTTTGATTTGTCTTCCAACAGCCAAAGGATATGCCATACAATCACAATGGCATAAATATTCCACACTCGTGGCGAATATAGGAAATAATGTATGCTCGGAAGGAGGAACATCTGAAAGAAACTTAAAATATCACACAGAATGTAGAGTGTTTTCTATAACGGAAAACCCAGAATACAACAATGAAGCATTTGATGGCGATAACCGGGAAACGAGAAATGATGCCGAAATAAACAGTAATAAGGAGCAGAATGACACGAATCTAATAGACAAAGATCGTGATACAAGCATTGGCGCATCTGATTGCAGAGATATGACAACAAAACAACTTTCTAACGTTGAATTTGATGAATCAATTGAGGACAGTATAGATTCAGATGGTATATCTGATGATAATATTGATACTTCAAGAGAGACGGGGGCAGTAAAAGATTTCGGGGCCCATAATGAAACATCGACCATATCAGAATTATCTTATAGTACACCAAAAAATGAGCAAGATGATAAAGATGCACATGAAACAATCCCATTTAAACTTAACGGGCCAGAGGACAAAGTCAATAACATGCTGTCTAAACGAATATTCGTTAAAAAACTGTTCAAACGAGTGCCACAAATTAGTGATACGACAAGCATACTAGTAAGATCAAAGGCCCATGTCAAGGGTAAAGTAGGATCACGCCAAGACCTGGCAATGGGCAATTCAAACAAAATCAAAAACGTAGATACAGTAGAGGAACCTGTATACGATGGGAAACCGCTCTATGCAGGAGTGTATAATGGTCTAACACCATGCAAACATACACAAAAGAGAATTATCAGAGAAATAAAAGTTAAAGTGGATTGGTATGCCCATAGCATCACTCACCAAATCAAAAACGTTACCACGTTCTATGAACAATTGCTAAGGTATATACACCCCTTCCAGTATCAAATGCTTATGACTTCTATATACGAACTACATCATACGAAGCAAATTAAGATGGAATTTAAAGAACTAATGGAACAACTGAAACAATATAAAGTAAATATAATAAATAGAGCAAACAATTTTAATTCAAAAATAGGACATGTAAGAAAATGTAGAGAAGCATTCGTTATGGCAAAGGCGTTTATACTCCAGCTCGATGAATTCTATAAAGAAGCAGAAACATATATAGATCTGTACCGAATGTTCGCCAAACACTTTAGAAAACTACCGGTATTGGACATTAAAAAACCAATCGTAACTATAATAGGCTGTCCCAATGTTGGAAAGAGTACTCTATTCCTCGATATATGCAAAGCACCGGTTCAAAAGATCAATCAGATAGACCTAAAGGAAGACCTACCAGAAACTATAGGCCTCATATCAGACGTCCTGGGACTGAAGTGGCAGGAAAATGTAGAACCCACGGTACAAAGATGCCAAGGAGAAGTTAAAGTCGCAGACTACAAGTTCAGTACAAAGTCTGTTGCAGTAGGAGAGGTGCATTATAGACTTGAAAACTTTACGGGAGAAGGACAGATATTAGACGTGCCACCACTCCTGTGGAGGAATACACCTAAAATCAACCCATATGAGAGATTAACAGTTAGTTTAAAGTTAATAATATACATTGCTCACAGTACGCTGCACTCAAGGACTTACCATCGGGAGTCATTTTTTGCTTCGACACGTCACAGAAACTGAATGAACAAATACAACTATACCGCTCTCTAGAATCTAGGTTCCCACATAGGCCGTGGATCAATGTTATCACCAAGGGTCATGATTCAGATATCTTAACAAAAGAGGTAAGTGTACAGATAGTCGTAAAATCACTTGCAGGATATCACCATTGTGCCAAGAGAAGAACTCATACACCATTTGTACCAAATGTTTAGCAACTTGGATTCCCTCCTAAAGGCGCAGCAGGTTGATACACAAAGTAAATAAGAAACTAAAAGATAACGCACCAGCTACCAAAGAATTCGGGATCGATACCTTTTGTATTAAAAGTATTACTGGTGGCATTCATCCATCTTAATGGAGTAATTCATCGAATCACTAGAGCCATAATCTATAATCGCAACATGTGACATCTGATCGTATATACGCAGATGTCACATGTCATCGCAAGGCAAACGTTTGAAACAGATACAATGTAAATGTTTTTGATATAGTACACGTACTATCTCTGCAGATCACATATCTAGTAAAAACTAGAACAATAAAAATGAATTCGATAGAGTTGAACTCAGGTATCAGTGGGCACGTCGTTGATGTCGGCATCAATGCGGAGTGAAAAGTAACGATCGATCAATTCACGTGAACCTTGACCTATAACAGTTTATCACTCATCACCAAAGACTTACTGTAAAGGTGTGATGTCTCCTCATGAGTACCACAGTTCAAAACATCAGTGATAAGAAGCAATGTGGCAAACTGGCTTCGATTATTTTGCTCATATGAAGTGCAGACATGCATCAGAGAGCGAACAATGCTGTCAAGGTACACTGCGCCGTACATTGTAAAGTGTTTGTCTAATATACTGTGCTCAAGGAACTTGCAAATGCGCTCCGTTAACGTCTCCATGCAACGCAAGTAACTGGAACTCAAATAGAATGTAGAAAGATGACCGAAAACCAAACGAAGAGTAACTGATACGTTCTCCAAAAACGGATTCTCAGACTGTAAACGGATATACCCAAAACCTGATAGTAACTCACCATGCACAAGGAATAAGACTCTTCATCTATAACAAAGCTAATCGACGAAAAAGCATTCAGAGGTTCGAATATATGATACTACGACAGATTTGAATGATTATATAAATTAAAAACGTACCTTCAAAATACTCAATGCACTTTTGCATGCCATGTCAAGTAACTCGTGGAAATCATGCATAACAGCATCCAAAGATTCCAAAGTGCTTTCCACTAAAAGTTTGTCATTAGTCTGCTGAGAAAACTCCTGAGTGAAGCAAGATGAAATCTCAGTCTTGAACTTCGATAAAAAGTTAAAGCATTCCTCAATGTTGTTCACACAATGAATGAAACTAAAACGAGATGGAACAGACTCTGGTAAATCCTGCTTATTATGCTCAAAGTATTCATGTAGCATCTTATGCCATGAGTAGTTAACAAGATTGTCGGGATTCTGAATTGAACATTAGAAAACACAAAATGATAAAATACCTCCAAATATACTTTGTATATGTTCTGACTATCCAATAAATTGCGAACGAGAGCGCCCTTCAATGTACCCTGAATAATGGCTATAACCTGATTAAGAGTGGCGCAAGCAGCTTGTACGTCACCTGTGGACACAGCACGATGCTGTGCCTTCTGAAGCACAAAGAAGGAATCATCAACAATAGTACTTGTGGAAGCAACATAGCCCTCATCAACCGAGGTGATATATATAGCGTCACTGTTAATGGCATGGTTGAGGCTGTTTGTCACTGCAGCATTCTCCAGACGCACATATAGTGACAAAATAGATTGAAGGATACAAGTTGCGTCAGTACATGAACCCACGTTATCCGTACCAACAGGTGTAAAATCAATTGACCCGATCATAGAGCGTTGTATAGGAGATACGATGCTTTGATATGATGCCTCATAACCACACCAAAGTGAACTTAAATATGCGATATCGTCTAAAACCCGGTCTAAGGTCTTCATGTCTGAAACGTAATCAAAGAAGATAGCATCATCAGACAAACTGGATTCAATATTTGATAATACAGCATCAACATCAGAGTCAATGTTGCTGTCGCCAATCAATGGCGCGAAACCAGATATTAAAAATGAGCGGAATATCATACATGCTTCAGCAGATGTCAAAGCATGGATCTCCCGACATATACGAAGGTAGTCGCTAGAACCAAGCTCATTGTGCACGGCCTGAGCTTGACTCAGTAGCAGGACACCAGCACACTTTATAATTCCGTCAAGACGAACTCCAACAGTAGATCCTTGATTTTTCGAGCATACTTCAGCCATACGCATCCTTACAATTTTGCAGTAGGATTCATAAGCCTCAGAACGAGCTTGAAGCGTAATGGCAAGTCGAGTGTATAGCTGAGACTGCTCTGAAGTCAGATCGCCACGCAACTGCTCAATCACAAAGCATCGCAAACGACGCATCACATCATCAATGTAACCACGAGAAAGTACCTTAGATACCTCATCCCAGTAACCTTCATGTTTACACTCGTCAACAGTCCTAATGAAACTATGGATATTCTCTTTACAACCTGAATGGTCCCCATCCTTATGACTCGATAAAATGCGCCAACCAAAATCGTATAAAACAGATACAAAATCAACCACCTTCACAGCACAGTTTAACTTGTCCAGAGCACAGGCACTTGTATCGGCAGCCCTGACAAAGCGACTGCTAAAGTCTTCAGTAGAGTCGAAGTTTTCATTAAGACATAAGTTTACACGTGAGATCAAGCAGGATTGTAATCTAGCGTTGCAATCCTCAACCAAAGACGTTGCTGAAGTCTCTAAAAGTGACAGATTGTCCACTATCTCAACCTCACGAGAATCCAAGCGATTAGACAATGTCTTCAAAATATCGACCATAGTGCTGACCGCACCAATAATCTTATCTGCGCATCTAATCTATACATATACAACCAAAATTCGCATATATTGGTGGCGACAAACTAAGAACTTTAGCAAAGAATCATAAATGCATCAAAACAGTGACGACGTCGAATTTGTAGATTCAAATAAATAAGAATACCTAAATTTACACGTCAAAATCAATATACACGAAAATATATGGATGGAGCACACTTCTTTGATATTATGTCCGGAATGTGTAATACTAATGTGCTAACAATAGACCGCTATGCACAATAGAATCTACAAAACAATACACATCGCAACGTACATACGACATTTCAACTTCAATTAGTTATAAATGCAAATAAAAGCGATTCGAATCCATAGTGATGTGCAACATACGATAATATAGGAAAAACTTGGACAACAAAAGTAGTACAAAATCAGTAACAGTCATCTATGAGATGAAACGGCCTAACCATTGAATAGGCAAAGAGATAGTGAATAAAATGTAATCTAACTCAAGGGGTGTAAGAAGACACCGTCCCATGCAACGCTACATCAGAGAAGGGACATATGTTCCCATCATCCTGTTTAGCGTCATCCTTACAACGTGCGCATTTCAAGTCAATCATAGACCACTTACACCTTATGGAGCAATATATGGCCAAGCAGAAGGAGTAAAAGTACCCAACCTAGGGCCAATCGTAAAGGGAAACAAGGTACAGGCAGATGGATATGTAGTAGAATGCAGAGGTGGAACGTCATACGTAGTACAGATAGCTAATTCATATAAGACTGTAGGTCAGATGTTTTAAATTAATAATGCTACCCAGGTGCTATGTGAACTAGGAGGTACACTATACCGCAAACGCAAGCTGTTGACAATAAATACCAAAGTTAAAATAGAAATGCACATATTCGCACCAGATAGAGGTAGAATTGTACAGCGTTTAGACTCTTTAGAAGAATTGTTATCAGCATCTAAAGTGAAGCGATAGTTGAAACAAATAATTGCAGAAGTAATGATCTTTACTAATTTCATGCTATGATCATATAAAAAACGAGGGCAACAATAGCATTGAGATAATATATAACGATAATGACACATGTGGTATTTTAAAAAAACCGATGATAAAACCGGGCAACGAATTCAGTCGCATCTCACGCCGATGAACCATGCTTCATAGCATGCATCTGAAGGATACGGAGAACTGTAATCAGTGGATCACTTGTTTCAATCTCCTGCTCAAGCAAAATCAACTGACAATCAGCAGAACCTTTCTTATACTACAGCTTATATAATTGCAATCATTGTAGCATACCTCAACAATCGCAAGACGGTCACGATCATCTTGGGATAGCTTCTGTATTATGTTGCTGCGCTAAAGAAATTCAGAAACAATAACATATACACCCACCAAAAAAGAATCATAAGCATCTAACAACTGTAGGTCTTCGAAACCATAAACTGCCTTTACCTGTAGAAAATATTACAACAAAGAAAAAACAACTAACATCAGATAAATGAATTTCCAACGGAACGTGTTCACCTTCAACGGTTAAAGTCTGTATATAATATTACTTATGAGATATCAAAAAACTACCCGAAGGTTGCAGTCCAAACGATAACGAGCTTTCTTGAATTCCTCTGTTTCAAGCAATATTCGAGTGCAATTTAAGAATTTTTGAGCTCGAGAAGCAAATATGCCAACCTACAATGTTGCTAAAAACATATAACAACACCAACCAGCTGCTTCAGCTCCTCTTTGCGGTAATCGTCGTCCTTGGCATTCGATGGATTGCAAGGAGCCTATACAGGGTATGTAAATTAAACCTCAACGTACATACCTCGTCACTCTCAGCTCGAGGCACACAACTACGAAACAAACAATCCATAGTGTCTGAAACCCCCGAAAATAAACAACGCTCAGTATCCTCCATGGCAGAACCAAAGGAAATAAACCGAAGTTATGATAACGTAATCCCGCGTACAGCTAGAGAAGTATACAATATAATGATGTTGACACATATATTACAGGTATTATAACACAGATCTAATCCTTAAGTAGCCCATTACATTGCGAAATTCAAAGAAATGTACAAGACGCGCGATCGTCACACCCTAGTAAATTAGTAGCAGTGTTGCGCCAGCTTATAATTATGGCAACACATTAGTGATAAATTGGTAATTAATATATAATACTGGTAGGTGTAGTGTAAAATGGTCGATTTGTGCCCATGTGTAGTATGTTTAGTTTTGGTTATATAGACCACGTGATACAAACGCCTCAATGGTGCCCCTAAAGACTGATCAATTAAAACAACGCTATCACTTGGTGTGCTACCTTTCTATAATCGAACACACAAACGATATGGACAAAAAACAATTGCGTAAGTCAGTTGAGAATTTTCAACGGCAATCTCTGCACATACCATTAAATCAAATGTGACTAAGTGAAATAGACCAGAGAATAAGAACACGCATGTATCATTTTATCCACAATGACTGTCTATAGGATTCCCATCACTAAGATAATTCCGATCGCTCATAAGTACTTTTGTAAAATTGCCTCAATGTCTAGATATCAGAATATAATACATAGGTATAAGAATCTATACAGGTCATCGTCGACATAACCAATGCATGTTGATAGCATATAGTCGTACCGCAATATATAAATAAACCAATTTCGTGCGGCCAAATGAAGAGCATCTGGCCCATGCATAGACACAAAGACAATAGTATATGTCCGACGTCTGCTATATTGAATATCAGCTACTACAACTCAAACATGGAACTAAAACCACATGATAGAAAAAGAATTGCCAAACGAATGATAGAAAGGGTGTCAGACTTTGAACGTGGTATCATGTGGAAAATATGGGCACATACAGAAGAGTATAAAGAACGCTCTCCAAGAGGATTGTACACTCACCTCGTAAATTTTAACATGTGTGAACATGACGCAGCAATAAAAAACGATGTAAATCGTACCTTTCCAAATCATTCAGTATTCAACGAATCAAATTATACACAACAGATACTATTCAACGTACTGCGCGCATATGCAATGTATAACCCGGACGTAGGTAGGTATATCACAACCCAATTATCTAAACAACAGGATACTGCCAGGGGATGGCATTTATCGCAGGAATGCTCGTAATATATATGGATGAAGAAGATGCGTTCTACACAATGGTACGAACAAAGTATGCTAATACGATGTGCAACAGATAAGTGTGATGGAGAAACACGATATCAATAAGTTCTTTCTCCCTCAAATGAAACATTTGGAAAAATATTGCCATGTCCTGGACCTATATCTTAACCGCAAGATGAACCAATTATACCTCCATCTACAAAAGAACAATGTCAACACCAAAATAATCGCATCACAGTGGTTCCTCACACTGTTTACCTACAGCTTCTCAGTAGAAACAGCCGCCATATTGTGGGATGCAATATTAGCCATGGAAGATAATTATGTACTATCGATCGCCGTAGCCATCTTCAAACTTCTCGAGGTATGGATACATTCTAATGATTAACACACTGTAGGGGATACTGATCAACGCCAAACAAGATGAACTACAAGATATCCTGAAAGATCTAACGCCATACGTATCTGCAAGGGTGATATTACGCCACATAGATAAACAAAAGTATCAGAAGGAAACTACAAAGCTATTTAAACATTATTATCAAAAGTAGCCAAAGCAGATAATAAATCTGTCACCTCAGTGTAATCATTCACATAATACATCGCCTTAGTCGGTTTCATTCCAACCGTAACCGAAATGTAACCCGAATTACGACGGGCATTTTCAATGTTTGTAGCAGCACCGTGAACACGATGCTCCAAGGTCTCAAGTGCCTTGAACATCTCTTCATCTGAACGATGATCACCTACACAAAGAATAAAGTCAAAATCGCCATATATGCGACAATAGTTTTCTGCGATATTTAATAAAGTAGCACCCTTGTTAACCCCGCGAAGACAAACGTGAACGTTCCATTTAGTACGTTGGACATCCACAGGATAAGGTGCCATCACCTGCTTCAAAACTGTCAACAATTCTACAGATTGTGTAGCACTAAATTCGGGATCAGAATGATGGTATTGGAAAACCACCATGACGTCCATATTCTCAATGTAACTGCCAGGAGTGCGATGAGCATACTGCTCCATTATCTGAAGAGCTATTACTTTCCATCTGTCGTCAACATTTTCGACCATGCAATTCCACTTCCCGCCAGTAAGGAATGGAATCTTATAAAAGTAGCCATACCCTGCACATAAACCCAGGTTAGGTAAATCGGGAAACCAAGTCTCCAAGCAGTCCCTGTTCCGCCCACTTATAGCAACAACTATATTGAGCGGGTTAGAAGATAAAATACGAATGTTGTCTACATTAGATTCCATAGGAGATAGGTGGAAACGAATCCGCTGCTCGCAATCCTGAGGAGAACGAGGAGGTATATCCCATAAACTAGGACACATTGTACCCTCACAATCAATCATAATCAAACGGCGAACCGAACTGTGGTAACGTTGCAATACTAAATCTTTATCTAACAGCTGAAACGTGCTTGGAACAGAATATGTCTTGTAGTTGTTGCCAAACCCCCAAGTTAAGTGAAGCATATCCGGTCGCTTACGTGCAAAATGCATCTCACGAACAAAATGATCAACCCATGCAACGGTATCGCTGCTCATTACATATTCAAAATCGTGAAGAGCAACCTCCGCACGTTCCTCAGAGCTATAGCACATCGCCCTGTCCAAAGCCTCAACCACACTCTCAATATGCCAAGGATTGACACGAATAGCTGACAATAACATCTTACTAAACCCAACAAATTCACTCAAAATCACAGAACCAGATCTACCGCGACGGCAGTAGATGTACTCTAAAGCTCGCATGTTAATACCACCGCGAATTGATGTGTCTAAAAGGCAATCAGCAACAGCAAATAACACAAAACGCCGTTCTGGACAGACGTTAAACTCTAAAACAACATGAGTTATGCCATATGCAGAGTTGATCTCATCAACAATGGCTAGCAATTTCACAACCTCCTCGCGACGACATTCCCAAAGAGTGTCCGTTGCACATACATATTGAACCAACAGAACCTTACCACGGGATACAGGATAACTCTCCAAATACTTTCTAAAAGCTTTAAACTTCAAAAACAAACCGGCTAGACGAATGTCACGATCTACAGAAGCAATGACAAAACGATCTTGCCATTCAGCACGGAACGAACTGACGAGTTCTTGCACGCTTTGCTCATCTAACATAAACTCAAGCAAGTCAGGTTGTATGTGACTGTGGGATAACAAAATCATAACATCACGACCATTGTACTCAATACCAAGCATTCCGCCAACCCTAGAACTATGATCAAGACCAAGAAGACGCTTGCAGCATGTCAAAAAGTGACGTGCGTAATCGAAAAATTGAAAACCTATCAAATCAGCACATAACATACTTCGTAATATAGCCTCACGAACAGCTGAGCACAAAAATAAATTGGATGATGGAAACATGGCGTGCATAAAAACACCAATATTGGCACGTTTCATACGCCGAGTTATAAAATGAGGTACCATTAACAATTTATAATCATGTACCCAGAAAAAATCATCCTCAGAACCATGAGTTGCAGCAAGATCAGCATAATGCTGATTCATTCCGACATAGGCATTCCAAAGCTCCCAACTGAACTCACGCTGCTCATCCACATTCCATAAACCGATATTATAAAACAAATTCCACAGGTGCTCCTTACAAAAACGTAAAGCACCAGATAAGATGTCTATTGGAATGAACACAGGAATGCAGTCATGCTCAAGTAACAAAATACGCAACTCATCCTTCTCCGATTCGCTGAAATTGCCACCAGATGATTCGCCGCTAACATCATTGGAGCTTGAATCACAATCAGTCTCTATCAAACATGAACCGACAAAACGCATCTTATTTCTACAGCGTTTCCTTATCTTCCACAGCGTAGTAGTCAACGGGGTATTGGACTCACGAATGGCAAATACACCATCAGCACCTCGATAAACTTGAATAGGTAACCTAGAAGACACAAAGTATACAGTAGCATTGGGATCAACATCTAACCCGTGCAACTTTTGAATTGCACAAAGAGAATCTGTACCGCTGGGAGCATTTTCCGGCCCAATGGGATGCAAAGGTGGTACACCGGCGTCAGATTTCGCAGTGTATTGTTCACGGTAGTAGCCGTAATCATCCTCTACAATCATGTTTTGACCAGTTGGCTCAACGTGACGAATGGAATCCTCGTGCCATTGTACAAAACCACCCAAGTCATTCAACACAACATAACGGTACTCACGGCGCTCCTTCAAAGGAAGACTAGCAGGCGTGCGAGAAGTCCACACATCATCTACAGTGCTAATACGTTGCAATTCATGACATGCGTTAATATCCCAGTTGCCGAGCGAAGGATGGTCGCCAACAACAGCAAGACGTCGACCAAAGTCAAGATTCCCTTGACAACGAAAATGAACAGATGTAAAGTGAGCCATATTTCATATCATACAGATGGTCTACACATTGGTCACACATTCAATGAGCTGATGCAATCCATGTAAAATTGGCAGACACACAGTCCGAATACTTTCATCATGAATGCGGAGACATGATACAAAACACAGACTTCCAAGTTTTAAACATATAAGAAATATAATGAACAGACAAAAACCGTTCAACAGCTATATGGCTCACATGTAACACGGTTGTACGGACACTATATTAAAAGGGATCTAAATTCGTTACCAAGTAACATTAAAGTATATTTAACGAAATGTTGTTATCTTAACAAAAAATAATATAAACGGAATATGTATCTCTATGAGGAAGGATAACGAGACCCTACGCCAATATGTAACATACGGCATGAGGAATCACCAAAAGCACATTAAGACACAAAATGATTTGAATTTTAAAATTAAAAAAACATATAACAATTAATAACATTCCACTCTAGCCGGTGAATGGTTTTAAATCATCTATGCTTGTTTATCAACGGAATCGTGTGTTAACCTTGACATATGTATAACGAACAGCAGCACGACGCTTCACTAACTTGGCGCGGTAATAACAAACCGGGCGAATAGAGAAGAATAATTTGTATTTACATTCGTTATCAGATAAGACAGGTTGCCTTTTTGATCCCTTAGTAGAATCAACGGCATGGGTAGGTCCGTGCGCCGCCTTTACATCCTTCTGGGAATTATGAGATAACTCATTATCCTTTGTATTACCACCGGCTATATGCGATGTACCTGCTTCACGTGGCGTATCCAACTCACTGTCATCTGCCTTTGACGTTGTAGAGTCACCATGAGAAAACAATACGGAAACGTACATACGCAGTACATCTTCAGGTGTCAAAGTTGTATTTCCTGTTTTACCTTTCAGAGCCGATGTAAGAGAAGAAATGGCGTGGAACACTTGATCGTCAACTGTATTTTGAATAAGTCAAATAAAATAGAGGCAATTGTGTAGCACGGATGGCCGAGCGGTCAAAGGCGCCAGACTCAAGTTCTGGTGGGCGAGAGTCCTCGTGGGTTCGAATCCCACTTCGTGCAAATTTTAACTATCGCATATCATACATGTAATACCAATTACAACGCCAATAGAACAAATATAATAAACCTACCTTTGATTTCTGGTATTGGAGTCGGTCCAGGTGATGTTGACTGCGACTTAGGCGATGATATAGGAGAGGCCGCCTTTTCAGAAATCCCTGCCGAGTGCTTTAAATCTGGAGCAGATAAAATTGGTGTATCAGATCCGTTGCTTGGTGTGGCAGCGATTGCTATAGGTGACACAACAGTAGGCGCCACGGGAACGGCAGGAATTACTTCAACAGGAGGATAATACGCCCGGATGTTGTCAAACATAAGGGGTGATTCGGCATTATTAGGGTGCTGGGCATATTGTAATATCTCATAACATAGCTTATGTTGACGTCCAGACTCAGAAGAAGGAACCTCTTTAATTTGTACTGGATTCAAACCCTTGCGTAGCATAAAACCCTGAGCCACTAACGTAGCCTATATCACATTTGCTATTATTATGAAAAACTAACCTCATGAATGGGAGAAACATCGATATTCGATACTAGGAGTGAAAATAAAATTAGACACAATGCATTAAAATCAAGCTCAGCGAACCTCAAACAACTGTCTTCAACCAAATTCAAGTAATACAGCTTGGAGGAATTACTAGAAGGAGCCATACTACTCAGTCTTTCGAATTTCAAATCTTCTTTAGTTGCGCTTGGAGCAGTTGAATTAGAACCGAAACCTCTGCGTGAAGATCGTTCGGTGGCACTGCGCGTAGTCCATGAGTTCGTGAGTTTAGAGTCATTCTTCTGTTCTATATTCTTCGTTAAAGAATCTCCATCAAACATAAACGGAATTAAACGCTCATTCTCTAGCAATGTAGTCCACAATGCCTTGTTAACATAAAATTCCAAACAATGAAAAATGTGATTGCTCCTTGGTTCCGTTAAACGTAATGCATCATCATGTGCAAAAAGATGCTTGGCGTAGGCATATGAAGCACCAATCAATATTAAGTCATTGGGATCAATTAAGTGAAACTTGAGTAAGACATTGTCCAATACAATGTTGTAATGAGGCAAATCAGAACGCACAAGACCAAGGCCAGATAATAGTATTAAACTTCTCTTTGGAAGTTCCTCAATCGCAGAAGCCAAACGGAATAAAATCAGACGTGTCAACGCTGTTTTTGTATCAAAACTGTAACCTAATTTTACCAAAACACAAATCAATGATAACGCGCACTCAGCACTTAAAAACTCAGCCTCTTCGGTCAGTAACATTAGAATTTTCCTTACGTATGTTAAGTTCAATGTAGATGAACCCTTGAAAGAGGCAATTAATAATACAAGGTCTTCATTTGACAACATTCCAAGAACGTTCACATTGTTCAAGTGGGTACTAACATGTTGCAGTAAAAACTCATTTGTGAAAACTCCAGCTGACGTGCCAAAATGTAAGACCGGTGGTGAGCTAATGATATCATTGCAGCATTCTATGTATTCTTGGCATAGGGCAACGCAAACGGGGCGTAAAAATGTCTCCGCTTTCATATAATATAAAATACGCAAAAGTGAAACAATTGTAGCACCCGTAATTGGACGAATTCCCTCGTTAGCTGAGTTGATTATTCGTGCCATACGCTCCCGTACAACCTTATCATCTCTTACGCCCCCGCCCAAAAAGGACGGCAGTGACATGTATGCCCAAAGACCTCCACGGTTCAATCCCTTAGGAACAAAATTCTTTAATATTGAAGTAGGTATTTGGTGGAAAACGGTGGGTTTGGATAGGCTGCTAACCAGAGCAGATGCCACACCTACAGATAGTGTCTCAGCCTTATGCAATAGCTCATCCGCCTTCGCTGTGTTGTAACCTATATCTCCATTAGAAAATTGATATGACAAGTTAAAATAGCCTTGTGCTTATGTAAATAGGTTCCTATAAATACACGTGCTGATGGCGTGAATTACCAAATGTTACATTGATTTTTGACAACGCAATACTTTTTGTACGTTAAATACTTCACAGCAACGGGATGTTATAGTAACATAATCTAAATGTGGATATAGATGAAATACCTTTAATTGCAGCTGCGAAATCATGGCTCAAAAGTTCGTAAGCCACCCCTTTCTTCTCGAAACGCAATACAAGCATGTACTCCCGATCCGTGAATGGTCCCGATTCAATAAGATCGACTAACTTCACCGAAATAGAAGGGCGCCTCGTAAATGTACACATTGAAAAAATGTCATTGAGAAACCCTATGAGCACCTGATGCTACGAAATATAGAAACAATATTATAATCACTTACAGTAAACATACGGGGTAATTTTGGCTGAACCTTTTCATCTTTAGCAGCGGTGGCTGTTAGACATTCAGCAGTTGATCCTTTATTTAGAGCATTGTTGGCGGATTCACGTTTAGGTGATGACATATTGGAAGTATAATAAGCACAATATCAAAAAGAGACATCTAATACTACTACACAACCTTCTATAAATAAGACTCCAGTGGTATGCAATTGGTGTTTACCCGGCCTTTAATCAGGAATCTACCGGATCTTTCAAAACGTACACAAAGTAAGCTACCTTATGTGATCCGGAGGTTGGTGACAAGTTATATACAGTCCTCAACAAACGTATCATAAATCAACTACTATCAGAACGAATAGATATACATCTTGTGTCTATACGACAACGTCGACGCAAGTTTTATAAGGCCAATAACTACAGAATCAAACAAATCGGAAGGGAGAGGCTTCAGAAGTACTACGTTGTAAATACTTTTTGTCAAATTTGATGAACCTCGGATGAATTTTATGAGAGATTGCGTATGTGTCTCTTATTACTACAGTAGTTGCAATGTTCCTGGTCTGTGGACGCAGGTAGACGCCACTAGTAGAAGATGAAAACATATAGTACCAGGATATATAGTCATTGTTGACATCATATAACTTCGTCCAATATTCAAAGATGTATGATAGCATACTATGTGTGCATCTTGCGAGAATATATTATAAAACACAACGTGCCGTACGATTCAGTGATGTGTATATCCTGAGGCAATAGTCATAATAAAAACCAGATGTTATCTTCTACAGACTATAATCATTCTGTATATGTATTTAGCAATTTATTTGTTGTTAAAAACTGTCGCGGGTGTGTTAGACTTAGATTACAGCCTTTACCAATCTAGGGATAACAGCCTAGCTTCTTTTTAATATATAGATTATATACAAACACCAGCATTAAAATCAAATATACTATTGTAAGTCAAATAAACCTATGATTAGAAATAAATATGGCAATGTGCAAATCTTTTCTAATTACTTGGTACGGAGCAGTTACACCAATATAATATCAAGGTTATATATTTTTGCTTTTATTGGTAAATGCGGTGAAAATTGGCTGTGTAAATTCAAGAATATTGGACGATTGTATGAATAATCGTGTCTTCGTAACGGAAATAACCCACAATACCGATGTTTTTTGCAGTGGTTTTGAATGTCTTCCGTAGTGATACCAACCTGTACAAAGGTTAATGCGTTATTTTCTCCATATTTTCTAAGAGTGTTTCGACATTTTTTGAAGGGTATTATAAATCGTGATAACATTCAACAATATTAACTTACCGTTGCTTGTCGTACTAGTATGTCATCCATGCGCTGGATATTCGATGTGTAATGAATTGAATTTGGGATATTCTTGGGTATCGTATGTGTATGATCTGGCTTCAAATGGCTCTAATTAATCGCTTCGACCCTGCAATCTCATATAATCCCATCTGAGTAACAGTATTTTATACACTCTAGTATACCCAAAGTATATAATAAAATGGCAAACGGAGATTTAACAGCATTAAAAAACCAGGAATCAGTCAGCATACCTGCGGTCATCTTAGCTGCATATGGATGCGACAATTTACTACCTCTTACTAATGAAGTACCAAAGGCATTATTAAAAGTAGGAAATAAATCACTGATTTCTGGAACCGTCAATAACTTGTTGACAGCTGGAATCAAAAAAATTCTAGTATTCGCTAATAAGCATGATCAATCATCAATTCAACAGCATCTAAGAGAAGAATTCCAAACGCATGATCATATCAACGCATTGAATTTAGACATATCCATTCATGTAGTAGATGAATATGATGGAATGATACCATCTACGTCACATGTTGTCAAAATAGCGGCGACGATGCTTAATAGTCACTTTATCGTTGTGCCGTGTGACCTTTACGGTAACTTCAATTTCCAGGGGCTCATACAAGATCATTTGAGCACTGATAGATTGTGTACAATAGCCCTCATAGAAGAGAAGCTTGCTGCTTCCACCGGCAAGAAAAATAAAGATCAATCGGATGATCAAACCTCACCGGGAGGTGATCCTGTCAGAGGCTGGGGATATAAATATAAAGTCTTGGCTATGCTGGATATCGATCATTCAAAAGTTGTTAGCATCTCCAATTACTTATCACTGTGTAGTGGAGAACCTACCAATATTAGCAAATGGACATTCCGCAACCATAACAAATGCAGTATACGTTGCGATTTATATGATGCACATATATACGTTTTCTCAAAGGATATCATCCATATGCTTACAGAAAAATGCTTTAAACAATCTTCCCTTAGGGTAAGGAATACGGTATAGTTATATATCTTTCAGCTGGACGTTATTCCGTATATCATCGCTATGCAAGACGTACAGCAAAATTGGGAACCTCAGAGCGAAATAGAAGCAAAAAACTTAACCGAGGAATTAAACGCACATCCTGGTACATCTTTACCCAATAAAGGATTCATCTTTCAGTATCCATATGTTGGCGATGCATCACAGTGTTGCAGAGTTAACAGCATAGAGACCTTGATGAAAGTTAATATGCAACAGTGCTTCGATAAAACAAAGAAAAACAAAACTGGCACCATAAATAGCTCTGGTTCAAAGGTAAGTATCTATCTGTATTGCGACAAGAACTTGCCAGATTCGTGACGTTGTCTTCGGTGAAGGTTGTAAGCTAGGTGATGGAACAACAATTAAATCATCAGTACTGGGTTTGTTTCAATTGCTACAACGCATACCCCCATTCAGGCGATAATGTGACAATAGGAAATAACTGCTCTATCAACAAATGTGTTATCATGGATAATGTAATGCTGGGAGATAAGGTTGTGTTAGACAGATGTATTATCGGACACAAAGCGACTATATCGACAAAGGTGACGGTAAGTACCAATATGAATTGCCCATCTTAAAATCATAGATGAAACTTGTCGTAGTTGCGCCGAAGTATATTGTGCCGGAAAATGTTCGCGCGGAATGCGATTTCCTTCCTACTTTTATTGAATCATAGGAGTTTTTACGCGCTTAATAACAAATACATATCTCGATTAATATGCTTCATTTGTGAGCAATTATAACACCTGTAGACAAATACACATCGCTTAGGGCAAACCGTGGGGGCTAATAGAATCCCTTGATCACTGTAAATACAACAAAAGATAGTTGCTTTTAATACGTAACAACAGTTCTCTCCATATTAAAGTAATGTCAATGAAGGATTATAATGAAGACACATTCCAGAGGTATCCCACGGACCAAAGAAGGGATACTGACTCATATAATGAACGCAGCAGACACGCTGACCGGTACGATACACGACGTGATAAAGTAGATAAAGGTATTAAAAGGAGTAGGTCAAGAAGCCGCGGTAGAAGGCGTTCGCCAAATAAGGGTTCCTACCGTGATAAACAACACGCTTCACGTTCAACGTATGATAGGCCCAGAAAATACGATAAGCAGCGTAAAGATGATAATAAGACTGCAGAATGTACTTCGGAAACTGATTTCGTTACACTAAATCCGAATTTATCGCCCAGTCATGCTAGGTCTCGCGCTGCGGAACGCCGTAGAAGGAAAACACAAGCTGACTGTATCAGACGTGCTGGAGGTTTCCAAAAGTTAGCTGATCAAGAAGGACATGAAACAGTGCGACTTTTTTGGGATGGATTTCAGTGGGTAGCCAAAACTGGCCAAGCAGCCATGATGATGAATGCAGATTCTGCTTTAATGAACTCCACACGCAAATTGAGAAGGCTCTATTTTGGAAATTTGCCGGTAGCATCTGGACTTACAGAAAATGCCTTCCAAAATATTATATGGAATGAAATGAGGACCAGAAACTTTTGTAATGATCCAAATGTTTCTCCTGTACTGTATGTCTGGTTCGCCAAAGATAAAGGTAACTACGGGTTTGTAGAGTTTGCAACTGTTGAAGAGACTGAAAGGGCACTTACCATGGACGGTATGAACTGCATGGGTGCTCAATTACGTGTTTCCCGACCCAATGACTACTCAACAACTGCTACTAGGCAAGTTATACCAGGAATCGCCACGCAGAACATTGTCCCTCTGGATGCATTCACTGGGAGCTGCCTCAGAGTTGTGCAAATAGTGTTGCCCGAAAGTGTGCAAACTGAAGTTGAATATCTTGATGTATTAGACGACGTCAAGGAGGCTTTCGAAAAGCATGGTAAGGTTAAAACTTGTGCCATCGTCACCCCTAGACACAAGGACATAGCCCCCAACCTTAAACCAGGTGATGTTATCGTAGAATTTGTTGACAGGGAATCACTATTGGCATGTGTACAGAACATGCAACATCGCAAATATGAAAAAAGAGAGATACAGTTCCTCCCTATGGATGAAGAAGATTATAGACATGTTGCAGAACCCCTCATACTAGATCTTGAGGCCTTAGAAAAGGAAGCAGACTGAACTACAATACGATACCGGAGGGCTTAGTTACAATAGATAGCGCATCTACAACCCCTAGGTTACCCTACTGAAACAGTCTACGATATTCTCAACGAGAACGAAGTGGTCGTCTTCCTCTGCGACGGGGTCTATGATGACGTTTGGTGTGCTTTGGCCTGTGTACATATGTATTGTTTATCTCATGTACATACGGATCAACCAACAACTGTTTCAAACTCTCATTGCAAAAAACACATCCTTCAATTTTACGTCCATCTTTAAGTATTACTTCGGTTAATTGGCTCTCACAAGAATCGCATTCTTTGCCAGTGATAATTGCAACCTCTATGCGTTCATGGTAATCTAGCAATAGTCTGTCGAACCTACTTTTTGTAATGTCAGAGAATTGTAATTTGTAAGAGCATGATGAGCAAAAAAACTTCCAGTTTGGTGCCCCGTTGATTATGTCCAAAATTAACATCCCATCGCAATCACCAGGACAGCGTGTGAGTGTAAGTGCGTCGGCGCTATTTGCACAAGTAGGATGTGCACAATCAATGCATCCCATCCCTGATATGGGTGTGAAAACACAAACGGACGTCTAACCTTTATTTCCAATGGACTCGAAAGGGGGATCGTTGTAACACATAGGACATAATGAAAAGGCACGTAAACGGCTCTGGAATTGTAGTAATTCGAAATTATCCAATGGGCACTTTATACCCTTGTAAAGTTTAATCGTACCGCCACGTGGTAAAGGATACTCCTGGGAGCATTTCTTGCAAAAAAGGCGTACGGGGGCTCGGTTCAAATATAACATATACCTATTACATGTTCCACAGCGACTCATAGGTACTCCGAAATCCTCTATAGGAGTAAACTGCGTTTCGAAAAACGTATTGATTGAATCGATCTATTCAATCATATAAGTTTGGGTTTTTAAATTACCTTAGTTATATAATGCTCGAATTTCATACGGAACATTCGACAAACGTGATCTATCACAGATTCACAATCTGCCTTGCCTATGAGAAATGATTCTGTAAATGCTGCAACATACCATCAGCAATGAGGTTGCAGTAGCCTTCAATGGCACCTCGTACACTGGGAAGGACCAACTCCGGATCTACCTGCATATAACCGTCCACTAATGCCTTTCCGAGCTTGGTGGGTTCGATACGACGATTGCCCAGTAAACGGACATAATTGCGTGTGAAGATGTTGTGTATATGCGTAGCCATAGAAGCATCCGTCCCTATCCCCTTGCTTTCCATATGGTCTAACAGATCAGATTCAGAAAGTAAAGGTGGAGGTGAAGTTGTCCCTTCCTATTATGCATGTATACATTTGAATGGAACAGTACCTCGACTCTAAATTTGGCCACATCACATCCTTCCCCTTTCGTAAGTTTCAACGCAATGCTCACATAATTTTGAGATTTCGGTAAAAGTGCGGTGTATCCCTGTCGAACTACACGCGTGTTTGAAAATTGGAATGTCTCAGACCCGACATCAAGATCATACGTTGTAGTTTCCGTAGTGCATGGGCCTGCAACTGAAGCTAAGAAGTGACGTACAATTAGATCATAGAGTTTCCAGTCATCTCCCGTCAAAGTACCTTGCGATACACAACGTACAGGAATAATGGGTGGATGATCGCCTACATCATGTCCACCCTGTGGTCCCAATGTATTCCCGGACTGCTTGTGAATGGTTGAATTGACAAATAAATTACCTGCATCAAAAGGTCGACCAAATTTGTGTATTCAGGTACTGTATGCAGTTTTTTCAATAATTCTGCCCAGTCGAAAGACGTGGGATAACAATCTGTTTCTGTGCGAGGATAGGATATGTATCCGTTTAAGTATAAGTGTTCTGCCGTTTGCATGGTTTTATGCGGTCCCATTCCAAACCGTGAAGAAGCCTCCTTTAACATAGTTACGGTGTTTAGAGCCTTGGGGGATGAATTAATGGACCTTTTGGTCACAATGTCAGTTAATACACCTTTATTTGCACCCATCAACTGCAGGATGTTATAGTATTTTTCACATCTTACCAGTTGTTGGAAAATACGTGCCACCGATTTATCAAAAATCCGACCGCGGTTCCATGTAAAAGGTATATATTGTCCTTCATAGGAAATATCGCAAATCAGCTGTGTAAGTGTTATGTCAACTTATGAAATCGATACCTTGTAATATGGTTCCTCTTGAAATCTTGCAATGGCATTGTAACGATCGACGCAAAAAAAAAGTGTTGGTGTTTGACAAGGACCATAGGATATGCACGTTGAGTCCAAGTCACCGTATTTCCCCTAAAACTATCTAAACTAACAAAACAACGCACCTGGAAAAAAGTTGTTTGGAAGCGGGTGAAGGCACAACCAACACGTAAATCTATTGTTTGACGTGCACGCACGGCATCTGATTCCAATTTATTCGGGTCACAAAGATTATCTACAGCACGTAAAATATCAGCACGGGTGAGTGCAGAGAAGCGAGCACGAAATATCTGCAAGGGAATTCCATGTTATCGAAGTTATAGTACCTGTTTGGATCCTATTTTTACTAGGTGCTGGTGGCAAACTCGTATAACTTCAAAGGCTATGTTTTCTCCCTCCCTATCATTATCTAAACACAGGAGTAAATAACTACATCCCTTCGCCTCAGAAGCCAGATGCCGGGGTATCTTGCTATCCGGTGATGCTTCTTCCAATATTATCTCACCATTGAATAATTCCACAGGATTCGTCGAATTCCAGCAGTTGTACCTAGGTGCGAATGCCACGGAATATATATGTCCAGCAGTTGATGTGACTTTGAAATCAACAGTAGTTGATAAGAATTTGCCTCGGCACTCCCATGTTATACATGTGTTCGATATCTGATATTTCATGTAATAAGAAATAGAAAACTTAGTACGCCATCATTCAATGTTGATGCTATCGTGTGATTCACATTAGCTCATACTAAATGTCACAGTGTATATGTACTCTACGTGTGGAGGAATTAGCCAGGATCAATATCGTCTAAGTACAGTTGTTAGTACGATATGGATGCCCAAATCACACATAATGTCCTCACTAACCCCTTTACGCTTCAACAGTGTGCGTTGATCTGTACATAAGTGAGCAGCCAGCGTTTCAGCAATCTTTGGCTTCTCTGCCACAACTAAAACCTTTGGTATGGACATAGGAAATCGATATAGAAGATATTAGAAATGAAAATTACATGTGGAGTTATTGGAAATGCGGCCATTAGCATTATGGAATCTTATAACGATCGTGAGCTAATGTGCAACGCAACGAAAAGACATCTAGCGACCTCCTTAAGGTGTATGGCAGAACAATCCAGATTGCATTTTATTTTGTTAATTATATAAGAACATTAAGCCTTTGCCAGATGTAAATTAGTCACCTCTTATCTAGCCGTGAAACTAATCTGGACCCTTGGATACGAACCTAGCCTCATAGTGCCCATTATAAGGATGGAAGCATCATTGTATTGGCGTTTGAATGTATAATTCTTAAGCATACACGTAACTGGGTTCTATTTGATCTTTATTTGGGGCCCTAGGTTGGATGTGTTTGGAAAAACGCTAAAAAGCTGCGCTCAGTTAGGAATCATGGGAGAAGATTTCTTGTCCCTCGATACAAAATCGCAGATACCTCCGTAAGTCTCATCTGTTTTTATTGTTTCAACGATATTGTCATCATAGAATTGTAGGTTGTGCAATTTTGAGACTATGAAGAATCGTATCGGTACTAGTGTAAGGGTCATTGGACAAATTCTTTCATCGGAAAGCAACAGCCTAGTGCTTCAGACGTCAGATGGTAAGAAGTGTATGTAAGCCAATACAATGGAATCAGGTGCAAAGATATCTTGTATATTTCCCCAAGATGCGGCGGCAGGTCTCTCAGGAATTGTGGAGTTATATGCCGTTGTAAGTTTTATATAGGCATAGAAATATACATGCCAGGTAGCGTCCGATGATAGGCAACGTGGGCATGGCATATATCTTCAGCAGTACGGAGATATACACAAATGGGAAGATGAAATCGATATGTCCTATATAAATAAGGTAATTGTCCTTTCGGGTGACCCAAGATTCGCCAAGTATATGGCAATTTCCACTGCAATCCCAGAAGGGATTAATGGGACAACAACATAATGATATTATCTAGGCATGTAATAAATAGTTGGCATAGTATCTATGGGATTTTGTACTATGTTTATGATATATGCTTAAAGGATTGTTGAAAAGTAGCATTCTAAAAGTCCTACGCAGCCATATGAATATTAATATTCACCAGATCATGCCACAAGACAGAAAAGGGCACGTCCTTAACAGTAATCCAATACTCTTGTTCAATCTGGCCGCGCCCGAACATGTCAACGTACACCTCTATCCTAACCCAGACTCTGGCTTATGCCGTCAGGTGTACTCACACTACTACACTAGACACCATTACTACATATTGATATCACCTCTACATTAAATGGTGTCCAATATAGTGACTCTATTAGTGTTTAGTTGCTCGTTTATTTTGGCACTCAACATTTATTCTGCCAGGCTCCACAGTGTAACCAGAATAGGCACTTCGTTCCCTAATCCATCCATGAGTGTAATAGATCCTGAGTTGCTGTTTTTTCTCAATGCACAATGTATATTCTTTTGATGTAGTAAGGATATTTCCATATAGTATAGTTCATAGATCGTTTATTTATATATTTGGTTTGCCTTTAATAACCATATTCATACAATAGTTCGTGACGGAAGGTACGAATCAAAACTATTAAATCCTTTGAGAGATCTATCAAAGCGTAACGTGTCATGGCTAGTCACCCAATCTTCCCAGTTTTAAGTTAACGTACATAACATTCATTTAACTTATGCCTTCATTGTTCCAACTGTTTCTATAGTGACATACAGCCGTCTTTCAATTGTGCTTCGTAGCGTTGTTCAAATTCTCGTCGCTTTAGTTTGTGTTATCAGAGTTTTGAGCGTATTCTCCACTATTAGCCTGCAAATTGGCGTGAAAATGATGCTATATCCAGCTCCCGTAGGATTGCATAACAGTTGCTGATGTAGTGCCGCAAAATCTAGTGAGTCATATTTTCAGTAACGTAACCAACTGTTACAGAGACACGTACAACAGTCATTTCGTGAACACCCCGAAGCAACGCCTTAGCATATCTAACGCTTACGGTTGTGATACTTTGTTATCTTGTGTATGCGACTTACAAGATGACGCCTTATTGTAGGCCTGCACAAACGGCACAACGATGTATGCCATGGAACCCAGAAGGAAGGCAGCACAGCCCAAGTAGTTCGTGACGTATGCTAAGTCCAGTGCTACAGCTTTTGTCAAAGTTACTGCCGTTACTACATACAGCGCAACTGATAGCATTAGCAGTAATAGTAGATCCCGTAGGCAGGAATAGGCCTCCTTATCTGACTTTTTCTTAGGACAGTCTTTAGACATCACGCCCTAATATTACGCACATATCTCACGTTATACCTATGTATTAGTATAGGAGTATGGAATCCATGTGTATGTGATCCTGTAAGTGGTACTTGCCTGGACAACGGAACATGTCCAATAAGTAATGTAGGTACACATCAATTCGGTGTCTTCTACAGCCACTGAAAATTATTAGTGTGTATTATTATTGGCTAGTGTTAATGTGTAACATTAGTGTCTAGTATTAGTGTCTACTGTCACTGTCTAGTATTGCTGTCTATTACCAGTGTCTACTATTACTGCCTAGTGTTAGTCTCTTTTGTTACTGTCTAATATTACGCTGTGGAAAAACAACTTGATACCGTACAAAGGGGCACTAAGGCAATGCTCACGAATATTAGAGTCCACGCGCTACACACTAGTCTCTGGAGTTAGCGAAGTTTGAAGCAGTAGTAGTAACATATAGATACCCGTGGTATAATCGTGGTATGTAGCGCGTTGAATTTGTCTTCTATGGTAACTTTTTGTCGTGGGCTCCTGTAGGTCAGAGTATTAGTACAAAGTAACCACTTTAAGCCCTGTATTCTAGAGTGTTACTATCTTGTGTTGCAGTTTTGATTCTATGGATTAACGTAAATACAACGACCTGGAAGAACAGTGTCTGAGTGTACTATGCATGGTACCTTCTGGGTAGCACGGTGACGACATCAAGTATCATACTAACCTCCTGGTATCTGTAGTGGCCATGGTTTATTGCCGTCTACTTGTTATGGACCTGGAAGAGTTATGAGCACTGTTTCATGGGTACGTCTTGTATCACTGTGCATTTAAGTCATAGAACCGTGAAAAACACCATGCAGTCCTACACCACGCACCCTCTACATTACGTAAAGCTTTACCTCGTACATGTGACTACCCATACTGGACCCGTGATCACCAGGATTACAGTGACTTCACTATAGTCATCCCTGATACTAACTACCACATTATATCACCGTTGTGCCGAAGGCGCCACTACTTTGCCACTACCTCCTTTCAAAATACTCCATCAATTCTACTCCTTTCCGTCCCGTCATCACCTTATCCCACATACACTGCCACTGGTGCTCTCCACCCCGTAACCAATGCGACCTCATATGTGTCCAGTCCAGTGGCCATATGGCACCAAAGGCTAGGTATAGCACCGCTACTAGCCAGGCTACCGTGAGGACAAAGATCCACGGGAGCCGTATGTCGTATTGGAGCTTGCCGACCTGGGAGAGGAGGTTGGTGAGGGGAGTGGTACTCTTTGTCGTGATCACTGCACCAAAACTCTATGAGTCCTTTACCAACATTGCTACGAAAATCCAAGCAATACACTCTGTAATCTCATCCATATACCACCCCCAACAGCTACTACTTTTCTGTGAAACATTCACCACAACTATTACTAAACTTCTGTGAAACCTTTACCAAAGTTATACCAAACATTCACCAAAACTATTACTAAACTTTTGTGAAACATTTGCCAAAGTTATACTAAACATTCAGCAAAAGTGCTACTAAACTTCTGTGAAACATTTATCACATCTAATGCCAAACCTCTACCAAAATCTTACTAAGCTTGTACTGAACGTACGACCCAAAAGTTTAATAAAACCAGTATGAACCTTTACTAACATTGCCACTATAACTCTATGTATACCTGATGAGTATCATTGGTGCTCTAACTCTACCACTAGACTGCTCCACATTACTACCCCCGATACTAACGACCACATTATAGCACTGTTGCGCCAAAGGCGCCACTACCTCCTACCAAAATACTCCACCAACTCCACCCCCTTCCGTCCCGTCATTACCTTATACCACATACATTGCCATTGGTGTGCTCCACCCCTTAACCAATGCGACCTCATATGTGTCCAGTCCAGTGGCCATATGGCACCAAAGGCTAGGTATAGCACCGCTACTAGCCAGGCTACCGTGAGGACAAAGATCCACGGGAGCCGTATGTCGTATTGGAGCTTGCCGACCTGGGAGAGGAGGTTGGTGAGGGGATGCTGATCTTGCCTCCCCTTCTCAGTGATCTCTATTACTTTCTGCAAGCTGTCCAAGAATTGATGACAATGTTTCTCTCCGTTTTTAGTCTTTTCTATACTATAATCTCCACTTTTCTCATCCTTCTGCTGGAACCCCTCCAGATTGAATGGGTTACCATAGCTAAATCCATGTCGATACAACACCGGTAATACCCCGGTACATGATACGATTGATTGGCATCCACACTGTCCACTACCCTGTCCGTGTTCTCCCTTCTTGCACTTATTGGGGTCACACTCTCTACAGCCACGGCATTCAATATTACGGAATGCATCAGACAGTGACTGTAGACCACCTTCAAGTGCATCTGATAGGTATAGTACCCATGAGAGGTATGTTCCACCGAACGTGGCACTCACTGCGGTATAGAGTTCACCGGTTAGGGGGGAGAGGTATTCTGAGTTCTTTGTCAGTGCAGAGAGGTTACTAGGAGTGGTAGGAGCAGTGGATAATGCGACGGCACTGCTAGTGTCCTTATCGCCCTTAATATCTCTTAGTGCTTTACCGACAGTCTTCATGTACTCCCCTCCATTCTCCGACCCATTGTATATCCACTCTATCTTCTTCACTTCATCCCGTAACCCAGAGGCACACCAGCCGCAAAAGTATTTGTCATTGCTTGTCGACGTTTTAGGATCTTCTGTGTGCTCACACTTGTTATTCGTCTTCTTCTCCTTGTCCTCTACTGGATTTCCTATACCACCCCTAAAGAACCCGAATACATCACCCAACACCTGTGGTGTGGTGGCACTGAGAGCTGCTGTAACTCTCACCAGTGTATAAACACATGATTGCATCATGTTCTCGTTACTAAAGAAGTATAAGATGCCATAAAGGCGTTTGCCGGTACAATCACGGATACCGTCCTTCTGGAATTGCCCTCTGAAACCCATTGGCAATGGGCAGCATTGGCCGGAACCATTACAGTGTCCTAGGTGGGATGCAGCGGGTGGGTACTCTGGGTTCTCGTCTTGGTCCACTACATTCTGACAACTAAAGCCTGGCAACCTATCCTCCAGGAATGCCTGGAGAGGGGAGGGGACACCAGTGGTAGTCATGTTGCCACATTGAGTGCACATGGTAGCTGTCCCCTTTTGGCCGCACTTCTTGGCGTGGTCTTTACATCCTGGGCACTGTGCGGTGTTGCAGATGGAGATGAGGTCATTGATGGCTGATAGGAGTGCGGTGTGCTCCTTTTCTACTTCATGCACAGCATCAATTATATCTGAACTGGTAAATATGTCATCCTGGAGACATTCCAATGACTCCTTCACCTTCTCCTTCTCTGTCCACTCCTTACACAGCTTAAGTACTTCCTCTACCTTATGGATAGCAGCACTTATCTTGTTCTTACCAGGATCATATTCACCCTTACTCGTTACCATCCCTAGTCCACTAGCCCCAACTACATCCCCTAGTATTCCTCCACTACCACTATTCATCGTCAGCTCCACTAGTTTCGCCTTAGCCGTCTCTAGTTTCCCAGTCAGCCCACTATTAACCTTCTTCACCGCCCCCTCCAGTGCCTCCTTAGCCGTCCCTAGTGCCGCCTGTACCCCCTTGATCCCCTCTGGCTTCTTCCCTTCCAATGCCTCCTGGGCATTACCCAATTGTACCACCACCTCGCCAATCTTTTCCAATAAATCCTTTAGTGCCCCCGTAAGCTCTCCTGATTTCCCCTTGAGGACTGTTTCCAATACCCCCTTTACCTTCCCTACCCTCTTTTTCCTATCATGTTCCATGGGGTCACACCCCAGGCACATCCAGCTAATAACCCCCTTGGACACCACATCCTTACCATACCTACACTCACGCCATTTACCTCCACAAGTGACCTTCACGGCACACTGCTTCCTGAGGAAATAGAGCTGGTAGAATAGAGCCCTAATGTAGTGTACTACCTGGTTGTATGCTTGAATGGAGACAGTGGGATAGGTGAAGTGGCATTCAGTGTTAGCGTAGAGGGAGTGAATGGCAGGTTCCATAGTCCTGTCAGTGCTGTGTATACCACCCTGGATACCTATGAGCACCAATGGGCAGTACTGGGTCACTGCTTGGAAGTGGGCAAAAAGGTTGAATTCATGGACAGTTATGGGATGATTGCGGCCTGTTTGAAGGAAGGAAAGCTGTTTCTGTTCGTTGGTTGATGCGGTGTCTCCGGGTTTTTTGAGTACCTCGGTTAGTCTATCCTTACCATGCTTCAGTATCTTTGGATATGCCTGACTATAGGGCAATGCACTTAGCCAGTATAGGATCTCACGGATGGTACGGGGAGTTTTATTTTCCGCCTTCGGCGGAGCCTTGTTCTGTAACCCGGTAAAATAGGCACACGAAAGAATATAGAGCTTGTACAAGGCGCCACATTTGTGGATGTTTTCTTCAGTAATTGTGGCGTCATTCTTATGGAAGACGGTAGCGTTGCTGCAAAATGCACCCCTGTCTACGGTATGTATATATCCAGCATAGTTCATACCAGCTGGATTTCTGAATGTATTATCATTATAGTCCCCGCCATGACCAGTATCACCATTACCAGTGTCCGGGAATCCCAAATATAACTTATCCCTTAACCCATCCCATATAATAGCATCCCATCTATTTCCAGGACCATGGTTATTCAACATATCCTTAGGAAACCCTAGGGCCTGTAGCCATTGGGACAGGGTACCGTCATCTAGACCAGAGCCATCCAAAATGTGGTTGTTCCACCGGGGGCTGCTGGAATGGTACTTTCCAGTCCAATACATATAAGTAATGCCACTCCAGATGAGGCATACTGACCCTAGGAGGATACGGGCACATTGGTGACGTCTATCAGAGGCAGTAGTGTCATAGCTATTGTCTCCGGGAGGAATATCTATTAAATCTTTCCAATATGGTTTGACATCTACCTGTTTGGATTCAACAAATGAGTCTCTTGTGTAGAGTGTTCCACTAGGGTACGCTGACATGTAGCTGTCTTTATGGTATTCATCATGGCCAAAATGTTTTCCCTCTTTGTAACAACTACACTCCTTCTTACACTTCCCACAACCACCATTACAACAACACTTGCAGCATTTGCCTTCTTTAGCGCATTGACACTTCTCAGCAGTACACTGCGTGCCGCCACCACCAGTACAGCTACACCTATGAGCACTACCACCACTACCACTACACCTTTTACACCTCCTTCCTAGGTGGTGTCCTTCATTACTGCTCTGATTGGGATCATCCCATTTCATACATTTACATTCCGTGCACGGCGTGTTCGGCGTTACATCCTTAAGATACTGACACTCGCCATCTTTGCCGTGTTGATTGTTATTGCCACTACTCCCCTTGCACTTGCCACCACCACCATTATCACACTTCGTTATACTACTCCACCCAACGAGTGCACTGAGTACCTGTGCCAGCTGGTCTATATAGGTCCGGACCACAGGGGTACCACCTAGTCCCTGTACCAGGGAGAATAGTTCGTTGAGGCGGTTAGTGACATTCCCCTTTGGGGGGCCTTTGCTGGTGTCACCGCTGTCACCGTCCTTCCTATCACCTTCATAACCTATAGGACTCCATGAGGTACTGTATACCGGTGGTAGTACTAGGCAGTACTACTCTAGTACTGGGTACTTACCATGGTACTCCAGTTGTACTGACTGCAGTAGGTCAGTCACTGCCGACGCCAGGCCACATATGCATTCTGTATAGGGGTGAGTCTATATAGTACGGAGCGCGCCACTGTAACGTTCACTGTCAGGTAGCGTCCTTAGGACGCGCATAACACAGTAATGTATACAGTGACATACCATCCTTGTTGCTTCTACCATCCCTACCAGTTACCCTCAGGACCCAGTCAATGGCCTCCTTCAGGTTGGTAGGAGCGTCAGTCAAGGACGCCTTCGGCGTGAAGGCGCTATTAGGGGCCATTGTCAGTGCCTATAGGAGTACTCAGCAGTACTCTCAATAGTGTGGAAGCACTGGTGGTATGGCTATAGGGGTGGAATCCCGTATACACTGAGCGCGCCCGTGTGGAAGGGGCGCCTTCGGCGCGACAGTAACCGTTACAGTGGCGCGCATATTGTTCTGTGGGATTCCACAAGGTAGTACCGTGGTGGTGAACCCGTTGTCACAGTGGAATGCCGAATTGCTTATACGGAATCTACCGGTACTGGATTATCCATATTATTCTACAGATACAACACCACTAGTGGTGGAATCCCCCTAGTACTTACACTGCGCGCTACCAAATTACTATCGCGCCGAAGGCGCCCTATCTCTTTACGGCGCGCTCTACCACCCTTGGATTCCACCCTTATAGTCACTACCACTGACTACTGGTGCTACTGGACACTCTCTCACCAAGGGGTGGTAACATAATGGCACCGGAGACATGGAAGCCACACGAAAGCCTCACCCAGGCTCCCACCAACCTGAAGGAGGCCATTGACTGGGTCCTCAGGGTAACTGGTAGGGATGGTAAGAACAATGACAAGGCGGCTTCGCCGCCACAATTCGGGTGCCTCTGTTTCCTGGCCAAGGCAATAAAGGACCTACTGTATGACGCCAGGTCCCCGGGGACCCCTGGTCCCAGCCCTGAGAGGAACTGGGATGGCATACTCCTGGACCAGGAGAAGGACATAGTGCTACCAGTGCTCACTGACCTGGGACTGGTCAATAGTGACAGCACTAGTGCCAGTACTACCTCTAGTTGTGCTGGTGGTACTGAGGTCATAGGGACACTGATAGAGCAGTTGGCACTGGGACTACAAAAGTGGGTTGGGTGGCAGGAAGGGGATACTTGTTGTCTTAAGGGAACAGATGGGATAGGAAAGGAGTGTAAATGTCCGGCTGGTGTTGGTGGCCAGTGTTGTACCGGTGCTGGTGGTACTACTTGTCATGACTGTACCAAGTGTGGTACCGGTGCCAGTAGTGGTAGCGCTGACAAAAAATGCTACCAATCGGCCTATTGCAAAACAAAGAGTTCTTCCAGTAGTGGATCCAGTTCCGCTGAGAACTACCTTTGGCCCACCCTCTCGGAAAAGCCAGTAGAGGTCCACCTCCTGGCCCGTATTTTCCTAGGGTCAGTATGTCTCATCTGGAGTGGACTCAGTCAGTTGGGGTTCCTAACGGGTGGGAAGAGTGATGAGAGGTGGAGCCAGAGTAAGCTGCATGAGATAGAGGGTGCCAATGTCGGTCTCGGCTCATTCATGGCAGCCATGGGCTATGACCTGGATAGGTTGAATCAGGGAGTTCCAGGTAAGTACTGCCTAGGGTAGTCATGTGGACTAATGGTGGAGTAGGTAATAAGAATGGAGGGTTTGTGCACGAATTGTTGACGGATAAAGCTAAGGGAGTACCGTGGAAAGAATTCCAGGGTGGCAGTACCTCTCAGAGTAAGTCCTACCTCCTCTATAGTACCAATGTGACCCAGACAGTGTAGCTGAGTACTACAGTAGTATCTATACTACAGCACAGAGTGCTGCCAAGGGCAGCTCTAAGAGTACTGAATCCATTTGTAAGGAGTACCCCCTATTGGTACTACACATCCTGGCCAGTGGGTACTTCAGGGCAGGTAGTGCCGGTGCTAACAAAGTGACGCCGGCTTCGCCGGCCACGCCAAAGAAGGATGAGACCCCCTCTCCTAGGAAACCACGAACAATCCGAGAGATCCTATACTGGCTAAGTGCATTGCCCTATAGTCAGGGGTACAAGGCACTGGTAGGGAGGATGAAAGATAAGTATCCTCCTAAAGATGGAAAGCCACAGGAAACAGTGGAACAGATAGAGCTCTACAATGATAGCGATGGTTCTGCCAGTACCACCCTCCAGCGTAAGGACATTACCCACTACCTAATGGCCGCCTGTGGCTACTGCCCACTGGTACTCATCGGTATCCAGGGGACCATAGAAAGGGAAGTTAAGACAGAGACACAGCCAGCACCGGCAGGTGAGTGATATATACAGTGATAAAAGGGCGCCTTCGGCGCAACAGTGCCCTAGGGGTTGTCATGTGGACTTATGGTGTAGTAGGTGCTGTATCTCCGGCAGCGGCGGCCAAGAATACCTGTCCCAAGCATAAGGAAAAACCTCATGAGAGGTGTAAACTAGAGAAGAGTGCCAATACGGATACAACCAAAGCACAGTCTTCCACTAGTGAACTCAAGGAAGGTGAAGTCTGCTATGGCGGGTACCACCTGGAAGTATCCAAGTTTGGTAAGTACTCAGAGGGGTACCCATTAGTAGTACCAGTGACACTGTCTAAAACTCTATATAGGTCCCCTCCACGGAATGTATGCCAATGGGCTCTTTGGCTTCCAGATGGACGGCTCTGCCGCCCAGTGCCTGGACCAACTGAGGGTATATGTCTACCACTGCTTCTACCAGCTCTATTTCCTAAGGAAGCAGTGTAGTACTGGTGTTGAAGTGGGAGGAGTAGGAGGAGCGAAGACAGTGCTGGGCTGGCAGAGTTGTAGGTATGGTAGTGGAGTGAATCCCAGTGGTGGAGTCAAGAATTCACATCCTTGGTTATGTGAGACCAAAAGTAGGTTTTAGTACAGATACTATGGGAGGGCCATGTGTATAATAGAGAACGTTATCAGTGTCTTATATGGCGCTACAGAGTAGTCATGCACTAATGGTGTAGCAGGTGGGACGGACTGTCAGTGCAAGACTGTCAGTGGTAAGGACTCACCACTGATGTTATTCCTGTGTGATGGAATAGGATCTATGGTCTGCAAAAGGACAGTGGAAAGAACCCCCGATAGTGATACGAACACCTATCCCGAAATTATTGAGCATATTAACACTAAGGATGACAATCCTAAGGGTCACTTCGACCCGCCACTGCTGAAGTTCCCTCAGATATGTCCTGTTCCTATGGGATGGCAGTCAGAGAGTAAATATGGTCACTTCAAAGGTACGTCTCATTACTCTATAAACCACTACTCCATGGTACCCCAAAGGCACTGTATATATACTAGGGGCACCCCCTGGGCGCCACAGTAGCCCTAGTGACCAACAGTGACTCATGGTGTATACAGATTTGAAAGAGACGCACAAGACAGAGGCACTACAGCAACCAGGTACGTCCCACAGTATATTACATGGACTCATCCTCTAGCAGGCCAAGGCACTTACCCTGTACACTGCACTGGGAATACACTGTCACATCTCCTGGAGTACTACTGTGATCCATCGCGGTGCCATGGCTCCCTGGTGGTACTACTGAGACTACTGGCGTGTATTACTCCTACGGTGCCACGGACTCTGGGTGACCTCTTTGGGTTCTATTACTATGTAGTCTACATTGGTAGTTATAGACGTTGGGATTTTAAAATTAAAGGTGTGAGGGAGGCATTAGGAAAAGAAGTAAAGGAGCTCTCCCTGTATATGGACGGAAATGATGATGGTGATAATACAGGAGTGATAAAGGCATTAAAAGCGTGGAATAAAGAAGGTACTTGTGAGAAAGACAGTCACACTGGCGTTAATGAAGGCTCCCTAAAAACCCTATATGGATGTACTAAAGGCACTGGACAGTGCTGTCCATACTTATCCCCCCTGAGTGGCCAGCAGTATGGCCAGTTGAGTCCCTTGATGGCAGGGACCTACCTGTCATGGTTGGTCTATTTGATAGAGGGGTTCAGGACAGGACTAGAGGGGTTGAAAGGGGAGTTTCAGGGGATTGATTGTAAGGATTCAGAGTGTCATAATGGTGAGTTGTAGCACTTAGCACGCGCGCCGTATAGCGATAGTGGCTGACAGTGTCCATTAGTAGGGCGCGCAACAGTACCATATGGATTAATGATGTAGTAGGTGCGGTAGGAGGTGCTGCTGGATGTGGTGCTGACTGCAAGCAAGGAAGTCACGGTACGACATGCAGCAGTGGTAGTGGCAGTGGCGGAGTCTGTAAGTGTGCCTCTGTCGTATCATGTACCGGGGTACTACCGGTATTGTACAAGTATGGCTTTGGGTATGGTAATGTAGAGAAGCTGCACAATGGTCCAGGTAAGTTGTAGTATAGTAGTATGGATAGTGTAGAGAGAGTGTAGCAGTAGTTTTGGTAAAAGTTTCACAAAAGTTTAGCAGCACTTTTGCTGAAAGTTTTATAAGGGCGCCTGCGGCGCAACAGTGTCCTAGGGGTATTAAATGATGTTGTAGGTCCGAAGAAGTGTGATGCATTCCTAACTACACTGAACAAGGTCCTAGAGGGTGAACACCTCAAGACAGGTGGCTCTAACACAGGCCTCCACCATGAAATAAATAAGCTCATCTACACCACCAGGCTGCCCTGGATCTTTGTTCTCACGGTAGCGTGGCTAATGGCGGTGCTATACCTAGCATTTGGTGCCATATGGCCACTGGACTGGACACATATGAGGTCACATTGTAGGGGATGGTTCAGGAAGGGTAGTCTGAGTCCATGGGAGGTACTGATGGTGGGTAAGAAGAAGGGGAGGGGGATACTAGAGTTTTTTGGTAAGACATAGTGGCGCCTTCGGCGCAACGGTGTCTCTAGGGGCAGTGGCAGTGTTAGGGACAATGTGGCATCAATATTTATCGATGTATAGTTATGACCTCAGATAAAGTTTAGTATAAAAGTAGTAGCAATGTTAGTAAACATTTCGTAGTGATTTATTAAAATTTTCGTCCTATATTCAGTAAAAGTTTACTACGGGTTTTGGTAAAGGTTTGGCATTATTTTTGATAAAAGTTTTATAACAGCTTAATGGCACTTTTCGTGGGAAATTATTATGTATTCAAAGCACAGAATATGGTGTAGTAATACGTTTTTGTGACCACATAGTGAGTATATAGTGAGTATATAGTGACTATACAGTGTTAACAGCTTGTCGTTATCCTTGGTTAATCAACAGTCTCACTCTACTAATGTAGACAGTATTTACATGGAATAACACATTCACTAGTCCACACAGTACTATATAGAATGCCCCCGCACAAAGGTCTGTTTAGTGGGGCCATAATTTATGTTGGTCTTACCCTGGTGGGGTTTATAGAGTATGGGGGTGATGGGGTAGTGTAGAGACATATGGATAGTATGCGCGCCCTAAGGACGGTACCTGACAATGTCCGTCACAGTGGCGCGCCCAGTACTAGGGAAATCATTATTGTACAGAATGTATATGTGGCCTGGCGGCGGCAGTGACTGACCTACTGCAGTCAGTAGAACTGGAGTACCATGGTAAGTACCCAGTACTAGCGTAGCCCTTTCTAGTACTACTACTGGTATACAGTACCTCATGGTGTTTAGGCTATGAAGGAGAAAGTAGTGGCAAGGGCGCCACTGATACACAAGTCAAGGAACACCTCAATGAACTATTCTCCCTAGTCCAGGGACTAGGCGGTACTGCAGTGGTCCGGACCTACATAGACCAGTTGGCACAGGTACTCAGTGCACTCGTTGGGTGGAGTAGGATAGATCAGTGTAGGAATGGCAGCTGTGGTGGCAATGACAAACCACATGGCAAAGAGAAGTGCGAGTATCTGAAGGATAAAGCGCCGAGTAACAAGTGTGGCACCTGTGGTTGCATGAAATGGGTAGTGATCCAGGGCATCGATTGGGTACAACTGGGCAGGGGATGTACCAAGTGTAAGGATAGTGGTGGTGAAGAAGAGAGAAAGAAGCAGAACTGTGAGTGTGGTACTGATGATGAACAGGAGTGCTCTCCGGAGAGCTGTAAATGCGCTTTAGCAGGCAAATGCTGCAAGTGTTGTTGTAAGGATTGTAGTGGGAAGTGTAAGGATGCCAAGTGTAGTTGTGATAAGGAGAAATATAAATGCCATGAGGAAAAGAAGGGAGAGAATGACGTTCAACGTGGCGATTACACAATAGAAAGCTATATGTCAGCATATGCCAAAACGTTGTATCAGTCATATGTAGGAGGATCAAATGCGATAATCCGACAACCTACTTGGAATGATCTCAAGTACTTACCAGATCCTGACACTCCCTCCCAACGCCGCCACCAATGTGCCCGTATTTTACTAGGCTCAGTATGTCTCATTTGGAGTGGCATTACCTATATGCATTGGACGGGAAAGTGGACCAAAACCAGTCCATACTGGAACAATCACATCCTCGACGGTAGTGGTATAGATGACGGTACACTATCCCAATGGCTGCAGGCCTTAGGGTTTCCTAGGGAAATGTTGAACAGCAAGGGGCCGAAAAATAGATTAGATCAGGTTATATGGGATGGATTTATGGGACAACTGTTTCTAGGGTTTACTCACCCTACAGGTGTTTATGGTCAGGACGGTAATACAGCAAAACAACCGTACGATATGAATTACGCCGGTTTTGTACATACTGCACATAGGGACTCGTTCAATGAAGAAGCTAGTGTCTTTCCTAAGAATAGCAGCTCTAGTACTGGCCAAGTCAGTGACATTAACCAGCACAAAATGGGTGCCATATTCAAGCTCTACATTTTATCATGTGCCTACTTTACTGGATTGCAGAAAAAGAGTACTAAAAGTGCAATTCAGAATACTACCCCTAACACTCCCAAGACCATCCGGGAAATCCTCTACTGGCTTAGTGCATTGCCCTATAGTCAGGGATATAAGGGAATACTAGGCTACGGCAAAGAAAGACTAGAAAAGGTACTGGAACATGCCACGGAGAAAAAGCTTAAATTTATCCAAACAGGCCGTAACGCTCCCATTACAGTTGATGAATTCAACCTGTTTGCCCACTTCCAAGCAGTGACCCAGTATTGCCCACTGGTCCTCATAGGTATCCAGGGTGGAATACACAGTACTGATAGCACTGACAGCACTAAAGAACCTGCCATCCACTCCCTCTACGCTAACACTGAGTGCAACTTCACCTATCCCACTGTATCCATCCAAGCATACAACCAGGTGGTACACTACATTAGGGCTCTATTCTACCAACTCTATTTCCTTAGGAAGCAATGTGCAGTTAAAGTGGCTCTAGGAGGGAAATGGCGTGAATGTAGGTATGGTAAAGATGTGCTTGGGAAGAATGCCATTAGCTGGATGTGCCTGGGGTGTGACCCCATGGAGCATGATAGGAAAAATAGGGTAGGGAAGGTAAAGGGGGAGTTGGTGGAGTTATTGAAGAAGGTAGAAAAGGGAGAGGAATCGGAGGATGGAGAGGGAGATGGTGGATCAGAGAGTGAAGAGACAAAACAAGAAGATGAACTTGCAAAGAAGCTGAATGCACTCCTGGATGCTATTGGTCAGGTAGCGGTACAATTGGGTAATGCCCAGGAGGTATTGGAAAAGAAGGCTGAGAATAAAGCGATAGAGGGGGTGAAGAAGGCACTAGGGAAGGCTAAGGATGGACTGGAGAAGGCTAGGACGGGACTAAAGAGTGAGCTGGGAGGGGATGTAGAGTTCGCGGAGACGTTTGGCTATGGGAAACTAAAGGAACTGATTGGCAATGATGGTAATGGAGGACTACTAGGGGAGCTGACGAATGGTAGTGGTGGAGCACTAGATACACTAGCGAATGGTAGTCATGCTGGGTCATTACAGCAGATAACTAGTGCTGGCGCTGATTGGCAGAAGGAATACAGCAGTGCCAAGGACCAGATAAGTGATGCTATCAATAAGGTACGGGATGTATTGAAGCTAATGAAGCAGGGAGTCAAGACAGATGAATTAAAGAAGCAGTTAAATGGTCACGAAAAAGCGCTCCTTAATGCCATAGACAACATAGAAGATATTGTAGGCAGTACAAGATGTGTTCACTGCCAAGACCATGCCACCAAGTGTGGCCAACCACCAATACCCTCTATCTGTGAGAAATGCCACCAACAATACATGGAGGGCACACCGTCACCCCTCCAGGCATTCCTCGAGGATAGGTTACCAGGCTTTAGTTGTGACGTAGTGCGAAACACTGACACAGACAAAGACACAGTATATCCACCCGCTGCATCCCACTTGGGACACTGTGGTGGTTCCGGACAGTGTTGCCCATTGCCAATGGGATTTAGAGGGCAATTCTATAGTGGCAGCATCACTAATTGTACCGGCCAACGCCTTTACGGCATCCTGTACTTCTTCAGTAACGAGAATATGATGCAGTCGTGTGTCTATACACTGGTGAGGGTAACCGCAGCACTCAGTGCTACCACACCACAGGTATTGGGTGATGTATTCGGGTTCTTTAGAGGTGGTGTAGGAAATCCACTAAAAGGGAAGAACAAGAATAATGGTGAAGCGACATGTGGACACAATAAGGACCCATCTAATAAAGACAATGACGATTACTTTTGTGGCTGGTGTGCCTCTGGATTACGGGATGAAGTAAAGAAGATCGAGTGGATACCAAAGAAGGATCACGATGGAGGGCAATACAGAGGCACAGTAGGAGAAGCTCTGATACAGATTAAGGGCGATAAAGACACTGGTGGCAAACAGACAGGCACTACTTCCCTATCCACTCTCACAAAGGACTCAGAATACGTCTCCCCCCTAACAGGTGAGCTTTATACCGCAGTAAGTGCCACGTTCGGCAACACATACCTCTCATGGGTACTCTATCTATCAGATGCACTTGAAGGGGGGCTACTGTCACTTGCTAGTGCATTCAAGGAAATTGAATGCCGTGGTTGTACAGGATGTGACCCCAATAAGTGTAAGAAGGGACATCATGGTGAGAAGAATACAGAAAACAGTGGACAGTGTGGATGCCCTTCAATCGTATCATGTACCGGGGTACTACCGGTGTTGTACAGACATGGGTTTAGCTACGGTAACCCATTCAACCTGGAGGGGTACCAGCAGAATGATACGGATAAGGGAGATTATGGTATTACAGACAAGGGTGGGAAGAAGCATTGTCACGAGTTCCTAGAGAGCCTAAGCAAAGTACTAGAACACACTGAGAAGGACACCGAGAAGAAGGACCAGCAAACTACCCATCCTCTGACAGAGCTACTAAAGCAGGTCGGCAAGCTCCAATACGACATACGGCTCCCGTGGATCTTTGTCCTCACGGTAGCCTGGCTAGTAGCGGTGCTCTACCTAGCCTTTGGTGCCATATGGCCACTGGACTGGACACATATGAGGTCGCATTGGTTAAGGGGTGGAGAGCACCAGTGGCAATGTATGTGGTATAAGGTAATGACGGGACGAAAGGGAAGAGTAGTGCTAGAGGGGTTGTATGTATTTTGGTAGACAGAGTGTCCAGTAGTGTATAGACAGTGCTAAATTATATACATCAGTATCACATACAACATATAATCGCGCTATAGGCGGTGGTCCTATAATGTGCATTAAAAACGTACACATTCCAGTGAAACCAGTCCGTTGAACATTGCTAATATAGATTAACTGCGATGCCTATGGAAGGCTGGAGTCAGTCCACAGAGTAGCTACTGAGCGCCCTTTCATGGTACGACACATTCAAATTTATCCAGTGGATTCCATTACATGGCAGTGACTGCAATAGGTAATGGTACGTATGACGCACACACAGTACATCGTCTATGCCATTGGAGGTTCATACAGTAGAGTATCACGCCACAGAGCACTATAGGTGTCACATATGGTACACTCACTGTCAATGATACCACAGTCACAGTGACCCAGGAACTACCACTGAGATAAAAGTACATGGTTACCGGGGTCGGAACTGCCAGTCCAGTCAGTAGTCTCTTTAGATATAGTGTGTTATAGGTAGCATACCCTGTCTAATGCCAGTCCAGGGAGCTACGTCTAGTGAGCTGTCTCTTAAGCTATACTGTCTAGATGGAAGACATTCTAATAGGTGACTGAATTTATGATGTAGGTCCATGTAAGGAAAGTTTATCACCAGTGGTGGTGCATGATTAGTATAGCTGTATGTAGTGCCCGGAGAGGGATATGGAGGTGGGAGTGAAAGGCGTTACAGTTATTAGCGTGTCCTGGCTTTAAACGAACTACAGAGTTGCGTTAATGAGCTACGAAAAGTGTAACTCCTGAAGAATAACTGGTACAACACGTGATACATATAACTGTTCTATTATTCAGTACTGGTTACTACACAATATGGTACAGGCTAATGCATAGCAAATCGTAGATTATGATAAGAATGGATGCTGCTTAGTAAATTCATGTTGACCTAGTGCTACATTCCAGGAGGGTTTGTTTTCCTTCTCTATATTTATCCTAGAAGCCCAAGCTAGATTTTGCCTTTAGCAGTTGGTGAATTCTGCTGAGCATGTGGCACATTGCAAAATTAAGTCATCTGACAGACTAATCGAGTTAGGTATTACTGAAATCAGTGATGCACTACTACAATAAGTTTCTATTGAAATAAGCCACATACTAATGAAACAAGTTACGTAACACCATACCAAGTTGTACAACATGTAGCCTTTTGCGTTCATAGAATATATACGTTTTCCAATGTGCATATTCATGGTAACGTGTTATTCATGTGTGTTGGGAGTGTAATGACACAGTGGAAGCATCTTTGATATAATTGATTACCAATGCTTTCACTGTTGTATCAAATAGTCAAGGTGTTCTACTAGGAGCCTTTATTAACGCTTCATATAGATCGATTTAGAGTGTCCAATTGCATCTTAAAATTTTAACGTGGACGTTCCCATGAGTCTGTATGTGGGAACCATGTAGCACACTGGAATCAAGTCAATGATTACAATCGTAAAGTATCACCAATGACGATACTGGGTATTTATAGAGAATATGATAGCAGCATTTTATGCTAGGTAATCATTTGCTATAACATAGTCGCTATATTATCTATGTTAGTTGTTTCTTGGGTGTTATTCCATCCAACAAATGTGATTATTCATATGAAGAAATCGCATATAGATCGGTTTTATGTATATTCCAATAGAGAACACATGACTGTGAATATTGGCTAAAGTTGGATAGGAAGATGAAGGCAGAGCGCTGAATAATGCTAGAGTAGAAGCACTTGGTACCATTCATACAGTATCTTCCAAAGAGTTACTAGACAAGCTTATTCGTTTATGGGACCTTTGTTTTTAAGGGTGCACACGATTCATTGATTACCAGTAATGTTAGTCGTAACGCAGATAGTAGCATTGTAAGAGTACTGATACAAATATCATTGGAGGTGATACAGCATAATGCATTTCTGTAAGGTATAACTAGTTGTACCATAGTAGTATATTTGTGAACATCTATTGGACCATATCTATGCTAGATATTGGCCAGGAAAGCGACTAGAGGAAATCAATTCTATACATACCTCATATAATAATTGTGGCTGTCCACATAATTTGCTGCCAGCAGAATTAGTGTGGTTTCCTATGAGCAATGAGGATTAGATTATCAATACATCCATCGATACCATTCAAGAGAAAGTAACATTAAATAAAGAATAGTGTAATACCAGTGTAGTGCCTAGAGGATATTGCCACACGGTATATTGTACCATAGTTATCCCAAATACACCACCATATCTCTGCGAAGCCATGTAGCGACAACTATTGTAGAGAGGTATATTCCAAGGTAACGCATGTACTATGAATGGGGGGCATGACAACAATTATGTCTAACAGTTAGCCATCTCACTCTTTACCGACTCTATCAAGATGGTATCCTTTAACATGTTATGGAAACTCTGTGTAATTGTGGCCTTCGGGCTCTCTGCCACTGTCACTGCTACTGATGTAGCCAAGGAGCAACCCAAGAAGGAATCCTTAGACAACAGATTCCCCCGTAAGAATGAAGAACCACCCATGTATTCTGTTGAATGGTATCTGTTACCGGAGCCGGAAAACAGAGCATGTCTTCTTGAGAAATTGCCATTTGATGTGGCCAAAGACGTTCCAGAAGACTGCGATGAACCAATAGATTCCGCAGTGGAAAAACGTATTAGGAAGTTTTTTTCATTAAGAGGCTTGATATTCACAAGTATGAGTTCATATCCTGGACTTGATGAAACCAATAACGTTGACCAAACCACGCAGGGATCATTGGATAGCAGTTTCACAAACAAGGAAGACGAACCTTCCTCTAAATCTCAAGAGGTACCGAAACCAGAGAGTATGGACACTGAAGAAGAGACCGATACAGCAGGTCCACCTAAATTTTCTGTTGAGTGGTATTTGTTACCTAAACCCATAAACAGAGGAAGTCTCCGTGATAAGTTGCCATGGGAAATGCGAAATGCTGTGCCAGAGGACTGTAATGAGCCAATATTGCCTGTAGTAGAAAAACGTATTAGGAAGTTTTTCTCATTGAGTGAGAAAGAGCAGATTTTAGAGCATGCAAGTTCATATGGCCACCAATCTATATGACCAATGATGGAGTACTTGTTGAAGATACAATAACCCTAATATCATAGTCCATATAGATCAGTGCCAGTTTACACTGCTGCATATTGCTTGGTCTACCGTTATATATAGTCTCATGTACTTCATACCATTTCCTATGACGCCATTCATATAAATGACATGCACCCAGTCAGTACCCCAAACACATTTTTCTAGTTCTACCCCTTTTTACAGGAATCTTTAACCCATAGATTTATTTGATGCGGCGTGTTATTTTGTTAATATTACTGTTAGCTGGATTTATAAATGCTCTACAGCAAGCACCATGATATTAGAATGCGTTAAGACATCTCTATACATGAATCATAACGACTGTAAACGGCACCTTTGCGGTAATATTGCTCATAGGTTAACATGTCATTATAACGTTGTTTGTATCGCAATACAACACAGATATAATCCGTGATATATCTATCTTGGAATATATTCTCATAATGGAAAACAGCACCTCGTAACTGCATATGACGTTGTCCGGGCATATATATCATAGTATGTCATGGTCAAAAAGACACTATAGCACTTGGTTAGGCACCATTTTGTCTATCATGTGTTATACAGATTGCGACATGTACGCTATAGCTGTTGTCTCCATAGTTACATCTACGTTCCCGTTGGCGATATTTACGTGAAAAGCCACTGTTCCAATAGCGGTCTTTAGATCAGCTGCACTGATAGTTATATTATCAATGTCTGACAATGAAAGAACCTCACTAATTTCATATCATATAGATAATAGACAATACCTTAGGGAGGCACATCGGAGAGTAACATTTAACCTGCTGGTACCTGTACCATACCCGGAGCATGTCCACAACTATAGGCGGTACAGTTACTAATACCAATCCCTATTTACCTTAGCAAGATGGTAGCTAATAGAATGTTATGGATGCTCTGTGTGGTTGTGACCTTCGGGTTCTCTGCCATTGCCACCTTTATTTATGCATCCGGTAACTATTGAGACTGCCACAATAACCACGGACAACTACATACCATCTACGAGATAGTGAACATAAGCACCGCTGAGATAAGAAGTGCAATGGAACCAAACATGGCAGAGTTTTGTTTCTTACACAGTTCCTTTGCCTGTTTTAGATCACCAGCATTATTGTTGAAAACATCAATTCTCAATTTAAGACTTTCCAACATTGACACATCCGTATTAAACAGTTGATACATCACAGTCCACAACTGTTCTTCATTCATATTGAATGCTGAAATCATACCGGGGGCATTATTGCTCACCCATTCCTTAACCATTTCCTTTTCCTTATCTTTAATCCCCGTCTTCTCATAACTACTTTTCTTTTCAGGATTAATAAGCGTATATATACTCTTCAGATCATCCGAAAGGGGTGGAAATACAAAGCGCAAATCTAAAAACATAGATCCTAATTGCCCCTCATTAAACTCAAGATCCTTTCCTATTATTTTGACCTTATAATCATCAGCAAACATGGATTGGAAAATAGAATTTAAGCGTTTACCAATATTAGTCAAATTTTCAACGAATAAATCATTATATTCTTTGCAACTATTGGCATTTTTCGAGGTAGCTAATTGATCATTTACAGCATGATGATTTGAAGCTGCAGCCGCTTGATCATGTACACCTTCTCCCGCGGTTAGAGCATTCGATTCGGAAGAATTTCCCATTATTGCTTTACATTGAGTAGTGACTTTGTCTAGGGCCAACTTGACCAACTTCTCATTAAAGCCGTCTCCATTAATCATACGCATGACAGCCCTAAATCGCTTCTCAGCGGTAGGAAATATATCCTCAGACGATAGCGATACCACATCTTCAGATAGGATTATGCGAAATCGACACAAGGCCACTATGAATAGCGCCAATTTAAAATGCATGGGCCCAAACATATTCCCTAAATTGATAACTTTAAAATACAGCAGATGAACCTTAAACAGTCCAATAAAAATGCTGTGTCCATTATATACACAATGTGGGTCAAGCAACACACATTTTCACCTCACACGTAGTGAATAAGTTGATATGGCCAATAACATACATTTTACCAGTAATACACACGTAACGATATACAACCATCATGTGACACGTTTAATTTTTCCATAAAATACCAACACCACCTGAACTTCGTATTTACTTGATGAGGGATTTTTTAGATCACATGGATTACTTGTCTGTACGAACTGTAACATCATTCATATACATTTGACCGATATATTTTTATTCAATAGTATGTATACATTACTTTTGCTACATATGATCATTTAAACCCAGAGCAATTCGCAGGTTTGCGTGTGTCTGATTCAGTTCAATCTGCCATTTTGTACTTTACTGGACCCAATATAACCGATTCCGCTGACGTGAGATAATATCCAACATCACGAAATACAACTCTCTAGCGCAAGTCGACATAATTGCCATTTTATATAACTGTGATGCAATGTTTTTATGGCATTGAGTATTCCATATGAGCCCAGTAGGAAGATTCTATTTGGCTTATATGGGAAGGTTTATTTCAGCTTTAAATTTCGTTTGGCGCCATGCTGATTTACCCTACCACTATACGGCTATTATTGATGGGTTGTGCTGTAGGTAGAAACAACTTAAATTAGATTAAAAAGTTTCCAAAGCAGCTACCCGTTACCTTTATGATCGTAAACTGTTGTCATATTAATGCCTAGACCACCGCCAGAAAACGTTAAAATTCCGTATATAAAACTTAGCAGAGGATACCATGAATAGATGCCATCACAGGGATCATGTGGGTCTAATAGATAGAGGAATATGTAATACAACGCACGTAGAGATTCCATGAATGCACAGGAGCCGCAGCAATGTGAATTAGATCACCTCATTAGCGATGGCATAACTATTATGACACAATCTCCTACATTTATGCCTTCAAGGGTATACAGGATGAAACTGCTTTGAATCCCTGATCGACTTTCTGCATAAAGGACATTCACGACGTTTCTTTACCCCTTCTATACACTCATAACAGTACATGTGACCGCACTTGGTAGAATATATGATTCGATCGTTACCACTTGGGGGTTTGGCTGTCTTGAATCTTGCGATAGTAGAATAACAAATGGGACATCGAAATAAAAATTCAATGCTATCAATTATCGTTTTGGCAAAATCCCCGTCAGATTCCAACGATCCAATTTCGTTACGCTTGCTTTGATCGACGTTGGTATCGATAATGTTATATACAGTCGTATGTGGGTTATGATTGTATACAACGGGTAATGTCGATTCGACACGGGTCCCCCAATATATAGGACCAAGGATAACATCATCATCATCATCAGCCAATATGTCGCTTTGACGATCTGAACCCCTTTGTGATAATGCAAGTAAAGCTGCGCTATCCTGAAGGGTAAGGGGGGGTATGCATTGCCAATTGTCACCACTTAAGCCACGTTGATCGTTGATATTATTAGGGAATATTGAACTCGAGTTGTTCATTTGAGTGCCTTGAGAAACTACATTATTATTCACAGCTCTCCGATTTCCATTTGAGACCACACGTATGATTTCACAATCAGAGTCATCACTTAATTCATGTAATAAAACCGGTGAATTATCCTGGGGAAGTTCTTGACATTCATCAGTGGTTGGTCCATACTCATGTACTACCCTACTTTCACCACTATCCAATTCTCTTCCATTCGTACCATTACTCTCATGCCCTAGCGAATCAGCTAGAAGATCAAGGTCATCCACCATTATCGAAAAATTTCTACATGTTGTACGTATATTAGGAGATTCAGTGGAGCTGGTTCTTTCAACATCACAATCTTGGTCACTGTCTAATGAGTGGGTTATAAGATATTCCAGTTGATTTCTATTACCGAAGCATGTTTCTGCATCCGAATTCCCGATGGGCGCAATGCTAGACACCATTCTCTTTGCGACATTGTTGAATGTGGATCTTGCTAATCTAGTTTCATGATTAAAATCTTCTAAATATATTGAATGACATAAGCAAATAACGCTCACCTGGATCCGGGCAATCTGAATCTTCTGATTTACGTTTCACCATTTAATAAACTGCTGAGGTACACATTTATCACACAAATTGATTATAATACACCGTGATAAATGCTTGGATCAAACATATAAAGAGACTAGACTAAATAGAAAATGTTATAGATAAATATTATAGGAATGTGCCACGATGAGGGGGTTCCATATGTGTACTTAAATAACTGACCTATCTATCTTACACATTATGTATAAATACGGATTTAAAAATTTCATAACCAACTACATTTACGTATATGCGGAAGCAAAACTTATTGACAGCCAACTAAGTCCTATTAACGTGGAAACATGAGGTCTTCCATATAAGCTTGATGATAGCATCAGGATCACCTTGGGAAAATAGCACAAAATTAGATGCATCATAAAATTGATAGTTTGGCAGATTAGATGGCATTGCAATACGCAATGCAATCACTTTGCTGAAAGTATGATTTGGTGCCTACACATTTACAATTATTATCCCAAGTTATTCATACAATCAATTCACTTAATTCGTACAGATTCTTACAATCAACTTGATTTTAACATTATGAGTTATGAGAACACTTTTATTAAATTGAACTAAATTAGATCTTTGGGTCACGACAGTACAACGTGTAACCTTAATATGGAGAAACGCTAAGTTCGCTTTCTTGCTGATAACAAACGACATATTTATGAGGATTTATGATGTCACCTCGCTCACGCTGGATATATATATTGTCTCGCCCAGGGGCACAAGAATTGGAGAAATGGCTAACCAATACACTATTGGTATGTTCCGGTAGGGATAAATTCATTTAATTACAGACCAGTGCGACTTTTCGTAGGGCATCTATTTGGTTCCATAGCATTATGCAACGTCGCAAAAGATAATTGCGATCGTTCTGCACGCCTTAGGTGAAATAGTTGTGGATGAGTGTCTAATGTCTCATTTTACTATAAAATGCTGATTTGGCAAAGAATGTTGTATAGCTGTCGGTAAGTGCTTTATACTACATGTAGGTATTCTTGTTTATTTTATGGGTTCAACTCGACAAGCTTACAACATGAAGTTACAATGTCGCATTACAAGCGGGTGAATACGAAATCTTTAGTTAAGAAGTTTAAGAAAGCGTCAAACAAACTGGATAAAAGCAATACTACATGTACCTCGGGGTCATCAGATCAACCTTTTCTGACGCTCCCTCGTGACGGGAGGCCGTTACGATGCACCGACGATCAATGGTTATATCTACCTACCATGCGCGAAATCGATATATTTCGTAAATCAAAAATATTAAATGAGAAACCAATATTATTGGAAAATAACATTGTTGTACGATTAGTGGACCTACATAATACCGTTACATCACCGGTGGGAAATTCTGTATTCTACGGTGAATATGGACTAAGAGGAAATGAGTTACTCCGCATTTTAATTTTGGGAACGTCGGTTTGCACTGTGTTGTGTTTTTTAGGATACTGGCAATTAAATCGTAGAGCTTGGAAAATTGACATACTAAATTACCGTACAATGGCGCTGGGACAACCTTTGGTAAAGTTATCCTCATTTTCAGATCTTGAGTCAATATTATATGATAGTAATGCAGGTCAAAGCACAGTTGCATATCGTTGTGTAGAGTGTACGGGGATATTGGACAGCAGTGAAACCATGTTAGTTGGACCACGTTCATCACTGTTTGAATCGTATGGAAATCCTGCAGGGTTTTACGTCATAATGCCTTTGCGGTTCAGAGACGGTTCATCTGTGTTGGTGAATCTTGGATGGTTGGAAAAGGATACTGTGTTGCAGCATCAGACCTCACCCGAAATGGTAACATTACGTGGCGTCATTGTCACAGGAGAAATGGACGAATCTATTAAAGCATCTATCAAGGTCTACATTGCCGACTTATATCGCAAAATATGTTCAAAATTTGGGTACCAAACGTCTCCAGCAGTGATATCAGTAAACCATCCAATGCGTCTGCTCTCTGATGACGGACGACCAGTTTTCAGATATTTGGACCCTTTTAGTATGTCCAAATATATTGACACTGAAAGCCGCAACATGACGGAACGTTATATGTTGAATGCCTATGACATATTGCATCACGACGATGCTAAACTAAAAGAGGAAGATTCGCAAAGTGCAATGGACTACAGATTTAAGGCAAAAACAGCTGTGGGAAAAAATACTAATTCTCATGAACCCCGTTATCAAAGACGTCAAAAATCAGACTACCTGCTGTTTTATGCCGATCCGGATACTCATACAAACTATGCCTATCAGTGGTTTTTGATGGCCGGATCTATTGCATCCTTATGCATTTACAAGCTCCTCCGAGTTAAGACAAAATTAAAATTGCTAATATAGATAATCAGACGGTTACAATTTTTTGTGACCCACATTTTTCTTACGTGTTGTTACTTTTAGTACGTTTCATTGCTGAATGGCCCTCCTTATGTTCTTACGGGCTGCAAAAACCGTTTTATTTCCCAAAGTAACTAAAGTCCTATTATCCATTGATAAAGGAGTCTTTTTTTGCTCGACTGGATTCAGAGGTTTAGTTTGGTTTGCCGTGTTTACCATGGCGGACTTGGACTGTGGGTTTACTCTCCTTGAAAACACATGCACCTTGCGTTCGCTACAAACTGAGGATCCCATGGATGTTATCGAATTTAATGAAGTGAGACGCGTTAGGTCGATAGGTGGGACCGTGCGGTTGACCATAGGACCATCTGCCACACTTTCCACTATATGTTCATAATCCCAGATTTGGTCCATTTCATTATCTCCTGAAAACTCTTTCATGGCGTTAAAGTTTTTTTGCATGTCCGTTTCCCCCCCTTCTAAGGATCCAGATGACATGTTACTTCTATATTGACATCTTTTGACAATGGCTTCATTGTCACCTATTTCTTCTAGTAACGTACTACTCCTACATTGCCGAAGAACCATTTCATCGACCAACAAAAGAGTGGTTACTAACCGGATGTCTACAAGTACAAAATACCACTGTCTAATGTAATTTGGTTGAATCGACTTCGTACAAGTGTACTTGAGGCACACCTTGATCGGTATTGCGCAACGGCAAAATATAAGGGCATTATCAGAAACAGGATCGTGCAGCAACAATACCTTGCAGTTGCAACACTCTTCAAAGTCGGAGAGACGGGTGTCGTGTATGTCCCGTGCGCCCTTCATGGAACTGGCCTTAGGCACGACTTCGTAAAAAATATCCGTTGAGACCAACTGAAAGAGCGTCGCCATATGAAATAACATACTTGCTTGCATATTATTCCTAGATTTTGCTTTTAATCGTGGATGCCATAGGAGACCGTTCACTTTCAAACTACCGTTAGAATTTATGTAGACGTTTCCCCTGTTACCAACCATAAATGTTATTGCATATTGTCCACATCCTAACCTCGTTGCACTTCTAGAATGGATAGAATTGATACGTAGCCTTTTGTTATTAAATATGTCAGAATTTGGAACCACGGCAAATCCGGTTTTACTTGAGATACCATCAATCGTTATATCCATTGCAGTTACCACATTTTGTATGGCAATTTTTGGACTTTGTATCCTACCAATCGGTACCCAATCCAAGAGTCTCTTAATAAGCGCATTTACTTTCGCTGGTATGGGAAGCCCATTCATCCTAAGAAGTTCTTTGTATCCACCCTTGAGCATGGTAACACCTGTGAATGATCGTGATAGCATCCTGTATATGTTGATACCTCTTTCTAACGATTCTATAGAAGTGTTTTCTGTCGACTTATCGAACCCTTCATCGGTTATTATGACCCAAAATGTGAATTTCCGGTCGTTATTTGCTGCGATAATTGCACTTTCTATATCTGTTTCTGAAATGTAAGCCGGAAATAACCTTTCGAAAAATGTGTCTAGCGATTCCCCGTATTTTAGATATTGACTCCTTACATCTACTATGTTATATGCATTAGTATCTGTGTTTACCATAGAATTCTTACAGATGACAGGTGAGACATTTGACTTTTTCCTGATATGAAAAAACAAATTCTCGATGTATACATTGCAAATCGTACGGTTTAATGTTTGACAAAGATTTTCTTCTGACTTTGAATTTATGTACTTCAGTGGCAATTTGTCCATCGAATGACCAGCATCTACATATCGACGATCATGTATGTTCCAGACATCATGAGTGTTACACAAATCATTGATTGATATTTGTACAAAACCTGGAATATCATCAACTTCGTATTTGTACAAAGTGGATGGACTCTTATTAAACAAGAAATTTGATATGTCTAACACAGCCATTAATGGGAAATCTGCGATTTCACACTCCTCACCGTTGATTGTATCATATAGATTCCTAGATACGTTGATTAGTTCATCGGGAGTTATTTGCACCATCTTTGAGTTACTAATGACCTTGGTTAGTTTGTGCTCATCGGTTTGATCACAAATTTTTTTATCAATCATGACATCTGTTTTATTTTTTGCAAAAGACCATGTTAAATGACCTCTTACAGCAAGATATCCAGCTTCGTGATACATAAATGCAGTCATACAGCCGGCACTCGCAACGACTGCAACGTATGTATAAGATAGGGCGATGTAAGCACAGCCAAACCTGTAGAATCCCAATGTAAGGAACCAGTTAATATTCCAAGTATCCAAACCATCGAATCTCTCCATATCTGTGGCTGCTTTGGGAAAGAAGAATTGAAATATGAGCCTCCACTTGCTTGCGATTTTAGTTGCACCTGCTACTATAGCTTCATTCGATGCCGACTTTATTATAGATGAAAAATTATTTACAAGTTTTTCCAAAATAGCTGCTAGTTCTCCTATAGTTGGCCTAGGTTTTAAATGTACCAATGCTCCGGCGACATCATGCAATCCTTGCCAATAGCCTACGTTGTTCACTAGACAGAAGGTTACCAGTGCGTGTTTTACAAGATAGGCATCTTGTGTATTTTGGATCCACTGTTGTCTTGATATGTCTAGCTGTATAGTGTCTAAATCAAGGTTTGCATCACTCATTGATTGATATCCATTGACTTCTATGTCCTTACTTACTCGTTCCAGTTCTTTTGGTCTATAGCGACCAATTCTGAGTATTCTTAGCCATTTCCTCTTAGATGTGAAATGCTTGATTAATAGCCATGTTAGTTGTCGTTTGATATTTCTGTTACATCCACAAGAACATGTGTTGATTTCTGTTGGCGTTTCAATATCGTCATCTAGTGTACTACCATTATGTCTTGTTACACATCGCTTTGATATGTTTTTTACTACATTAGGCATTGGATTTACGTTGCTCTTCCATCTATTTTTCTTTTTTTTTCGGCAAGAGTGACACATGGCAGTCGCTATGTCTAGCATCTTCTCCATCCATTATTCTATGTACACACATATACCTAAGACTTTTACTTTCCTTTCATATTTTCATATCTAGTTCTAAATTTTTCTGTTCTAGATTTCCTTACGTTACACATGACACCCCCAGGAAACCGGGAAATGTCATCATTATGAGTGACACAATGGTTATTTTATTACATAATTAAAACTCAATTATCAATCGGGATATTGCTTTATGTGAATAATTCTCGGTTGTATATTGTTACATTTGTCTATAAGATGTGTACAGGACAACGTCATGTCTGCATTTCAGTTGCTTTGGCCCTTTTAGAGATATTTTTTCCTGAGTAATGCTGACTGTCTAACTGAAAGCCGACGCTCCTCTCCGTAATATTCCTCTTGTTGGTTGGCATCCACTGAATACCTTTGTATTTCATCTACGAAGCCTCTCATTTCAGGTGCTGACGAACTAAGTCTGGCTGCTGCATCTTTGTTAGAAGACCAGCCTGGTGACGCATATAGTCTACGTGGTGCTGAGTATAGACTGCGCTGTATGAGCCTGTTTCCATGTTGCCTTAGTGCTTCGTACATAACATCGTTGGGGAGATTTTCTACTGGCACCAACTTAGCAAAGTTAAAGGAAGTACATTTTGCTTGACCTTCGTCTTCCTTTGATTTACTTTTCTCACCTGACTTTACGTCACCCGCGTTACTTCCTACGTTATTCCCGTTCTTCTGTTCCATATGTTGCGTCACCGTCACATCTTCCGCTTCGTCCACGACTTGGCAACAACATTGGCACAACCAGGTGAACTGTTTGTCCAATATTGCTAGCTGTTCGTCATTTTCAAAATCTGCGTTAAATATTCCAGCAGCATCAAGGTCAAATTCCTCTTGTTCTAGCCTTGATAGTGTTTGGGATCGCATTATATTAGACAATATTGACGGGTCTGCACATGTTTTAACATTGACAATGCAAGGAATGCATTTGGTAAGAAAAAGTTGAACACTTTGGGCCATCGGCGCTGTTGCATGGATTATCAAGCAGCCTTGAGCAAAGAGAACCAAAATGACATTGCGTTATGTATATACTTGTATATGTATGCTTACCTATTTTTGTATGTGACGTAATTATTTCGTAGGTTAGGAGTGTATTCTCGTTTTTTGTATACAATATTACATAGGCGTGCATCATATAGTCCGGCAAGGTCATTTGATTCGGGTATTTCGCCTTGAAGCGTCCGATTGCGTTAAGAAGTGCACTCTTTCTCCTAATTATCATCTCATCTACATTCATGAGTCTAGTAAAAAGTGAAACACACCTAATTCCTCTGGATTTAGCTCGCCATGCTTATCATCTGAGGGGCGTATATTCCTCTCGGAATCACGTGAAGGGCTTTGTGTGTGAACTGGAGTGATTGAATTCTGTATGGCCGATGGGCTACCTTCTAATGTTTCCCCCGTAAAATTGAAGTAACTATCATTTTCGAAACATGTTTGTGTATGATCATCAGCGTACGACGCGGTTGCTGACATTTTAGCAGAGCTCTATCTTTACGCCCGTTCCTTATTACCTTCCTTCTTCAGGTACAGAGTGCCAAAATTTTGTCTATTTTGACGTTAGACTGCATGCGATAACTAAAAAAATACAAAAGTGAGCATATAGACAATAAATTGTCTGTACGGAGTTTGTTCGCTATATCAGTGTCGCTATGATAGGAGCACACACGACCGATGTGTAGGCGGATTCTACGTGATATTTTATTGCGGTATACACTGCGATCAACTTTAAAGCCGTTATTTATGTACTCATTTATTATTTTAAAGATTATGTATGGGGATGGTTCGCATGACGCCAAGGTACCGTTAAAGTGATGACGAACTCGGACCGTAAATACGTGCCTTATTGACATTTATACACCATCGACTACGTTTTCGTATCAAACTGCATGTGCATTTTATAGCATCATCCTATTTTCCACTGATTCCATTCTTTTCAAGAATTCTTTTCTCGTTTTATCTGCGTCTTCTGTATCCTTTGCGAACATCTTCACTTTCCTTTTATGTGCCTGCGTTATCATATTTATGGTTCGTTATTCTTCTATAATTTATGGCTGTGATCTAAGCCTTCTTACTATGAAGCTTACCTTGCTATTAAGATGTTTATCTATGCTGTTTTCGTTGAGCATAGTTTTGCCTTTGCAGGCTTTACACATTGCCACCTTTCCTTTTGGTGCGAACGTTATGAATGTTTTCCCTATAGATTGTTATCAATTCTACTTTTTATCTTCACTAACTTTCATGCGATTCATCGTCTATCTTTTGCACAGATATCTGTTCATCTACTATTCCTCTTTTAGATATATTTTTCGTTTCTGTTTCGCTATCTAATGTTGTTGGCGTGACGTCGCCTTCTTCGTTGACGTCAGCATTTGGTGTAGGTGCCGTACAGGCATACAGGTATGCCCGTTTAAACATGACTATATTAATTAATAATATCTTTTGTGTTATCTCTGCGTGCTCTTATGGGAATCCATGTTTGAAAGGCTTCTTCCCACGTATGGTTATTTGCCCTCATAATGAGTATACCGAACACAGCGGATATGTTCAGTATCTTTTTCTTACAGTTTGGGAAATATTTCTGTGATTTTTTCGTCAATACACACCGAGCTCACCTTGATTGGTAGCGCTCTTGTCACCAATCCGTGTTCAACCGCTTGTGTTAATGTTAGCTTCTTCTTTACGTTAACGTCTACTAGTCCTCCGATAATATATGTTTTTGTTGGATCTACGATTTCAATTTCTTCATTCGCATCTGGTGAGAGGACAATTATTTCCTTTTTATCGATAACATCCCAGTAATCTTGAGCATGCTTGTGCACCTGACTTCTATATTTTTCCTGCGATATTTGCTTACCTTCCACCTATCAATATCATATAATTGCAAGTAGGTATACAATATGCTGTTACTATCTAGTCCGGCTAATATGAGCTTTATCTGAGGGCTACATTTCCCAATCGTTGTTGTATTACCTTAGCCTGTTGTTTTTTGATGCAGCTATATATGTAGGAAACTTGTCTTGCTAAGCTTTTCAATTCCTTCAGTATCATCAGTACAGTTATTTCGCAACCAACCTTTTCATTCATGATGGTATAGAAATTAAGATTCAGGCAAATTGGCATGCCATGGTCATGCGCATCCTGTAGGAATATTTCTTGTTGTACTTTTAGTTGAGCCTCTCTCCGCTTTTTATCAGCTAAATACTCATTTTTTTGTTCTGTATGTTGTTAGTTATGGGTTATAATTGCTTTAGATGAACAGTTATTGGCATACCTTCAGTCATATTTTCTAAGATTTTTTTTAGTTCCCTACTTTCTCGTTGATTTCTTTCCTTCCTCTTTTCGCGTCGTTTCTCTCTCCTTTTCTCCCTATATCTTTCCTTTGCCAATTTTTTCTTTTGACTTCTTGGTAATCGTTTTTTATCACTTTCCTGTGGAAACGATTGGGAACAGGAGCCGTCAGAGTTTGACACCGGAACTGGGTTCACTTCTTCCATCATTTATGCATGACATTTAGTGATAGATAGGCAGTATCTTCGATTGGAACAAACAACTTGACGAATTCTTCCTTTGTAATGTTTCTTTTAGGCTTAATATTTGCATTCCTGAATAGTGTTTCTATATCTTTTTGTCCAAATTCTCCTTCGTTGAGTGAACCTAAAAAGTGTTTTAAATCCGTTGTTGTGAGTTTATTTTGTTTTTGCCAATCTAGTACATTGTATACATCCTCCAGTTTTTGCGCTATAATGTTGCTAGGAGTAGTAAATGTATCCAACTTTATGGTTACGCGGTCCTGTTTAACTTTGTTATTGATTAGTTGTACAAATTGGTCTATATTTATATAATCAATATGATGCTTCTTGAACTGTCTTAATAATGCTCTAGTTTCTTGTACGGTAAATACCAATCCCAGCTGCCTGGCTACATGTACGAATTCATCTGCTTTTATTGTCCCGATATATTGCTCGCCAATGTCTTTTGCTTGCCAGGGTGTTATGCAGTTAGTTGCAAAGACATCGGCGACTTCTTGTAGCATGCGTCTGGTCACGGCGTCGAGATCATACTTTTCATTACTATTCATTTGCTGTGGATTATTCATCTATGGTTCTCTGATGTAATCTTATTCATAGGTTTCTATTGCGATATATATGCCAATCTGAGATAATTCACGACGATGTGTACCCTGTATTTGTCCAACGTTGTTACTGTCTATTTGGCTTGGGTTATATAAGGCTCAATGGCCATACCCTCTCTTTCTTGTGACAGATTGCATACACCTAATTTTGAAAATTCTTAATGATGGTTCTTAATGCTAAATTCTTGGTAAATAATAACCCAAATGTCGTTATGCTGGATTGGTGATTAGTCTGTAACTCCAATAGCTACACACCTTTTGACATTAATAGTGCCAAATAATTCGTATAATCAATTTTGTTTTGTAATGTACGATAGAAATTAAATTTGAAAGTTGTGAAATATCCGTTGGGTAATTATTAATAGGCAGTCTGTTGTGCCTTCTATTATGAAATGTCTAATCCCCTCATCTCTGGTGTTACTTCTTGCGGCATTGTATAATCAGCAATCCATGACACATTACACTTTAGGGTAGTAGTAATAGTAAAAATCGTTAGTGCTACTGATAGAGGCACTTATCTCTAACTATGGCACGCGAATCTTCTTTCGATTCTGCGGACATGAACACCGCGTTGAACCTACTCGTTCTATCTATGCTGAATGACGTTAGTTTTCCCTTGAATATGTCTTAGCATGTGTTAGCAAGTGAAGAAAGTATGCTTTGGTAAATGTTTCGGCAACAAGTTTGGTGAAGTGATGAACAAGAGCGAACAGATTTGTATTGCTAAGTGCATGGATCGTATGTATGTTTAAATCCTGTTTCATGCTCATATTTTCAGGTACGAGGCCCACACCATATTGTCTCAAGCTGCTGCTGAGGCTGCTAAGAACATCGGTAAAGGGCAGTAGAGGGATTCTACTGGGAACATCCTGTAGATGGGCCATCTTCGTCACATTTAGCGAAAGTGCTAGAGATAGAAGCCCTATAGTCTATTGCGATTGCCTTGTTTGATTTGTCTGACGATGGGTATTAAGGGGCTGTGGGACGCCGTTGCGGCTGCAGGGGTTTCATCGCGTGTTGAGTTGTTACGTGGTAAGAAGGTTGCTATTGATGCTAGTTTTTGGATAAGCCATTGTCTTGCTTCTGAGGCTGCTCTTCGTCGTGGTAATGACATATATGGTGTCTTTTTCCTTCGTATTTGTTACTTGCTTGAGAAGCGTATATATCCTATATTTGTTTTTGACGGGCGTACTCCCGGTGCTAAGCGTCGTACATTGTTGATGCGTAATATGTCTCGTGCTCGGCGCACGCGAAACTTGAAGTTGCTTGCATTCAAGGCTTTGGCTGTTCAGATGAAGCACCTTGCTAAACCAAATAACAAGCGCTTGTTCAAGCCCACTAATTTTATGACGAAGAAGCCTTCTATTCCATTGCGTGAATTGCGCAAAATATCCTCTGGTTTGGACGTCAGTGAGACTAATCAGCAGGCTCCTTCAGATTCACCCATTCTTGCTATTGCAGACATTCCAACTGTGAACAGCAATGACAATTTGTTTTCTTCGGATGATGAGTTTGTTGAAGACTTAGCTTTGTCGGCTGAGGTAATTACTGATGATGCAACTGGTAATGGTTCGAATGCCAAAATTTTGGCTATGCCTAGGTCTTACACTGCTCTTAAGATGCGTCAGCAGTCTGGGACAAATGTTGAGATTAATGCTGATACCACTGAGAATCTGATCGATGATTCTTATTTTACCTCTTCGCCTTATAGTTATTCCAGCAGGGGCTCGCATCGTTCTAAAAATTGCGTAGAGCTTCCTTTGGATTGTAGGATAAATCCTGAGAGTTATGAGCGTTTGCCTGCTGACGTGCGTTATCAGATTATGCAGCAGATAAAGGAGGCCTGGATGTATGATGACCGTGTTAATTTGCAGCAAATGAAATCCTCTTTAAGTGCATTTTCGAATTTACAGGTTGAGAGTTACCTTCGTGATGTTGAGATTAACCGTGAGATAGAGAAAATTAAGCATTCTCTTTCCACGCGTGCTCTACCTGATGGTTTGATTAAAAGTGATCCCGATGCTTCTGTCGAAAATCCTGTTGAGGAGAATGCTACTGGCCCTGTTTTCGACTACAATAGTAACGAATTTATGAGACCTCGTCGTACGCGCGGCTTTTTAAATGACTTGAGTTGCAATATGGCACCTGATTTGTACAGCAATCCTTTAAATACGGTAGTTAAGTCTGAGCCTGAACCTGAGGTTTACGACGATTCGTTGTTCATGCGTGACAGTGATATATTCGGAGACCTTGTTAAGTCTGAATCCGACGAGTTTGAGGAACTCGAGCGTGACCAGTTTGTTGACACATTGGACAAATTTGACGTTACTGAGGAAAACCCTATCAAGTCTGAAATGGATGACCGACTTTATCCACCATATACGCCTGAATTACCGGAAGGGTTGAACGTTGATAAGCCTGATAGCTCACTAATAGAAACCACGGATACCTGTGGGTCTGATATGGCCAAGTCGGCGCATCCACTAACTCCGGGAGATGTGGAACCCAAATCTAATGAAATCAAAGACTCCGACACTCTGACCAGTACTAGTGAGTTCTCAGGATCTGACAATACTTCTGACTATGACAGTTCATCTGTTTCGTCGCGTGAATCTCATATTTCTGACACGAAAGACCTATCCGCTTCTAAAGTCGAATCGTTATCCATTGCCTCTTCACCCGGCAATATACCACTGGATGATGAGGACCTTTGGGATGCCGTTGACTCGGATTCCTCTCTCCATGGTGATGCTACAGATGGGTTACCATGTTCGGAGTCTAACATTGCGTCAGATAATGGACCGCCCAGTGAAACGGAGGAGTGTATAAGGGAAACCAGTGATTCAGGAACACCGTTACCAATATCTGGTGTGCCTCCCTTGGAAGTTGACTCCACAAACGTGGGTGATAATGCTGAACCTACTCAGCTGTATACCAACGACTGGCAATATCGCGATTTTCTCGAAATGGAGAATAAAATTTCGCGTATGGATAGGAGTCAGTATCGTATGGATGAGTGGGACAAGGTACCAGCATTGCTTGATCTATTTGGTGTTCCCTTTATTGTTGCTCCTTCGGAGGCTGAAGCTCAGTGCGCTCATTTGAACAACACAGGGCTCTGTTTTGGTGTAATTTCAGATGATTCGGATACTCTAGCTTTTGGCGCGAAGCGCGTTTTTAAGAACTTTTACAGTGGTAACGTGTTTGAGGTCTATGTTGCCGACCGTATACTGCATGAACTAGGTCTAGGTCGCAATGAGATTGCTCTTTTGGCTATTTTATGTGGTTGTGACTACACGCCTGGTGTCCGAGGTATAGGTGTGGTAAACGCGTTAGAAGTGATAAAAGCATTTCCCACCTTTGATGATTTGTATGAATTCCGTCGTTGGGCTACTAGTGATTGTGATATTACCACTGTAACACAGGATACATGCCCTCTTAAGCAAGCTTACAAGGAATCTCATGTAAACTATAGGATGCATTGGTCATTTGGGAGTGACTTTCCCAATCGTGAGGCGTACAATCTGCTGTTATCTCCTGTTGTGTCTAGTACGTTCAAACCTAAATGGCGCACGCCTGATTATGACGGTATTATGCGTTTTATGTCCAAACATTCTGCTTTACCGGCTTCTGAGATGACTACATGTATGTCTAAGTTGCGTGGTGGCGATGACTTTGACGGTTACATTTTGGAGGATTTCGTTCCTGAGATTCATTCTCGTTCTCACGTTAAAGGTAAGCGCAGTCTTAGGTTGAACCGTAAGCTTTTGCGTGACCGCATGTCATCATTTCGTGACTTTCTTTCATCTCGCGAGAAGCGCAGGTCGCGCAAGGCGGGTTCGCGGCGTAGTGCTTCTCGCTCTGCGGCCACAACCCACGAGCGTGTTGCTTATATTCGCTCTAAGCGTATGCTTGATTCCATTGAGGGCATCAGGCGTCGTGTTCAGGGTGTTATTGAATCACCCTCTTAATGTTAGTGTGTTGATTCTATTTTGATATTATGGCGTTATTTTGTCCGCTTTGTCACAGTGTATTGTTTTTTAGTTGCAACCCTCCTCAAACATCTACCTTTTCTTGTATGCGTTGTGTTTACGAGCTACCTATATCGCGTCGTTACCACAAGTCTACTGTGTACACTCAATTTGAGAAGGAGATTCCTCGTTCTCCTCATAGTGTGAATGAGTTTGAGCACGCGCCTAAGATTATTGGTAGGTTATACTTTATCTGTTTAGAAACAATTTTACAGCTGTATGTCCTTCGTGTCATAACAAGGAAGCTTATTTCATGAGCATCCAAACTCGTTCTGCTGACGAGCCCATGACTCAGTTTTTCGTATGTACGGCTTGCCGTCACCGTTGGAAGGAGTAGTTGCTTTTGAAACGTTGGACGTTGTCGATATTTAATGGCCCTTATCGCATTTGTTATGACCTTGCTCTATTATCTAACTCATCAATGAAGTTAATATGCGTATTTTGTTACATTATGACTTCCTTATATACCTATAGGTGTATATTCTATAATATTGCAACTATTTTAGTTGCATTAATTGCGTGTTGGACCATAGGTCGTCATTCATATAGCTTCCGTGTAATTGTTACATTTAAATATTAGTGTACCTCTTAAGTGACTTATTGAGTTGTCGTTGAATGCTCTGTGGGTTGGGTTGGTTCGAGGTTGTTATCGTTCATGCGCTGCATTTCATTTGCCAGGCTTCTTGCTGCTGCCTCTTCGATTTTCTGTGCGCATATTTTAGCTGCTTGGCGTTGTGGTCTGGTTGATGTCACTGGTATTGGTGGGTGTTCCACATCTGGTATTTTAATTTGATGTTGCATTGCGCATACTGAATTTTTGCACGGTTCTTCTGTCGTGTTATTTATCCTTTCTTCTTCAGCTTCTCTGAGTCGATTCATTATCTCTTCTATGTAGTTTCTTTCGATTGTGTTTGCTATGTCCTGTGTTTCATCACCTGTATTTGGTTCTGCGATATGCTCCAGGTATACTGTGGATGCAATATTTTTTAATCCACCAAAATGTGACATTCTTCTGTTTATAAGTATGCTGCGATGGCCTGTGAATGGTAGTGATTCTTCGGTGAATTGTAATTCGCGCGCTTCCATATGGTATACGAGACATTGGTGTACTGTAGGATACTCTGATGTGTAATCCTCTCCACCGGTGATGACGATCTCTCCGTTTCCGTATGTCATGGAATGGAATGCTCTTCGTTCTATGGGTCCTTTGGCGGTTATGGGTAGTATTGCCCATCTCAACTCTCCATGGTTATCCATCCCAAGTGCGTATAATCTGGAGCTATCGTCATCTGTTATCCCACCGTATATAATGAGTGGGTTTGGTGGATCCATTCCTATCTTCACTGCAGAGTGGAATGACCTTGGTGAAGGCACCGGTCCGATAATATCTACTATTTTCCATTCATTTGCAGAGACCCTAGATCCGTCCACGAAGCTGCCTGTGTTCATTTCAAGCACCCAGAGGTCATTCAATAACTCTTTACCATCGGTACCTCCAAATATTGTTAGATACTCTCCTACCTGTGCCATTACATGGCCATATCTATTTGTTGGCAACTTTCCTGTGACATTGACAACTATCCAACTTGCATCTTCCATTTGGTTTTGTAACGGCAGGACATTTAAGGTCATATCTGTGAGTGACCGTTGCTCTCCAAATCCCCCAGTTACACAGAGAAATGGAGTATCTATATCAGTATATATGACCGTTGCAGCGTGGAATGCTCTGGCAGATGGCGTCCCCTTCGTCTGCACTGGATTCCACATTCCACATTTTGGATATGCCGTTACTACGTACAGTTCGTTTGATACCTCAAGGTCGTATATGGCTACTCATAGATGACTACATATACGTTTAACTTACTGTCTAGTATATTGGAAATGCTTAACTTTCCATTGCAAGCTTGCATTTGTTCTTCTGACGGTATAGCTCCACCAAACATGGCCAACACAAGTTCCTTGTCTTGTGTATGTCCTTGTTTCATAGCCTCATCACTCCTCGTTGGCATCCTATCCTTTAGAAGTGCTTTAAAATGTGTTGTTTTAAAATTGAGCTCTGTTTTACATTTTCCCGTAGCATAATCGTAGACAGTTGCTGGATTGATATTAGCTAATGGGAAGTTGACTTCATCTTCCTTCATTAGTGTGTTCCAAAATCTATCGCTTTGTTCCATATTCCATATTCCATGTATTACTTGTTTAGATTCTTCTGCATTTATGATTTTTTCGTATGTTTCATCTACATTTTCACCTTGCCTTGGACGTATTAACTTTGTTATTCTTTCTTTCAGTTTGATTTTCCTTTGATATAGCTCTAATGTATCAATATATACATTTTTACTCTCTCTGGAGCCCATTTCGGGGGTACTGTGGTCAGTATCACCTTGGTTTTGTTCATTCGGTTGGTCGTGTTCTGCTGTTGCGATGAAAGCGTCCACCGAATGGCCGAACCTCGGGCGCGCTGCAGTTCCCATTTTAATATATTATTTTTAAAATAAAATTTATTTGTATATTTACATATTGTTAGCTACTAATTGTGACGTCGGTTCCTGTCTGTAGGTTTAGCACAGTATCGACCTCATATATTGAGAGATCTCCGTGGAATATAACATTTCCTTCGTAGGAATCTGTGTGTATAAGGAATCCTGTTCATTTATTATCTCCAGTTTAGCGTACTTACCACTACTGATTGGCAAGGGCTTGTACATAACTTTGTCATTTAGCTCTTGTCCATCGAAGGTAGATATGTGAAGCCTTTCGTCTGCGATATATTGTGGACATACTAGTGTATCATTTTGTCGGACGTATATCAATGCTTGTGGCATGGTTGCTTCCATGTTTCGTATTCTGATATCGTAACACAGTGACAGTTCTTTTGCATCGGTGTTGTATTTACACAGTAGGTGGTCACTTTTGACGTTTTTGGGATCGTTTTTATGGTTGAGTAGGTATACGGCATTATTTCCTGCTGCGATTCGTTGTAGCATTGGGTTTCCGCAGAATGTGCCTTTGACCATCCGCCCTGCCATATCTGTGACATCGTACGTGATGTCTTACCTGTAATGTCTATTGTCTGTGTTTCTGCTGCGTTTTGTGCTACCTTGAGGAGCGGTTCAAGCCACTTTGACTGCATGACAACTATGCAGTATGTGTTGTCGTATTCATCCTGTTTTTGGCATGTCCATGAATACGTCTGTTCTTTGCATATTTCGTATGGCAATCTGAGTAGTGCTGTATAACCGTATTCTTCATTGTTTGAGTTCATATATAATCCTGCAAGTCCATATGGGTTAACCGATGGGTATAGGTTAATTGCGGTTGGTGAATTTCTAGTCCATGTTAATGTACTGTTCTTTTCGATATCTATTATCCTCGAAGCCTCTATGTTGATTGTTTTTTCGAGGTTTGGGAGTTGGTATACTGTCCTTGGTAGTGTCAACGATTTGTGTAGTTTGATCTTTATCGTTGGCATAGACAGTTCCGTCAGTTTGAGTCCTGTCGGTCTTCTTTTCTGGATATCATTGTACACATCTATGTATAATACTTTCTTACCGTATATGCGATATCGCGATTTGATATGTTGGAGCCATATAGCAATACGATTGTCATAACTGTCAATAGTATGGATAAGTGCAGGTAGGTATGCATTTCATTGTTTGCATCCTCCTCATTATTATTTAATGGTATGAAACCTGGGACGTTCATAATTTTCACATTTGTGTTATTTAATATATTTCCGTTTGGTGTAGTCGGCCTACGCGACCGTGGTATTCATGTTCCCCAGTTTGGGTTTAACTAGACATTACGGCCTCAGCACATCGTTACTAGCGCATATATATATATATATATATATATATATATGCGTTTCCGTTTTTTTAACGGAATCACTTTTTCTTTTGCGTGCTATATTTCCTTTCCAGGAACTCTACGCATCTCGCGATTAATGCATCTTCTAGGTCGCTATTCGTTTCATTGCACTGCTCTAGAGCTGACAATGGCGAGGTCCCTGCAGTTGCGTACGACGTGCTGAATACATCTTCGTACGACCGACTCATTCTTGTGGCTGCACGTATTTATATTTCCCGATTAATGCATAACATATGCAACAGAACACGAAATAACATATGTATTTACCACTACACGTAACATTTCCTTTTTGATCGCATGGGAATAGTAAATTGGAATGCACTTTGTCACTCAGGGTATGGAATCACTGAACAGACCATTCGCATGAATATAATTTCTACAAAGATGACGGAAGACTCAACCACGCTTACGCAGCACACGTTGTGTCACAATCAGAGAGAAGATTAGCCATATATCCTCATGTATCGGATTATTTCGAAAAGTGTACATCACTTGTGCGCGTGCTCCATGGCGTTTAGACTATACAAAGCAGGGTACCGGACCAATTGCATTGGACACTAATAACCTAGACTAGGGATCGTATTGAGGGCACTGGTTCCCGATGGAGTAACACAGTATACACGGCCCCTATACCAACGAAATGGAATTCAGAAACATAAGTCATACATTCGACAGTGCAGGTATCCACGGAATTGGCCAACACTGAAGTTATGCTAGCTAGTAACTAGTGTGTTACAACATACCTGAGAAGTTGAAAAGATCCTTGTTATCCAGTGACTGCGTCAGCTGCCTGTTGAATTTCTGTGATGACAGATAAGCTTGCATCTGTAGCGGCGAGGTCAGTCCTCCTTGCTGTTCCTTCCACAACGCTTCTCTCCTCTGCTTCATGATATCATGTGTTTCTTTGGTAGCGTTTTTCCTTCGTGTGATCCTGTGTTTAAAGTGGCAGAAGTTGCAATCCAGTCCGTTTTTGCATGAGTTGACTGCTTTATTTGCGAATACGCATGGTTTGCAGTATCCATTTGCGTGTGTTATTGACCCGAAGCTGGGTACTTCTTCTATTAAAGTGGTTTCATACTTTTCTCTGATGGTCTCTATAATGTGAACAATGTTTATTTCCGTATTGTTAGTGAGGCACTTGCGTATTACCGCGAATATGCGTGTGCGTAATGCATCTACATCCAGATGTACCTTTTCGGTTTCAGGCGGAAGTTCCAAGCTTATTAAATCCCTTTGATATAGTTCGTCTACATATTTTCGTAAAACATCTACCATACTCTGGGTAAATAACGACTTGATGACTTTGAGCAGCTTTGCATCTTGTTCATCGACATTGTTATTGCTTCCTGCTTGCCTTGGGGTGTGAACTTCGCCAGTATCTGACCATGCAAGGTTATAATTGTTGTCTACGTGGGTGGTTTCTACGGAGACCATGCTTGAGAATGCTGACCTGGCGGTGCTCACTCCGCTAGAGTCTCCACCGTGTAGGTATTCATTGGAGAACATGTTTACATTACTTGTGTAATCATATAGTGAAGACAAATCATTATAGGGTGACAGCTTGGTTCCTCCGAACGCTCTGGTGATGAGGTCGGAGCAGTCATCCATTGTTAAGGCATTAAATTCAGCATCCATTTTGCTAGTGTGGTTAACAGCTCTCCTTCATACGCCTTAATGTTATTCTCTACGCATCTGCGCCCTTTTCGGCGTCTGATCCTTTGAGTTGGTACTGTTTGCTTTGTGGAATCTTACCTTCGCAAAACAGCGTTACCTTCTTAGGTGTTTTTGCGTATTAATTAGAAAATATCAAAATATCAGAGTTGTGAGAGTCCTTTGCGTGTTTGGTTTCAACTGCCTCAAAGCCTCTCTTCTAACATCCGACGACAACTCATACCATAATTATGCGACCATTAATCTTTGTGGCGCTGTTGTTTAAAATAATTATATTGCTATTACATTAATCTTTGAATGCTGCATATATATTTTTTGTCACATTCTTCTGGCCTGTTGGTACTTTAGCCTTGTAATGAGAATGGCCGGGGCGAGCATGCGTTTTAATGCGCGTTGTCCTGTGCTGTTGACCTGATGCGATTGAATTGCTTCTTTGGCAGCTCGATTAATTATATTTTAGAAATATGTATTATTATTTTGTATTTGGTTACGTTTTCCTATCCATTCAAACCACGTCTCTTATATTTCTCTGAAGGATGTCGGGCATAAGGTGCTGGTTTAGATCTTTCTTCCGTAGTTCTGCGGCGATTCCCTCACATTTTCGTTTCCTATGATTGTACTGGCTATATGTACTTCATGCCTTGGTGATTTGTTGCCTTGTCGTTGGTGCCACCTGGTGGACTTGTTCTGTCCACTACATGACAGTTTGCCAGGTGTTGTTTGATGTTGTTTTTAAGCTCGTTGTTTTGCAATTTCCCACGTGTTTAGTATATGAGACTAAGCAACTGAGTACGTGTTGGTGGATTTACTGTTTTTGGCTCACATGGGTGCCATATAATTACGATGCCTATACCTTCCTTTGGCATTAACCTTGTTCCCTTATTTGTTAACACACTAGCAATCACTATTTGTGTGTAACTTTCGAGTTTATGTCCTTGTTGATATGAGGTGTGTGACCTGTCGTGGTGCCGCAGTACGACTCTTTTTTTCACCAGTAGCATCTTATTTATCGCCATGCTTGACAATTTCTTGAGGTCGGTCCCTTTGGCCGACCGTGACCCTGTGGGTTACATGATTCAGACTTATTTTCCTCCTCGTGTGTTACTTTACATAGCATCTACCTTTATTCATGTATTTTTGGCTATTTACAGCTCTGTCCATGACACAGTGTGTACGTTAACATTTTTGTGATATGATGATGTATTTTCAGTTGAGGTCAAGTACACTGACGTTGATTATAATGTCTTTACTGATGCAGCTCGTCTATTGCTCAAGGGTGAATCTGTATACGACCGTCATACATATCGCTACACACCCTTGCTGTAGGTTTATTGGTATCCTATCTTAACGTTGTTTCAGTGCATTATTAGTTACTCCTAACGTCTTCCTTCACCGTTCTTTTGGGAAGTTGTTATTTTCTGTTTTTGACCTTCTTGCTGGTTACATGTTGGAAGGTCTTTTGGAGTACAAGAGCAACTACTTACTTTCTTTATGGCTATTGAATCCATTTGTAATAATCATTTCTACTCGGGGCAATGCTGACTGCATCATATGCTTTTTGGTTATCGCTACTCTTTACTTCGTTCGTCGTGGTCAGATTGTCTATGGTGCCATATTGTAGGTGATTTACATCTTGTTCTAATATTACGTAGCTACGGTCTTGCTGTACACTTCAAGATATATCCCGTGATATATGCACTTCCTTTTGTGCTATACTTTTCCCTTGGTGACATGGTAGGTTCCTATTGTAATGATAACCAATTTTGCAGAACATCAGCAAAGGCAAGTGTTCTCTTTTAACGAAGATTTGGAATGTCATATCGAGCTTTGTGAACCACAACCTGTTTGTATTTGGTACTGTGAGCATTTCTGTCCTTTTATTGTGCACCATTGTTTCTTACTATTGGTAGGTTTTTTTCGTTATATGCCCGGTAGTCCCGATTATTCCTATACACTTGGAACGTCTACAAATCTGGGACGGTTGTAGTACTGCGAATTATGTATCGTCTCGGTGATATGTTGTCCCATTTATTCAAGTTTCATGTGTCTATCGTTGATCTATCTTCTGTATCTGTATACACTAAATATTTACAGCTTCGGTGATGACTTCCTTTATGAGTCTCTTTTGTACCATTACGTGCGCAAGGACCATAGGCATAACTTTTCTATATTCTTCAATTTGATGTATCATTTGGTTGACTCTGATAAGAAGGTATAGTTCCGTTAATTCCATGTCAATATTCCACCAGATTAACAATATTTTGACCTTTATTCCGCAATTCGTTTGCCTATTTAGTTACGGTTTATTGGGTCACCGTGACCTTGAGTTGTCTATGTTTCTACAGGTATGTCATTGTTCTATTGACTCATTATGTTTAGACTGTATCTTTCGTTGCATTGAACAAGGTTATCACATGTCAATACCATCTTTGGTGGATGTGTCTGCTTCCGTTGGTTTTGTCTAAGCATGTGTTTTCACGTGGCGCATTGCTTGTGCAGCGTGTTGCTATATTTGCTTTTGTGGTAGCTAATGCCGCTTGGCTTTTCTATGCGTATGGCCTTGAGATGAAGGGTTACAACACTTACAATATGGTGGGTTGTTTGATACATTTGAATATACATTTCAGCTTTTATTTTGTTCCGTTGCTTTTGTGGTATCGCAGATGTCGATGGGTTGGTTATTCCTGCGTCAGCGTGTATCAAAATTGTCCGTGGAGGGTGAATCGCAGCAACATTAGTTTTTTCTACGTTGGATAACTGGTTTCTAATGTATATTACTAAAATGGTACCAATTAGCATGTTAGTTCCTATTGCATTGTGTTAACTATATCGTCCTTGTTATAGCAAGTCATATACACGTGTGATTACATTTCTTTGTCAGTACATTGCACATAGTTCTATTGTAACTACATTATAATTTATGTCACAGCAGTTCCATATCAATCTAATTCTAATGCGCGGTTGTTTAGGTCACGTAACCGTGTGAATGTATGTTCCATGGATTCCACGTTGGCCTTGAGCGTGTCGTATATCCATTCGTCCACAACTCGCTTGACACAATCACGGAATCCCTGGGTTTCTCCTGCCTGTGTTGCTTTGCATGTGATGTATCTACGCATTCTATCTGCGCATCTTGTGTATACTTGTGTGCTAAGATCGTTGAGATGGTTTACTTCTGCCTCTTGCAGCCTTTGGCGCATTAATTCACGTTCCAGTGCGATAACCCGGTTACGACGTTCCCTGATATCTCGTGCTGCCTTTTGCACGGCTTCTGCACGTTCCTTTAGTTTAATGACCTTGTTGCGATATTCCTGTAATGTGTTCAGCACTTGTGCGATATCCGTGTAGACAACGTTGAATGAATCCACTGAATTCTGTACCACTTGTCCTAATCTCGTTTGTGTCTTAAGTTTCAGCATTATTTCAGTATCAATGGTCCCAAGTTGCTTGGCAAGAGCTACAGTTTTCTGTGCGTTAGATTAGGCAGTACATGGATCCAACCTACCTCCTTGTAATCCTGTGAACTGCGTGTAATCTTCCGTGCCTCTGTAAACATAGATTGTGTCTTGTTTAATGCTTCTTTGGCGTACTGCAGATAGGAAGGTACTGCATCTCCTAGTTGTAATTGCGAGGGCAACTTGGGTGCATTAAAATCAAGTTCCCTGGTCTGTGACGATGGCAAGTCAGACAGTGCTGGTGTAATATCAATATGTTCGTTTGTTACTAGTTGGGTCACTACAGTTTTCACGTGCCTCAGCTCCTCGTGCGAAGTCAGGTAACAGTACAACGCTTGTATCATGTACAGGCCGTGATTACCTATCCGTCGACCATCCGAGGCTACAATCACAGGTTGGGAGTGTGTAAATATATGGTTTCCGGATATTCGATGTTTCACCAGTCTATGCAGTGATATTTCCTTATCTTCTACGTTGACTGTGCACGTCTCTGCTGCGGAGTGGGCCACGCAGTAGGTATTAACCCTGGATACTTGCACGCTCGCTCCGAATCGCCCCTGTGTATTGTACGTATGTACATAGTTGAGGTACTGTATATCCCTTTTGGCACCAGGTCTGTAGAAATGCGATGTGCAAGGTTTGATTGCGCTGTTACCGTGATATAGCACCATACGTCCATTCGTTGCAGCTGCTAACAGTTCTAGGCGTGGCTCTGTGTTAATCACGGTGAACGACTCGAAATTCCCGTGGTCCACATCGTCGGTAGTCTCTAGTCTATATACGGAGGGTATAAGCTTAACCGGGGCATTTCCATCCTCTTCTTCAACGTAATCCAGTTGATTAACGAATCCATTTGTTTCTATAGCCGACAGACTTTTAATCAAGAGGCTAATATCTTCTGGTGTTTGTATTGAATCCAGTCGAGGCGCATCTTTCATGCGGTATCCTTCGCACATCAGTGTTGTTGCCTTGGTTACGATACGTTGTTTGTTTCTGAAACTGTGCACGCACCCGGGTAGTAGCACTGGGCAGTATGCAAAGACGAATCCGTAGTTCGACATGACAAACACGCATGTCTTATTCCACCCATCGTTTTCGTATGCTTCCCAGCAGAAGTCAACCACTGTTCCTCTGGGTGCTGCATATGGGTCATAACTAGCTTCATTCGTCCCAGTTCTGCACATGGCTTCACTGAATTCCATGTATATATAAGCGTTATCTATACTTTCTTCTACGTTGAATATCCGTAACACCCCGATGAGTTCGTGGCTATTCTGCAAAGCTTGATCTAAATTGCTTGTAGCTCTTTGCACGGAATCAACTCCGTTGTGATCGGGTCTTTCTGTGTATACTGAATTGGTTCCAGCCAATTGACTTTCCCGGACATTGGAACCAGTTGATATAGTTCTATTAGTGCCTTTAGTAGTTATTGAATGCTTAAATCCATTTTGTGATATACATTCTGGATTCCTGTCTAATCTCTCCATGGTTAATATGCATATGGTATTGGCATATTGCTGGTGGAACTTTGCCTTTACTACACTGTAATGTGGGTATCCTTTGGAGTTAGAGTGCTTTTCGTGCATTACCTCTGCTCGTAGTACACTGGTGTAGAGGTATGTGTTACTACTAGGGTCGTATGTCACTGTGTTATCATCCATCTCACTGGGCACGCGTACTACGTATACATCCGATTTCGCTGCTAGAAGGAGCAGCGTTCCATTAACATTTACTTCCATTTGTTGGAAATATCCGTGGTTGCAGACGTCATGCTCCACTAGCACTTGGAATAAATATTTACATAACTTCCCGTTAAGGTCTACATACTCGCATTTAATGGATATTAGCACTGTGGCCACGTTTCGCAATCCTTGCTTCTTTCTAACTGGACATTGTTCCAACAGTGTGAACACTGCAAATGAGTTGTGGCACCCTATGAAATCACAGGTTTCTGAGGATGCCACTAGGGTATATCCTGAGCAGGCATCTACAGTTTTGCAGTGATGCCTTTCTACAGCCGCTCTACGAACCCTCATGACTGTAGTTGCGTAGTCTACGCACGCCTGCGTTTCCAGTTCATTGGCATAAGTGCCTACTATATCCACTTCTTGGTTCATCTTGTTTCAAGTGTGTTAGAATCTAGATGGATTCTATACCGCTATAGGTTGGATAATGTGTATATATTTCCAGTTGCATGACCATCGTTCGCTTCTAGTTCCTGTGTATGTACATAATCCAATATTAAGGGATTCAACTTGCTCTGATACGACTCGGGATTGCTAGAGCCACTTTTAGTTGAACCACTAAAGACCGCCTTTAGACAAATTTGGCCACCTTAATGCTAGTATCTATTATATAACCCTTCTTTTATTGACACATTGCTAGATGCGGGGGGTGTATAACCCCTGAAATTCTCGTCGCGCCCGGTGTTGATATGGTTCCATACATACCCGTGTAATCCTGGAGATAAACTCAATTACGATCCCCTAAGCGATGGATCACGTCAATGTGCAAGGGTTCTATCCTTCTCATACCACTAGCTACAGTATTTTTTAGATATATTTGTGATTTCTAGCGTCCACATGGGGAGGGTGTATCCCACATTATATCCTTCTTGTTTATCACTAAGCCTAGATTTTATTTTCGCGGGACCCTGTTATTGGCTTTAATGTATTGCCAAATTATACACATTTTAATTATCGCTACAACTCGTGATGGCAGGTCCTCGTGATTACTTCATTCTTTTACTTTTGCGTATTACTGACGTATAATTTGGTTATGATCCCTTTGTACTGTTTTACTTGTTATATATTGTGACTTCTTGGTTTTTTTGATCTAAACACTGGGTTATATATACCGGTGTTTGTGTATAGACAGCGTCGATGTAAGTTAAGGCGTGTACTTTTTAACTATATTTGTGGCAACGATGACATCGTTATTCAAGCAGATAGAAGCTTTATCGGTGCGGCCTAATAAGGCTTATTCTCGTTTTCGTCGTAGTTACGCCTCTACTGAGCATTACAACCGTGTTGTTGTATCAGAGAGTTGGGAGTATCTGTTAGGTCTTGACCCTGGCATGGTTCAATGTGAAGGTTTATTTAGGCGTTGTCTTTTAGATGGCACTTCTAATACCGCTTCTGTTACGGATGCCGATGCTTCGGACACTGGTTGGGAGTACAAGGATATTGACTTTATGACAGATTCTGAGATCGTTGACTGCGAGAGCACTTTACAGTTATTTTTGGATACGTGCACACCTTGGTTGAATCATGAGCCTTGTCAGCATTTGATTAACTTTTTGATTTACCAATATGAGCTCGGTTCACGTTATGGCGGCATGTTACTGGTTGCTCTGTTACCTATTCACGAGAGCTCTTACTTTGCGAAGACCGTTGAGTTACTCGTTCTACCTGAGGGGAGTGACTTACTGTACTATTTATCTTCCACTGTGAGGGCTTCTAATGAGCACTCCGGTCTTGCTGACGTCCCTCGTTCTGTTATAATCGCTGCCACTGTGAAATCGTTCAGCAACTATCGACGTATCTGTGAGACTGTAGAGCGCATGGTGTTATTGCGCAACAGTGGTGACGCCTATTTGCCACTTTACACAGTCTTGAGTTTGGCTTACCTTGAGCAACATCGCAATCAGCTGGGTGACAATGAAATTCGTCTATTTTTGAACACTGCTTTTAGTGGTGTAAAGCACCCTGAGAAGTCAGGTTATTATTCAGCCCAGCTGTGCATATTAACTGTTTTGTTCACTACAGTTCCCTTGACCATATCAGTTCAGAAATCCGTGGTTTCAGCTTTACTGGATCCCGTGCTCACGTTACTGTCTGAATCCCAAGTGCTAAGTTTTGAGCTAAGGCTAAAGTTCAAGGAGTGCATGTTGGTTGTGCTTGCCTTGCTTCACCAGCAGAAGGAGCGCCTGGAGACATTTCCCAGTCCCATTGTGGGCCGTCTGATTACTGTCCTTCACAAGTTTCCCGCGTTAGTCAATGTCTTCCGGGCTACTATAGGCTCATCTGAATCCGTAGACTTTTCACGTTTTTGCAAGGTGATGACCTTGTCTGTTGTTAGGTTATACAAGCACCAGGGCAACACATCTCCCAGGCAGGATACTTCTGTTGAGCTTATAGGGTGGACTATTGACTTTTTCTCTCGTCTGGATCACTCCATAGTATACATGCGCGTGATGCTATACACACTAATTGACGACCTTGTTGTATTTTCGTTATCATGCCAACAGGATGAGTCTTTATTCCACTGGGACAGTGCTTCTATGAGCATCAGCTTGAACCCATCTTACAGCGATCGTCTGGATATATATTCTGAGTTTTTCTATCGTCTATATCTTACCTTTCCCTCAGTGGTTGAGGATGTATTACATCGCGTTGTGCAAGCTCCAGACAGATCTCCTGAGGTGTTACCCATATTCCTTATGATTTGTCATAGTATAGCCCAGGGTTCTTCTGTATACTTCTCTTTACTGGTCCACCGTTGTTTTGGGAAGTCTATGCAGGATGCTAGCCCTGCGTTGCCCAGCAGTCTGGATGGTGACAATTTAGGCCCGACCCTGTTAGTCTATGCCGACGCCCAACTTCCTTCGTCAACTCGTTTACAACTGTACAACATGGTGTCTTCTGTGGCTACAGCTGAGATTCTATCCTTGGTTGACCGCAGCGTGCTCCAGGAGTTCGTTCGTAGTAGTCTTGCTGACCCTGAGATCTCTGCTTTATTTTGCCAGAATCAGCGTTTAATTTCTATATTACCCGCGGATATGGTGGGCGAGGTTTTGCTGAGGCATATAAGTGGATTACTTACAGGCTCGGGGTTAGTATTCCAGGCGTCTATTGTCTGCAAGATGCGTAACAAGGCAATTGTGCTGGAGATGCTTCCTTTCTATGATCGTTGTTTTGAGGTATTACATCGTGACCACCCGTTATCTAGGCAGTTATTCCAATGTTTGTCATTATTCAGTGAAGTTTACAATCGCATTCCTGAGGGTCAGCGTGGTCATTTGTACCATGGTAGTTACCACTTCATGTCACTTTTGCATATTATCCAGGCCCATCACAGGCAATCTAAACCTACAAAGGCGAATGCTCTTAAATCAGACCACGATGGTGGGAGTGACATGTCGTCAGCATTGCCAGGTGACCCCAAAGCTGGTAGAATCCCTACTACTCTGGACGACATTTGCAGCCTTTACTTTGGCAACGCGCCAAATGAGCGGGACTACGACTCGACGATGTCGTTGCTTTTTTCTATTTTAGACTTTTTGGTCCAGGTCTCCAGTGCTACTATGTACGTCAACACTTCGTATGGCGACTTATCCTCTACTGCTGGTTGCAGCAACGCGCTACTCGTATCGAGGGACCCTCAATGGCTCAACGAGTGGATGCTATGCTATGGACTCTATGAAGCTTGCGAGTTACTGCGTTCACAATGCCCGACTTCATCCAGTCAATCTACGGATGACGAAGGATCCAGGGGAATCTCAGAGCAGGCTGCTCCCTCCCTCACTCCAGATCAAATCTACCACTTGTTCTGTATAACTGAGGTAGTGCTTTGTTACGCCATTAAGCTATATCGGGAGTCTATCATGCTGGGTGACTTGACATATTCATTCACTAGGTGTTGTTTTAAGCTCTTGACCCAATTCACGCTTACTGCGCCATACTCCTTTAGGCCTGATATGGAGATAACCGAGCTTGATGCTACTGTTGACACTTTGTTTAGTCGCGAGGCGCTTCTACTTCACACCATGCTGGGTCTGTCTAGTGAGGAGTTCTGCACGCTGTTTAGGGAGGCTATTAGCTTGACTCCTAAATCAATGCTAGGCTCAATGTCACTTTGGCTAAGGCATTACTTTGAGTTTGGTCGTCTCGTGAGGAGTTTGGAAAACAGCTCCGCCCTGGGTCTAAACTGTTACTCCAACATCAACACGAGTTATGTTGAGGTATGCCCAGTGTCGAAGTCCCTTAAATTCAATGGTGTGATTGATGACGTTATCGCTTCAGGTCCCGCTGTGCTTGCTGAGTTGCTCAAGGATATTGTGTATACCAGTTCCATAGTTCCATCATCAATGCCACCTTCCAGTGACCTTGGTACTATGCGTTTACCCTTTATATCCCTAATAGAGCTCGATAGTGCCATGAAGATGTACGCTCGATGCATGGATATGTTAAGTCACCTGGTTCCGGAGCTGTTGCGCACAAAGGTGTTCAGCAATACATGCCTCATCTTGGACGTGATGACCAACGCCTTGGAGTTTTTGGTTGACAAAAACCACCAGGTGCGTCGCGCCGCGGTTTCCATGTTATCTCGAGCTCTCCAAGCCTATGTCGAGATTCCCTCGAAGCATATATGGAGATTTTCTAGTGTCTGTGGCTACAGCCTATGCAAGGATTACTCCAAGGCAATATCTAAGCTCGATTGCAATATCAAGGGTCTGGAGAAGACTGTGAAGCGCTTTTGCACAGCTCTGCTGACTAACAATGCCTCCTTGCCCAATGTAATGTTCGTGAACCACTTTTTCGCACAATGTTCCAAAGAGCCTATGATATCGTCTTTATTGTTATATTGGTCTGCGTTCAGCGGGACTAGTGTACAATTTAACCTGGAGGTAATTCGCCACATTACTGAGGGCCTCTCTTCGGATAAATTCCATGAGTTCTTTACATCTGGTATTACTGGACTTTTAGGTTACCTCCAGTCTATGGACCTTGGCACGCCACAAGATTGCTATCGCTATTTGTTGCTACTCATTTCCTCCACTGCATCAGTGGCGTTATCTACTCTCCAGGGGCGCCACATATCCTTTGGTACTACGATATGTCCTGAGCTATTCCAGGCAGTGGGCGATCTCTGCGGTCGCTTGGACCAAAGCGATATACCACTTGCGCAGCTGCGCCGCATGGTAACTACCTGCGCTGGTATTGCCACGTATCCATTATCGCAATCTAGTTTTTGGCTACTCAAGCCAGAGGTACACAACGTATTTTTGGGCGCGTTCGATAAGGTGTTCCCATGCCTTGATGCCGCTACGCGTAAGCTGTGCCTGGACCATATAACTTCGGGTTATGACAGTGTGAAATTCGGTATGAAACCACTACTTGCTATATTTCCCACCCTGCAAAAATGCAACGCACCACTGCGTGAAAAGTTCGTCATGGCCATTGTGGACAACGGGTGCTCAACTTCTTTGGCTGACACCATCAATGGTATAATGCAGCATGAGCGCGGCACTAATTCGTGGTTCAAGATAACATCAATGATGCTTCAACGCTATTTATCATCGGTGGATATTACGCAAGAAGGGAATGCTACATTCCTCTTCAAATCAGTGGTATCATTGATGGAGAGCATATTGAAACTGCTCAAAACTGAGCATGACTCTAGCGGCACGCAGCCACTATCTGACCTATCGCACATTGCTGTACTCATTAACGCGATTTACCGAAGGTTTGGCTCCACCCTGGACACAGTTGACATTAAGCTACTTCGCAAGGTGGATAACGACATTTGCCGCTGTCTGCGCGCAATGTGCCAGTTAGATGGCCCAATGATGCTAGATTTCGTCCATCCATTCCTCTACAAAATGTGCGCTGTGAAGACGTACCTTGATGCTGTTTCTGACGCAAGTGAGGCGACGTCTTCCATTAGCGATACAAAAGTACCTCACGTGGCCCATGCAGCTGGTCCCACTGGTTGTGCTGCTGTATGCCAGATGATGATGCAGTGCTTTGACTCGGACAAGTCGGATGCCACTATATTGCGTTTTGTGGAGTTGTCACAGGTCTTCCTGGCACCAGCCAATTCCTCACGTAAGGATGCAATGTCAGATGCCATTGGACTAAGCAAGTCAAAGCACTGCATGGACCTGGCTTACGAGGAGTGGCTTGGCTACAGTATATATTCGTGTATATACATATGCCGGCTTGAAACAAGTTCATTAGCAATAACAAAGTGCTTGCAGTACCTTAGAGCTTCTCGTGATCAGGGGTATATACTCTCCAAGTTACTGTTCACGGCTATGGCATCATGCAGCCATGAGTACTCCAATATCCCGTCATGGGTACCACGATTGGATGTGCGTTCCGTGTCACTGAGCAAGCATCACGATACCGCTTCACGCTACGCCTGTGCCTATGAGATATACCAGATAGTTTCCCAGGCTCTGGAGCTGTCGCAGGAAATAACGCATATGGTTATCGACGCTGAAAGCTTCAGTAACCACAAATCCGTGGGTTACATTAGGTACAGGTCCACTGCGTTATTGTTGCAGGCCTCGGCAATTTCGGTCTTATGTTTCAAGGACTACCCAGAGTTTGCCGAGGTGGCGACCATGAAGAAGCGTCGTAAAGGCATGATGGCGCTATGCGCGCCAGGTGCTGAAACCAGCGACTCTGGGACGTATGTTCCCGCCATATTGAAGAAGGCCCGGGGTATCTATAACATGGTATACAGTAGCAACCCGCACGTGGCTTACTCGAGACTCACTCTAGGGGCTATATCGTTTTTCTCGGGCGTCGATCGCGATTATACCGAGGGTAACTACTGGACAGATGTTTGCAATATCGACTTCGTCAAGCAGACGTGGGTATGCGAGTACATATCCATAGTTATGGGCGCGTACTGCAAGTTTATCGGACAGAAAACCACAGTTGATCGTGATATCTTGCTGCCATCTCAGTGGTCCAAGTATAGCAATGAGCTTGTTTCGGTGCTATACCGGCTATCCAAGATACTGTCAGACTTTATAGTAGCCTGCGAATGCCCCGTGGGTAACAAAAAGGACAGCCCAGTTGCATCCCTGGTAGCAACGTGCAGGAAGTCGGCATGGCGTGCTGTGGTGAGCATATCAGCTGCATTATCGGGTACCCATACAATGAACTGTTTCTCGTTGGCCATATCAAGACTAGATATGCTGCAACAGCAGAAGAGCCTGTCACTGGCCCATGCAACGGACTTTGTGTATAGCGTCCGCATGTGCATTGTGGTAGTACTTCACCATCCAATGGACCAGGATGTTGACATGGCGGCCGTGGTGTTGCTGTCACAGGCGCTTTCCAAGTTTACGATTTACCTAGTGGATCGCCACCCGAATAACGGAGACCTCATAGCCTGCGTCCTGGTGTTGATGCTACTGCTGCGCAAGAACTATGGCAAAGGGACTGGAGACGAGCTTTTGGAGGCTATTCTCAATATTATAGTGTTCCTCGATGCCCAGGTGCCTCTGGTTGAGCGATTCAGTTTGCCGCATAGTGATCGTATCCCAGATGACCCTGGACTTACTCGGGTCTGCACTCAGATCTTCCAGGAGGCAGTTAACACCAGCCCCGAGAAACTATCAAAGTCGATTGTCGAGCACCAGAGGTCAGCGTTTGACCATGGTATAACTACACGTGCGGTTATCATGCTATCGTTTTATGCCGCCATCAGCTGCAAATACTACCACCTCATGAAACTAGTTCTGGCCATTGAATATAGCCACGTACTACGTGCTATGCGTGATAGTTCGCGTTTGATAACCCTGATGGCCATCAGCTTGCTTTACAATAAAGTAAAATCCAAGTACATCGCAGATCTCGAGAAGCTGTACTTCCTCAATGTCAACCTGCTGTCTGACTTTGAGTCTAGTTCAAAGGAACACCATCGCAAATCACGCAAAAGGGCTGGCGCCAGCAGCGATACTGGGAGCTCCCAGTCGTCGGGTGACGGTTCAACGCCACCCGACGACTGCATAAACATGGTATCGAAATACCTGGACGAAGCGCCTTTGCGCCTGGATCTTAACAGCGCTGCCTTTGCCGAGCCGGAGCTGCATTATGGCAGTTCAACGGGAGTTAAATGCTTTGAGGATAGTGTTATACTCTATGCAGTCCAGTTCTTCTCCAAGGTTAAGTCAAGCCAAGTCGTTGATATACTGACGAACCATATCGCCACTTTGTATAAGGGGTCCCAGAGCGCAAAAAGTTGCAAGGTAATGTCACTGCACGAGAGCACGCGCCTGCTACTGCGGGTTGCCATAGCCACGCTGCAGGAGTATGGCGCGGCGGGAGCAGCGCAATTCATAGTACCCCGGATATACGAGTTCCTCAATGCCGTGCTTGAAATGTCACTGGATGCAATATGCACCAACGACAAAAAGTGGAATGATGCCACAGTGCGCTGGAAGGTGTTCACCAATGCAGTGTTCACACTCCGCGCAATCGGTGCTTGCGTGGCATCCTGGGATTCCAAGCAGGTATCGGTACCGGACATGTGCTTAAACCGGTGGCTACCAACACTGGGCAAGGCCGTGAACGCATTTGACCACATGGAGGGCGCTGAAGTACAAACGTGGTCGGATACACTCCGAGATACATTCGTGCATCTCGTGGCATCATGCTCAGATGATGCCGATCGCATTGAAAACGTACTCTCTAACGGGCTTGTGTCGTCATCTGAGCTTTGCAAGTGCCAGGTGCTGGGTATATTGATATCACTGTGGGAAAAGGTAAGCTTCCACCTGGGCTCCACAGTGGTCAACGTAATGCCAGTGCTGGGCGAACTTGCCGATGACGAGTCTGCGGAAGTACAGAGACTGGCAGAACTGCTGAACGATAAGATACAGACGTTCCTCAACATGTGAGTGAGCACTGTATAGACCTGGAGGTCAATCACGCTTGGACGTGGTATCATGCCAGTAGTCACTAGAGTGACACAGACTTATGTGACTCTTTCTATAGATTGAGCTGTTTAAATTTTAAATTGTTAGTGGCTATACTGAGTATAGGTGATTGACGCACGCTAGACACTAGTAACAAATGGCGGTGTAATTCATATCTGCAAGAGTACAGTGTTAAACACTAGTTATACCTCTAGCCTAAATGGATTACATAAGTACATCCCTTAGACTATAACTAACATTGACTTGACAAGTCCTTGAGAGCGGATTTCATAGACTCCCTCATACGCTTAGCAGCGGATTCTAACTGCTCAGTCTGCTTACGGTGCCAGTTGTTACCGATATTGACCTGCTTAATCTTAGAGGTAGCCTTAGAAAGCACACGCTGCAGCAGTCGTTGGTGAGCATCAATAACCGCATTGGCATCATGCTTAATTTGATTAATAACCTGCGATGAAGTGGGACTAGGGCAACGAATTACTATGAGGTCGCCCTCGTCAGAATGTAAAGACCAGCTTTCACGAGCAAGCGTGAGCTCCCTTACAACACGACTCTTTAGCTTTGTATCGAATACGTGTACGTGGGCCACAATGGGCGATTTCACAACAATATGAGCCAAGTCGCCAAGGGGCTTGCCACTGATATCCATTGACTCAAGCTCATCAAGAACTAGGCCACACGGTTTAAGGGAACTGATAGCAGCAAGCGCATCGCGTTCGATTTCCGCAATCTGGCTTAAATATTCATCAATGTCAAACAACTCAACATCTTCATCAGGGCAATCTTCCTGGATCCTAGCTACGCCCTTGCCCTTTGGGGCCTTTTTTGACTTGGAGGCAAACGATAGTACCTGGCACCGATGAAGTAGAGTAGGGCCAGATAGGACACGGAAAATACCACGTGATACTTGTAGACGCCCTAGTAGGGACCTCAAGATCATAATGGAGCCCATGCTACACCTTGAATGTAGGTTCGTATTCAGGCACCTGACCGTGGTAAGATGATTGAGGTTTCACCTCACGACCACTGAAGACGGGGTACTTGTAAGTCCTACGCTCTACACGGTATACACCGTTGTCATCCAAAAACAAACGATTAGCCAATACGGGGTTCTTCTTAGCAACCGGTCTTGGCACAGTAAACAACTTGTTGTTTACAATGGGACCCTTAAATGATACCAAAATGTTATCAACAGAATTTGAATGAGCATAATAACCAGTGGCCCTCCAAGCACAAAGGCAACGATAGGATGACTTGGAACAAGGTAAACTGCAACGAGATCCACAAGGACCTTCCTCCTGGTAACGCAAACTCTGAGAATGACGCAATATACGGCGCGATTCTAATTTAGCCAATGCCGCAGTCAATAGAAATCGACCTGCGTTACGCCAATCTAGAGGAAAACGAGGTATAAGTGCTGATGGAACCTGGATAGTTATCAGAAGAATATAGGCGACCTTACCTTAGTAGTGGGATATACAGGGTCATACAGATCCTTCTTGTGCAAGTGGTTACCTTTTTAATATAAGAATAATACACATAAACATACCGCGATAACCAATGGGACGACGCCCAGGAGGAGCTGTTGGTAATGGCGCAAGCTGCTCCTTACTAGGCTTTGTTGAAGTGAAACGCCTAGAAAAAACACAACGCCATAAAACCATCCTAGACAGATGTTAATCCATGGCTCAGCAAGAAGAGATCAGTGGTGTATAAACTCTAGTACTACAAGGATTCCACTGTGTTATTAGAAATACTACCTAAATAAACTATGTAGTGATATATAATTTCTATTCAAGCATAATATGACCAGAGTAAAATGTACATCACCCGGGGTGTGTAAGGCAAAGTAATCTGGAAGACAGCTACACACATTATAATATAGCTCATACATTAGTGATGAGAAGTCACCTTTTGGCGGTTTATTATCTCGTGACCTATACGACCCTGGCTGTAAGCGTTGATCAAGTGTGTTAGCCTAGTTTGAGACAGAAGCACGGGACCAAATACGTTGAGGTGCAAATCCTTGTTACCATAACGGTCAGAATACAAACTGGGCACCATGCACTTACGACCCTTGTCCACCAAAAGAAGGAAGCAGTAGTACGGAGCGATAAAGATACATTGACCGCCGCCACAAACACGAGTGTGAGCCTCGAACTCGCGCAAGTATATGGACGATAATAAACCAGGGTGGAACTTTGTGCTCCTGCCACCTATATGTTTCAAGGGGCCTAGAATCCCTGGCTGCCTGCTACGTTGACAACATTGACTCAGGTAACATATCGTACTGCCACAAAGAAGACAGACCAGTGGAATTGCCGGAGGTAAACCGCAATTAGCACATGACCGAAGTGACGTACGTTCAATAAGGGACCATGCATCAGGAGATAGGTTGCGATGAAAATCCACATAGTTGTATCCTGCCACTAAAGGAGCACACGTTTCGTGACCAGTGGCACGGATCATGGCAAGCTTGCTACGAGTGTCTTCACCTACCATACGAATACACTCGTCCACTACAAGATCGCAATATGTATTGAGACTTGTACACTCCGATAAAAGGTCGTAACGTGCTTTGCCAGAATGCAAATGAGCGTAGGATACCTTAGTACGAACTTCTTCGTCGATGTCCCATACGTTGAACACCGTCCAAAAACCAATGTCTAGTAACAAGTTAACCCTAGGGAACAACTCATCCAAAAATGAATCGATGTCAGGCTTAAAGTCACGGTGAAGGTAACCCCTAACGCGTACCGAGTCGTAAACACAATTAGCAACCTGACGAGCAAAGTCCAATACGCTCCCAGAGCTCACTAATTGTAAGAAGCAAGATGATAAATCAGAGTCAGTAAAATCCAAAAGGTGACGTTCATAAGGAACTAGGTGACGAAGTACCTCGAAAAATGCAACGTTCCAATGACCACGGTAACCCTCCTCGTTCATACGCCTTAAAAAGTCAACGCCAATGTAGCGGCGTTCAGGCTCACTAGTGCTACTAGAGCATTCACGCACAATGGGCGAGCAGCCCTTGGCAAAAACTATCTTAGATGTCAACTCGTCCTCAATCACGTCAGTTTTTATCACACAATCCTCGTAAACGTCACTAGATAACATTTTCAAAATTGAGTCGAATTCATCGTCTTCAACACCGTTGTCAATGATGTAGTAAACACGACGGAAGGCAACCAATGTCTTGACGATATCGTGGATGTAACCACGTACCTGTTGAGACATGCTGCCATCCGGGCGATCTGGTAATGGATGTGTAAAAGAAGAAACCACTTCATGGTGGAAGTGCTGCATACCAAGGGCTAAATTAAGCTCTAATGATCCGGGTGATGGACTGGTATCTTCAAACTCTCCACGGTATATATCCTGTATCCCAGTTGTCACTATATCAGGAGTAACTTTACCCATGTTGTATAATCGGAATTCAGTCTCGTGATCACTGAACCCTAGCCATTGAACACGAGATAACAGGTCAACAGGAAATTCAGCAATGTCCATGTACTCCAAAAGATAGGTACCATACAAATTAGCCAAAAACTCCCGACGAAACTTAAGAACGCTGTAATTGCCCCAACGGTCTTGACTAGCAGAATCTATATCGGCACATGCGTCCACAAAAGCCTGGAATGACCGCTTTATGTCCTTGAGAATAACGAATTCTAGGACTTGCATTAATAAAGTGCCGAAACATACAGCAAGGTAACGTAAACTGTCATCCTTCCCAGGGCGTTGATTTGTAAAGTACAGCAAAAATTGTTTAATAGGGTCCCGGGACCAGCTACATGTGAGGTCCAATGGGAATGTATTGGTGCCTACACCAGGCTTATTAGGTACTCCATGTCCATCCTTATACTCAAATCCCAAAGTATCAGATACCTGACGAACCTGGTCGTCCGTAAATGACTGGAGCAAAATGTCCAGCAGACCCACTTTGCTACCATCAGATATACTTGTTATGTCCGGAACAGCAAGTTCCTCGACATCCAAGTCAAAGTAGTTCTTATCCAAGGAGTTAACGGGTCCATTTACAGCAACGCCACGGCCAGTAATGTATATATTGCGCACAAGGTGCTGAAGCAATGATGGACTGACAGTCAACTGATTCCTACGACATGTAGACGTAGCCAATAAATAGTGGTAAAGCATCCAAAACCTAGGGTCAACTTCAATCCCAGATTCAACATGACGCCAATTCTGAATGCCATACAGACAACGCTGACCACCAAAAACCACAAGGGCATATTCACTAACCACATGACTGTCATAAATCAATGTTAAGTCAATGCCCAAAATCTTGCCTAGATGGTCAAGCTTATCAGGATGCAGCTTTAACCAAGCAGAAAACTGATTTATGAAGAGTGACCTGTCCAAAACATGTTCCTTGGATTGCTTAGTGTAGAATAAAATATTGCAAGAAGGTTGATCCCTAGTGCTCCGATCAATACCCTGACACTTTGCACATGATAGAGTAGCACCCTGAGGGTCTGTAATGCCCAAATCTTCATAATAACTACGACCTTGCGATTCACTTTTGGTGTACGTGTTGGTCAATTTACTGTTGGCGGTGTATACTACATGAGGACTAGGGTTGTACCTGGCAAGAATGGGAGATGGAACCCAATTGGCATAAAAGGGATGACGCCATGCAGCTGGAGGAAGCTTATCTAAAAGGTCATCAGTATCAGAGTCGCGATCGGACATTACACTATCTGGAATGTACTCCAAAACGTAGTTGCATAACGATTTGCAAATTGGACAGTAAAATTCGTCCTTTTGCTTCTGAACGCCAGATGGAATGTCACGTAAATCCCTAGTGCTGTTGTTGTGCTCACGAATGCAATGCATATGGACAACATGGCCACAACAACTGATCATGGACGACTGCAATGGAACGACTACCCGAGAATAAACGGAATGCGTTCCTAGTGACGTCACACAACGACGTAATATGCTATTGGAAGATATGAAACACATGAAGCCAAAAGACTTGCCATTGACCATGCCCTGCTTACATAATATGCAACTCTCAATATCAGCAGTAGTATCCTCATCTACCAGTGACTCCTCAGAATCCACAGGAAGCTTCTTCTGCTGAGACATTATAAATGACATGTAACGCCTCTGTAACTGCTTTACAGCCTGCTTGCGACACTTGGTAGGAACACTAGACTCAGATTTCAAGTCTATCTCAAATTTCTCACGCATCCGGGATATTACATAACGTAACATGCCAGACATTACACGGTCGTCACTAACACGAGTATGTACTGACTCCAAAAGATCAACAAGCACAGTTGCATCAGAAGGACTTACAAAGTCCTTGGAATCCATAACCAATAATATAGTTTTCAACGCAAACATAAGACCACGGTTCCATTTATCTAATGAAGTCTCCGACCAATTAACCGCCCCAAAGTAGCGAAGAGGCTTAGAAATGATATTTTCACGGTCTACCGAATCAGTTAATACACTGGAACTATCTCCAGGTGACGGCAATTTTTCACGACCTGAAAGGCACCAAATCAATTCTAAAGCAATATTAAAACAGTTGGAGACACCAAGAGATAACATGATGGAATCCTGATTGTCATAAAACTCAGGTTGCATCAACCCATCCGAACGACGAGAACCTAGAAAACCAACCGAACCGCGACACTGCTCAGCGGGAATCACATAGTCATAACTAGTGTCATACGGCCTCCAACTAATGTCTATCATGCGATATACTTCAGCAGTAGGACGTAAATAAGCCTTACCAGCAACCTCAGAGTAGTTGCTAGTGGAGACGGCCTCTACAGCACGTACAATGTGAGGGTGGTGACGCCAATAAGTGTCCACGGATGAAGCTACCTCCTTAAATACAACCTTGCCCGTGCCCAAAGAAGTTACAATGTCCATTAACAACATGGGATAGCCACGACGAAGGTATTCAGCATTCATGCTATCACGAGGAACACATAACTTCTCAAGATGCTTCACGTCATGGATTAATACCTGAAGTATGTGCACGAAAACCTGACATGTAAACATAGCATCGCCAGGGACGTGGCCCTCCTTGGGTTCAAAAACCTCAGTATATACCACACCTAAGGGGTCGATATTAGTCAATCCAGCAGAACGACGAAGGCCTAATACTGAAATGGCAATCTGCAAAGCAGCAATATCCAACTGTACCAAAACAACCTGACGATAATGCTCATTCTGCTCATGCATAGACTCCCCGTTGTATACCCAGTAGTTTTGCTTCACCTCTTGAGAAAAACGTAACGTGGAAATAGCAGTGCGAATTATGTACAGGAGCACAGCGTCACTGAAGCTAGTGACCACTGGGTCAGAAGATAAAGTAGCAGGATCGACCGCAGATACATACAAACGACGTATGTAGTTGAAGTCAACAACAGAAGCGAAAAAACGAACAAATGGAATGTGAAAAGTACGACAAAGCCTATCACGCGAGGATTGCCAAGCAGAAATACGACCTAAAATGTAAGAATCCAATTGACGATAGAACTCTGCACTGGTTATAGAGTCACGCTTACAGTACTCAGTAAAATGACGAAGAGCACTGTGAAGAGTATGCTCACTAGTAAATGCAATACCATAGCCGGAATTCTCATAAGATACATGCTCCGCAGTGTGCAATTCCATCGTGTTCATCAAATGCATATGGTCCAATAAACGAAACAAGGCGCCAGAGAGAGCAGATGATTGGAATACCTGCTTAACAACACCCTCATGAGCCATGAGGTATGATAAGTCACTCAAAACTACCAAATAGAGCCTGCTATAATATGGAAAACCAACTCAATGACGTACCCAAATAAACCACTCTCATAGCGAGGAAATTGTAAAGTACCAAGACGGGCATCACGAGCATGGTGATCAGTTAAAGATGATATACACAACTCGATAAAACCAGTACTGACAGCGCTAGTAGCGATATAAGGATATGTAAAGAGCTGTACTGATAAGTGATTCAAGTGCCATTCTGAAACTTTATCTTACAAAATAGAAACACTAACCGTCAGGACCCTTGTAAGGCTGAACAATCTCAGGGTATAGTTCAATCTAAACAAAATAAATAAACAGAAATGTCACTTACATAAACACTAGAAAAGAGTGACTTAAATGCCATAGAAGTTAACATGGTGAGGTAAAATGAATTGTAGCTCTTGCGAATTTCAGGATCCAGAACCTGATGTCTACCCATCCAAAGCTTAAGTGTGGACTTAGGCATCTCCTCATAAAAAACATAGCGAAATGCTGGAGTTACCTTAAGCAACTCGTCAAGAAACAACATAAGTAACCTTGCTAATGGCTCCAGCGCAATCTCGTATGTCGTGACGTAATCGCTGATATAATCAATCATCTGACGAAACGTATCGCGAAGCCTAATTAAAAAGTCAGTGTTAAAGACAACCAGTAGCTGCTTCTCATCCTCTATGTCCAAAGACCAACGGTGACTAGAACATGATCCACCAACAGCCCATGAACCGGGGTCACCACAGTCACAACAACCACCAGTTGTGCGAGTTAAACGAAATCGATGACCATCATGATTAGATCTAAAGAAGCACTCAAGACATATAGCACAAGTACTGTCAGCTTCACAATCATAACATTTAAAGGCAACGGTCTCTTCCATCCATTTAGCAGTACAATGCCCAGTTGTGCCTTTTAAAAGTTAGACAATAAAAACAAACGACACCAGATACTAAACAACAACATATAGCGCTATAACACCATAGTATATAATACTTAACGAATGTTGCCAAAACAGGATATATTATCAATAAACATTGCAGATTCCGTGCAACACATCGACATCTATCGCTAGAAAACGAAATACAGATGATATAAAAACAATCATAAAGTAGGAATAACACAAAACCAAAGCATTACATAATGGAATCCAAGAATACACATCAATGTGTGTTGAAAACCTACCAGTGTAAAGAGACATTAGACGATTGACGCTACGAGGACAACAGTTTGGATACAAATAAGCATAAATCTCCCGGGAAACGACATCGTAGTCAAGGGTCGAAAAAGAGTAGATATCCAAAGCACGAATGTCCAAGGATTCAATGGAGTAACTACCACGCTGCCGCTTCGTTCCAGATACCTCGGCCATTCTAAACAAATTCCAAGACACAATCTAGGGCATTTAATTCACATCATAAGAAACATCTCGAATATAATAGGATGACGCGCACATATTGTGGCCACAGTGGAATACAACAAACGAGAGATACAAAGTGATCTATTTTCTAGACATAAGCATGGTGTAACGTAAATATGTAAGCATCTAGACTGTAGCAGTATAAAGAAGTGAAATCACCAGATTGTGAGGATCATACCAATAGCATCAATATTGCCTTCCACAGAGATACTATCACTTAATGACAAGATAATAAAAGCACAATATTTATATTGGTAATAACAAGACAAAAATATACGCCATGTGCATAATGTATGATAATAGAAGATCACAACTCATGTACTAACAATGGATACCACAAGTATACGCCTAAAAATTCTAGCTACACATCAAACTGATTCAGCTACTAATCAACGCTACAACATCTTATTCATCTGAAGAATATTGTTGTTTACGGAATAACAACGCTTTCAAGTGCTTCATCGTTCATATATCTGGCATGCGCCCAAAAGGACGAGACAAGCTCCCCGCTGAATGCAATACACATAACCAGATGTAAATTATATACTAAATAAAATAAACAAAACATTATTATAAACAACCATAAAGCTCTTTATTAAGGTGAACATGGCAGATACAAGATATACACGAGGCTACTTATCATCAATATAGCTCAGATTACGGTGATAATCCAGATTTAGTGGTTAAAACGGTAAAAATGAATAAATAAAAATATGCAAACAACAAACTAATCACGTCGAGTGATGTTCTGATCGTCAATGCCTGCGCCAGTGCATCTTGATCCAAGAAACATTCATTAAGAAGCTGAGTTGTGTTATTACAGGCATTTTTACACGTTCTTGTGATACAATTCAATTACACATGAAGTCGTGAAGCCAGATTGTCGATTTTCAGTGGACTTCCAGTACCAGGTACAAAGTAACTCTAGAGATATAGCATGATTAACCTAAATGTGACCCCCAAGATGAAGCTAGGGAAGATAAAAAAAGAACAACTAAGGAAATTTGATCGAAGTGAGCTGGATATACTCATTAAACTCTATAAAGAATTGGCAAATCGCTCGGAATCAAGAGGAATAGATAAACAGACATTTCTACAGTACTTTAACTTACCAGGGCTTTGGGGGGAACGATTGTTTCATTATTTTGATACAAATGGCTCAGATTTCGTGGAGTTTGATGAGTTTCTTAACGGAATTGCAACATGCTGCAGAGGCACAAGATCAGAAAAAATAAACGTACTTTTCCACGTATTCGATCTGCACGATGATGGCCAAATTGAAAAATCAGAATTGGTGGCAATGCTATCTAATTTCCCAATCATTGTAACGCATATGACTAAATTCACCCACAGAAAGAGACAATTTTGGGCTAATGGACATGGAGTAGACTACTTATCGACGGCATCCGATACCGATTTACAAACATCAGATCACTCATACAAACAATGTGATTCTACTGATGTGGAATTACACAAAAGCTTAACGCCGGAATCGACCATGAATATTAAAAAGACATTAAGAATACCTTCATCAGATTGGAGGGAACTTGCCTCGTCAATTAGTAAACTGTCATTCCAATCAGGAGAGTCCACAGACGCCCATAGCATGCAATCTGAAATAGATTGCATAGAGGATATTGGGGAAAACATTACCAATTCACCACAAAATAAGGGTTGTGCTAACAGCCCTAAAGGAGTTATTAAGTATCACCAAGGAATATCGCAGACTACTAGTATAGCCAATAATGCATCGCAATGCCTCATTAATATTTCAGACGGCTATATTAGCGAACATGGCTCGTCAACGTGTGACTCGAGCGACGAAGGAGATGACGATGAACCAATACTGCACCAACATGAACCAAACAATATATCCAGCAATTACAAAAAGGCGTCAGATATAGTAAATATCAAGGATAGTTACTGGATAGATGAATTAGATACTAAATCCAAGGAAATGGAAATGCCACAGTTTACAACTAAGCTAGAAATACAAAAACAACGGTCAAGGAAAAGTAAAGGACATAATGAGAAAGGAAAACGATATATACAAGGTAGAAATAGAGCTAAATCACTTGCGATTGAAATCATACAGAGAGAGCAAATGATGGGCTCCGATGATAATGCACTGGAAGCATTGGTTGAACAAATACTAGAAGATGTCAAGTTTAGCGCCAATGGGACACTTGACTTCGATTCATTCAAGTCGTGGATAAATACAAACCCAGCAATACTCACCGCCTTCGCCGAATATATGCATGAAGAAGTATGGGTACTGCACGGCAATGCATTCATGATTACACCAGAAACCAGACGCCTGATGCAGTCCGATAAAACAAATAAATATCTGTCACAAATTAAAAATGGTGAACTAAAGGATGCGGATGACCTAACGTTGTACGATAGCGGCATACAGACAAAATTAAATAGGTTGTTCATGGCCCATGGCAAAAGAGGAGAAAACATGGCAAGCGATCAACTGTGGAACTACCTATGCGAATTACCAAAGAACAATAGAATTAAAAGAAAGAGCACGTGGGACAATGTACTTAACGAAGGTTGGATGAATATAAAAGGTGAAAATATCACGTCACCAATATCATTCATCAGGAGACCACTCTCATGCCCAAACTGTAAGTCACCGTACTTCATGTGCCCCAAGTGCTACAAAACGAACGACACGCTCTATGTAAACTTTAAGAAGGGTATACATATAGAATGTACAAACTGTGTGAAACTCAACCCCGAACAAAGACTAGACAAGTGCTGGCTATGCAATTGGAACTTCGGCGACGCCATCAAGCTGGTATTTATGAATTCTTCAGACGCACGTATTGATACCGAGACAACGGGCCTGGGAATCCAAGATCCCATAATGACGAAGATTGTGCAAAATAGTTTAGAGCACTTAACAGGACAAAGTACAAGTGGGTTTGACACTATCATTACAAGCAATGATGGAACATGGCCTCACTCTGTAGAAAAATTAGTGAAAAAAGCAGGATATATGTACAAAAAGGGTAGAAGGCTAAGGAGGTGGCATAAAAGATACTATGTGCTTATAGATAACATACTATATTACTATAGAAGCGAACAAAGCACTAAACCCAGAGGATGTATCTTCCTGGAGGGGTACCACATGGACCCGCTGCCAATGAGACACGGATCCCACATGTATGGATTCAGACTATTCCACACAGGATATACACCAACGCTACGCAACCTATACCTCAAGAGCAATGAGGAGTGCCTGGAATGGGTAGAAGCACTCTCAAAGGCCATGCACCAACAAAGCCTAATGCAATTGTATGCCATAGGGGAACAACTAGGATATGGTAAATTCAGCGTAGTGTATCGTGCTGTGCACAAAAGAACTGGAGAAGAATATGCAATCAAAATAGTAGACAAGAGCAAAGTGGGATGCTTGGAAAGAGATTTACTGAGAAGTGAAATAGCAATACTGAGACTACTTAGGCACAAACACGTTATCTACCTCAAGGAAATAAGCGATATGCACGATTCGTTATATATAGTCATGGAACTGGTACGCGGAGGCGAACTGTATGACCTAATAAAACAGAAGAAGGCGCTGTCAGAAGCTTATACCCACAAAATCATAACACAACTGCTACAAATTGTAGCATACCTACACAAATGCGGCATCGTACACCGAGATATCAAACCTGAAAATATTTTACTGACAGATAAAAGTGATACGGCAACGATAAAACTAACGGATTTTGGATTGTCGACACTATGCGGACCCAATCAGCTGCTCACCCAGCCTTGTGGAACCTTGGCGTATGTAGCACCAGAAGTACTAACCATGGAAGGGTACAACCAAAAAGTAGATGTATGGTCTATAGGCGTTATTATGTATTTGCTTCTTAGCGGAAGACTCCCGTTTTCTGTAAGGAAACCTATAACCACCGATATAAACGAACACTACCGGCTCAGGTTCGACGGTAAAAACTGGGATTACGTCTCTACATGCGCCAAAGATCTAGTAGCACGAATGCTACAATCAGATCCACACAAAAGGATTTCAGTCTTTGAAGCAATGGACCATTTCTGGGTCAATAACTTTGTAGAAGTCAACCATGACGAACCTCACTCAACCGTGGGGAATCTAGACAGTACTCAAGAGCTTATCAGGGCACTCAGCAATGCAACAGATACTACATTCGTCATTCCATACAGCGAGTCATGCATCGGTAACCTGAAGGCACTGCAAGCCGCAGAAGCCGAGGCTGCCCTGGAAACTGTACTGGAATGACGATCAAACGACAGCGAGAGTTATCGCTGATAGAATTACCAATCGGAATATTAAGACACATCGTTACATTTGTACCACTAGAATGCTCTACGCTTTCCAAATATATGTATTCCCTGGTAGTACTCGAGCGAACTTCATTCAGTGCAACCAAGGCATTACAAAGGAAAACGCGATCTGAACGCATTATTAAGACCTTGTTTAAGTTAGTATATCTGTTGTACATATATATGACGTAGATGTGTAAACATACAGAGCCTGGAAGTCTCAGGATGGGATCGCTGGAACGACCGTCTAATACGACGTATAGTAATGTGCCACAATCAAGGGTATTTTCATAAATTGCGCTCGCTGTCGATGAGAGACTGCAATGAAATCACTATCGAGGGGATGCGCACATTGCTTCATGCTTTGAAAACGAAGATCTGCTACCTAGACATGGAGGATTGCCATAAGCTCGGACCGGAATGCCTACCATCAGGAATCAATAAGCTCAAGGTAGGTATGAAACAAATGTATTGCCTATCTCCTGTCTAACGCGATTATATGACCAAAGGTAATAGATTGCAATGCAAATGCCTAGCATGTCACTACCAATAACATCCATACGATATTATAGCGAATTGTGCTTTAACGTAGGCAATAACTCTATTTGTACCGATGATAAAAATGAAAATGATAAAACCAAACAGATCATATAAAGTGCACAGGTGCTTAAGATTGGATTCCAAAAAAGGAAAGGAAAACTAGAATCCGGAAATATAGTGGAACATCTAACTAGAGGTAAACATCTAATTGCCCCAAAGCTAGAGTGGTTGTCCGTACAACACAGAGAAACGCAATCACTGGGATCTATAGAGCGCCTGGGAGCTACACTCACAGCATTGGACCTGAGAGGATGCACGGATATACCGCAATCGGAATACAAAAAGTGTGCTGAGCTCCCAGAATTAAAACAGTTGCTCACGGGAACGGGAATCACAAGTGAGATTCTCTGCAGTATAGTCCACGCATGTAAAAAACTGGAAGTGTTGGACATAACAGGATCGGAACTGTCCAAAGAGTGTATAGAAGGTATATGTAATAACCTCAAGTCGCTACAGAAGCTAAAGCTAGCCAAGTGTAAAAGTTTAACCAATGATGGAGTGCAACGGATCCTTGCATCATTACCTAACCTAAGGCTCATTGATCTATCACATTGCTGGAAATTATCAGATGCCTTGTGTAACCATATGCCGCCACTGGCGGCGACAGGTGAGAATTCGTCCCCAAACATTCATAAAATACAGATGAATTAACCATAGGAATACACAACTGCTCATTAGATACCAGCAAGTTAGCATTGACACTAGCCGAAAAACGCCCACAAGATGCTCAAACTGTTACCATCGTCTGGCATCAAGAGCTAAAAATATCGCCATCATGATATAATAAATCGCTGGATTATTAACGCCAATAAGAGGACTAATATAAATAGCCATCTGGAGAACCAAGAGTATCGATACTCAGGCCTACAAAACATGCCACAATGATCAGTAGAAAACATACTCTAATTGTAGCACATATTTATCACCCGCATACACGTAAATACTAGAAACCTCTAATAGACGTGCGAGAGTATCTGCATGATATAGAAAGATTTAGAGAAACGTACCTGTCATATGGTACCAACGGATCTTATCACTGGAGTCAGCAATCAATAGACGTGCATAAAACAAAGATGCTGACTCTATTTCACCAGAAGTAGGCCTTTCACCAAGCACCATCAACTGGGAATAGTTATCAGAAAAATGACGCTGACCTTCCGGACTGGTTATATTCAACTGAGTCTTGGCAACAATACCACACAATTTAATCAATTCGCAACAGATCGAATACCTGTCCATAGCAGTGGTATCACTAGATGCTATCGACTGCAACGATACAAAGGTCGTCACCAGGCTTTCAAGGTCATGAGAATATGTTAAAATTGAAATGTGCAACCTCACCAGCTCCTGTTCATGATTCTGATCAGTAGAACCAGGAAAAGTAAAGTCGTCATGTACAACGCTATAGCGAGCCATTGGACAATCATATATAGGGTCATTAACCACCTCCAATACCTCTATGCGCTCTAAAATAGTTGTCTGCCATGCAACCATTTCCTGGATCTCGTCTTCATCATCCATGCGATTGGGTCCCACATACTGTGCCAAAGCTCCTATGTTTCTCTTTCCATTGCGCTTCTCTGGTAATATTATAAGCAGCTTATCCGTGTCCCTAAGAAATGGCATTAACCTGGAAGCTTGTGAACGCTTTAGAACAAAATGACGACGCTCGCTGGGGAATAACTAAAGGAAATAAAAAACATATACGTTGAACCTACGTAATCATGACAGTGCGACGTGTATATCACAGGTCTAGTTGAACTGTCATCGTTAGGCCTAGATACACGATCCCTATAAACGGACTCATTTTCTCTGGCCTGAGTTATTAACTCCTCAGCACGCTCACGCATCTCATCAGCAAATGTCTCATTGAGAAGTTGAAATAACAATATGTTAGGAGAATATTGAGATGATAACCGCTGGCGGCATAATGGGCATGCCAAGCGGTAAGCAGCAGCCTGCAAAGAGCGTATAGTGTATTCTGGCTAACGTATATATATATATATATAGCATCAATAAAACTGTGGTTACGTTTAATCAACACAAGTAATCACTGAGGTAATACCTAGAAAATATCACATGATATAGTCATTACACGCATTAGTGTGAAATACACCAACCTGATCGATACATGTTTTGCAAAAATTGTGGCCACATGATGTAGTAACGGGCTTGTAAAGCAACTTAAAACAAACCTAAAAACTATTGAATCATGGAATAATATAGCTCAATTATATATCAATATCCCTACAATTGATAAATAACAGGAAGTCTATTGGATCTATATAAATACGCTATCGATTACAAGTTAAATCGCGCATTCAACAGGATCAACCATACTTGGTTCGATATAAAACGTAATATGCAAACAAAAGAGTGAGATGATCTAATATGAAGAAGAGTAACTGATTAAATGCAATATTCCAGTAACAAGTCAACGACACCTTAACAGTGGTATGCCAGATTCCATCCACAGCACTAATGCATAGAAGATAAAGTATGTATACGCAAAAGCAAACTTTGCACTGGGTGTACACCAGATCACAGGTACAAAAGTCCAACATGTTGTATGCACATCACTGATTTACATTGCAATAAACAGATATATGACAAATGTGTAAACAGCCTACCGGGCATTCGAAGTCCTTTGGAACAGCCATTGTTACCGTTTCTCATACACTCCAAACTCGCCCATTTACTAAACATATAAATAGCCTTCACACCTGTTTCGTGTGTTCTGGAGTCGTAGGTATATATTGTTTTGATTACAGATTCTTGTTCGAACATATGATTACCTACAACTGCTATTGTTCCTCAGGCTATTCCCCAATATAGGTAGGATCATACTGAATCAATAGATAACTTCAAGCAAAGTATATTTTACTAAAATTAATACTATAATATTGTCTAAGTGATACCAAAGAAGAGTTAATATCCCGTGGTAAATAACGTCGAGGATAGATATTCATTATCATATATCATCCAAATAAATAGAAAAGTTGACACATCGCGATTCTGAATGGACTAACAAGACATGTGTTAATAATTATACACCTGTGATGCTGTAGCTCCGTTCTTACCACAACGTCGTGCCTGTGCTGCTATCTCAAGCGGGCACGCTACAGTTCAAGTAGTAACCAAGATACCGGTTCAGTGAAATGACCTCACGCACAAGTTAATTTTTTGCTGGTATTTTTGATGCCAGAAGACACGGGTGTGCCTATAAAGCTCCGTATAACGACGCATCGTGGCCGCTGAATAAGTGGCGCCTTCACAGGCCTTAGAAACAACGCAGGGATACACTCGCCACAGACCATCGTCATTATTCAACCATTGTTTATACTGCATAATTTGCAATCTTTGTGTTAAATAAAATGGCGGACTCCAATGGAAGTAACCCTGTAAAGTCAACCTTCACCTTTAATGTGAAAGCAGCGGAATTTAAACCAGGAGCTACTTGGGATGACTACGATAAGGATGAAGTCAAGGAAATAACACCTAGATTTGAAGAACTTAAAATAGAATCCGTGACAAATGTAGCATCAGAACCAGACTCTGAAATCGCAACGAGTGAGGAGGAACTTAAAGAACCGACCTCAGCGAGAGAGTCAGGAATTAAGAAGAAGTCAGCTGGAGGAGACTCAGGTGTACATGATCCCGATCCTAGACAGCATCTGAATATCGTTTTTATCGGTCATATTGATGCAGGCAAGTCTACGACGTGCGGTAATATACTTTATCTATGTGGATACGTTGATGAAAGGACCATAGAAAAGTATGAACGTGAAGCAAAAGACAGAAATCGTGAAAGCTGGTTCCTAGCATTTATCATGGATACCAACGAAGAAGAGCGTCAAAAAGGTAAAACAGTAGAAGTGGGACAAGCACGTATCGAATCAACAAACAAGCGCTTTACAATTCTGGATGCTCCAGGACATAAGAACTATGTACCAAATATGATATCAGGTGCCACCCAAGCTGATTGCGGTGTGCTTATTGTGTCCGCACGAAAGGGAGAGTTCGAGACAGGATTTGACCGTGGTGGACAAACGAGAGAACACACACTATTAGCAAAAACATTGGGAGTTACACATCTAATAGTTGCCATAAATAAAATGGACGACCACACGTGTGATTGGTCCGAAGCAAGATATAATGAAATTGTACAAAAGTTAAGGCCATTCCTAAAAACATGTGGTTTTGCAGAGGGACGTAACCTGAACTTCGTGCCTATATCGGGACTTAATGGACAAAATATTATGCAGCATGTGTCTGATACCAGCTATAAATCATACAGCCCCAATGCTGCATGGTATCCACTCTCACAACCGACTTTGTTCCAGCTGCTAGATGGAATTGAGATATCCACATTTGATGCTAATGCACCATTGCGTATTCCCATCACAGGAGCATTTAAAGATAATGGAGTTGTTTGTATGGGTAAAGTGGAATCTGGCACAATCAGCATGGGACAAAACTGTATTGTCATGCCCGGAAAAATAAAAATTAAGATCCAAAATGTTCTCTTTGACGAAGATGAATTCGCATATGCCAAACCGGGAGAAAATATCAGACTCCGGGTACTCGGTGTTGAAGAAGAACAAATCAGCAAGGGGACAGTGCTTTGTGATGTGAACAAGCCCTGCCCAGTGGTGACCGAATTTGTCGCCATGGTCCAAATCATAGATCTACTGGAACATAGACCACTCATAACATCAGGTTATTTCTGTGTTATGCACGCACATAGTGTAGTGGTTGAAGTACACTTTGTCAAGTTGTTAGAAACCACTGATAAGGCAACCAAAAAGAAGAAGCTTAACCCTACATTCGTCAAGAATAACACGCTAGTTACAGCACACCTGAGGGTATCGTCGCCAATATGCCTCGAAGTATTTGAAAATTGTGCGCAGTTGGGACGCTTTACCATGAGAGATGAAGACAAAACCATTGCAGTTGGTAAGGTATTAACCATTCTCAAGCAAGAGTAAAACATTGTGCTCAGTTATAGCTGGCTAATATTACTGTTTGCTCAAGCCATTGCACTGGTTTGTCTAACTGGGTTTAATAATATCCATGGAATCCATCTGTTCTATTCAACGTTCGTTGCCACGCACAGCTGTAGAGCTACCACCCATAAGTCCTATGATATATATCACCGATTAATACAGTAAAGGTGCAAATTACGATGTAGCCATGCCAATACATAACGCTGTCCGAATCGTATAACAACTATGGCCGTATAGGTTGCAGCACTGTTGTCATAAACATTGCCGTCTTCTGGAAGTGGACAAGGCAAATGTAAAGATGGCGCATAAATGGTTACATCTTAAATGTGATAGGTATGTACCGAAACCCAACGAGCTGGTACAACTATTAATATTATATGCGATATAAAATATTAGCATAGTTTATACATATCAAGCTGTCTATTATATGGGCCAGTTGATACCATATACACGGTATGATATCAATTATCCCAGAGGTGACCCTTGATCTGAAACTTCCTTTGTTTCTGCAAGCGCAAATTGTTCAGCTTAATCAACGACCGATTGTGCAAACGACGAAAACGCTTGTAATCGCTCATACGAGCAGACTCAATACCTTGACCATAGACAAACATCTTCATAAGCTCGCCATATGTCCTATCAGGCTTGTCTAAGTCCCAAAGCCAACTAGGATAAGCTTCATCTGGCAATATAGTGTGATCCACAGGAATCCCAGCATATATGTTAAACAAATGCTCGTCACAGGGGTTCTCAGTCTGAGCAGCCGTCACGCGCTGAGAACTGCCACCATCCTTCTTCCCCTTCTGTTTAGGGGCAAGATGCACAGCGCTCGTGTAGAACGACCGCCGAAGCACACACGGAGCCAAAATACTCTTAATCAATAACATTAATCAATAAAGTGTAACAGCTCACGAAGCGCGTTTTTTTTGCTCTCGTCACTCCCCAACTGACGCCACCAGCGATATGGGATGTGTAACAGCCGAAAACCCATACCAGCAATCAATTCATGACGCCTGTAAATGTATTTAGACACTGTATAATCACTTTTTTGCAGTTTTTGTAAAGTGTGTCTGGTTAAACAACAGATAACGTGGAAAACAATGTATAAATGGTCGGCATCTGTATATATGTAGTAGCGTTTACATCCCTAAGTGAACCATATCCCACCTAAACTTACCTCCTAGCTGTAGAGGTTAAATGGGTAGTGTTGTGATAGTACTGGTATTCACGATTGACCTCAATAACAGTGTTCGACCGTGGCTCGTAAATGTCCAACACAAATGGGCCTGGGAACGTAATAACCAGTATGTAGAATTCACTTACCTGCGATCATGTAGTTGCGATGTTCTATTCCCATAGTAGAAAGTGTATTGCTGATACTCTCAAGATACGGGCAATGGGAAATTGCATCATCTCCGAAGGGTAGCGCTACGCTTTGTTCGCCACTTGCAGCTGTGTTGCGGCAGTCCGCTAAGTCGGAAGGTGTTGATTCTTCTCCTGCTAGATCGTCGTTTAATATCTTCTTTGACGAAGTCTGCTGTCGAATGTCAATCAAAAATTGTTTTGTTGACTCGTCGACCCTGTTGTATAGTTTAGGAGCTAAAATCCGCATATACAGCTCAATAATCTCTAAATTGCGCGAGTAATGTCTAAAGTGATGTTTGTGGTACTCGCATCGAGAGAGAAAAGCTAACACCATGTCATCGGTGAACAAGTCCAAAACAGTAATGGCCTTAACACGCAAACAGTCAGTTGAAGTAAAGTGATTTAGGCGTTTTCCCAGTACCTGACGCAAAGGATCTATCAAAATTGAATCGCAAACGTCAAGTTTGGCTAACGCATTAGCTGCCTTCACCAAGAAATTATTTCTCAAAACAGACCAACACAACAGCATCTCATACAGATTGTCATATATCCGTTGATCTCTGATCCTCAGTCGTCCAATTGCCTACGTAATAATGCCCCCGAAATAGTTTTTGTATGTGAACAAACAATATAATACATCCAACAGCTATATACTGTGTTATCTTTGCCACGTACATATGCATCATGGGAGATAATCGATTAAGATCAATCCATAGAATGACATACCTGAAAGAGAAACACGTAGTGCTTAGGTTTCATTTCGCCCCTGCGTTGATGAATACTGTCAACAAGTAATTTGAGTTGATCATTTGGTCGAAGTTGCACCTTCGAGATTATCTGAAGAAAACGCAGCAATGTACGAAGGGAAACATTTGCCGAAATAGCATTTACTCGTATGAGGAATGCATCCCAAAGATCAGGGTCAACTCCAACATCAAACGTTGCCTTCCTCGCTTCGTTCATCATAACGAAACGAAGATCCAAAGAATTTAACTTATTAACTTCATTAGGTGTTGGAGATACATAATTAGGCTTGAACCTACAAGGGGAACATTCAACATGATGACTTTGTTAGTTACTTACCAATAATTCCGAGGAGAAATGCGAGATCTTGGAGCACCAGATAAAGCAGCATTCTGTTTATCTAAGATTTCAGTTTCCAGCTGACGCAGTAATCTTTCTTTACCATCTACCCGACGGTCGCGGTCACGAAAGAAAGAACCATAAAACTCATCTCCAGTCATCTCGTATATAGACTGAATAAATATTAATAACAAGTAGCAGTTATAAAGTGCTAGAAACCTGCTCATTTTGATCTAGATAACCCATTAAAAGAATGTAGTTGATATTATCAGACAACAAATGGAGATGAGAGAAACATACCTTATTCAGAAAATGGAATCTTTCGATCCGCGGGCGTCTTCCAATCTCCACATCCTCCGAAGTCAAAGGCTTCACCTTAGCGTCACTTACCCTATCTCGTGCGCTCCATGAAACCCTGCCGTGTTGTCGCAGCTTAATTCTCTTCACCAGTTTCCTGGCCAGCTTTTTGCCATACTTCAATTCGAGTTCTACAGGCGTCATCCTAGATTTAATGTGCTTGCGCAGCTGAAACAGAAGTGAAAGGTATATTAAATGTAAAAAATCCTACCTCATGAGGTTTTAGATTGGCATAATCTTTTTTATATGTGGATCCCGGTTTTACGGTTTCCATATACCTGTGCCCACTTAACGTGGCACCATTAGCCTCATTGCCGCCATCTGAGATGTCTATCAGCTGACGGCTTCTGCGGATATTAACCGTATGGTGATGTAGACATCTGTCATTATCCCCTAGGGTAGTAGATACCCTTCGAAACTGATTGTCAATCATAAAAGTCACCGGAATCTTATTCAAACAAGCTATATGATTCCCTATTATGGCATTTAGAGATGATAGCGTGTGCAATTTCCCGTAGAAGGACGACAACGCATACATTTCTTAAATGGACCACATATAAATAGAATTCTCATTATGCAACAGATGTGTAATGGTTACCATTAATGACGCTATACTAGTGATTTACCATTTATAGTTTTTAAAGCTACCAGATTGGTAATGTTTACCAGGCGTCGATGCAAGTTGAAATCATATACAGTAAGTTCAGTTTATATGATGTCTATTATCATACACATTCCACATTAATGTATAAATTTAAAATGGTTTCATAGTATTGCAGTATATAAATTTCAAATTTTGGCCGACAAAGAATTCTTTTTCTGATAGAAGTAAATACATAAAGAAGCTGGTAGCTTCTCTTGAACATTAGACGTAGAAAATGGGACTCATAACGCCACAGCTTATGTATTACTTGTGTTAAATTTTGTGCAATCGAGATGTTCGTATTGCTAGTGAATTTATTTGCAAATGCACCAAGAGTGAATTGTATCATACTTCTACCGTCTAGACACCAATGCAACTATCAGCTGTATACAGGCTCTAGATCAACATTGGACTCGTAATTTTTTCAAATTTTATAGTCTTAAATTTTAAAACGAAAACTAACCGTCTAAGGTGGATGGATACTCGACGTATAACTTCATCATATACGAATATATAACCACGATTATTTCTACATTTATAACATAAATTGATATAATATGTCCGATATAAATCATACTTGGATTAGTAAACAATACATGGAAGTATACATAGTCTGAAGTGTCCTTACAACTTCATCCGCCCTGCTTCCAATAATATATATATATATATATATATATGAATTATTACAAAAATATGCACACGTGTATAGAATGTATAATAATACCACTATTATCTACTATGTTCGTGGCTTTTATTACTGACAGTACCGTAACGTTGATTCCATCATTTATCATACTTGGATCGAGGCCTTGGATGACGCTGTTTGCTACTTTATCATTTTTAATCGCTATTTAATTACAATTGTTAGATTCCTTATATATCATATCAAGTAATAGTACATGGCGGTAGCATTGGGTAGCCACATGTTATTTAATTTGAATTATACGTCGTCATAGCTATAGCAATTATTAGAAAATACAGAAGAATTGCAATATATATGGCTCTAGTGCTTAGATATCCAGAGCTATTCATTCGGCAACATTTTTACAATGTTTATTCCCCTTTGCAGCTTATTCAGTTAACATTTAAAGAGTTATATATGCCTTCAATGTCATGAACTTTCCTCTTACAGTGGTTTCATTGTTTAAATCCTAATATACTAGTTTGGATGCAAAGAAGCGTAACAGTTGCTCAGTGATGCAAAATACCCATAGCACGTGGTGACAAATTCAGAATAAGGACTCCATGTAGCATTTACTGAGATAGACCCTTATATATGGACTTCTTTAAAAACTGATTCAACTCCATATTGTATTTTGAATTGTTGATCTTTGCATTCTGCAGGGAAATTAAGACTAAAAGTTGAGCGTTTGAACTAGTCAATCATAGCCTCGTATGAATGTATAGTACAAAATCATTATTACTGTACATTTTATAGTCGATTCAGCTAGTTTAATAATATTAAAACATGCGTATTTTACCCTGGGGTGGAAAGTGACAACAGAATCCCATGTAGTGTTACAATAAGATGTGGTTTACCATCTTGATTAAAGGGAAGCAAACAAACTCGTGAACCAAACGCCTGTCCAAAAGAATAAATAGCAAACAACATCGAACAGAGAGCTTATTTCATTAGGATAGTAGTGCTGTTACAACACTATTACGAATACATATCTTCTACCCTGCAAGTTACCCCTAAGTAGCTTGTATCAATCTGAGTTCGACTAGGTCACACTTGTTACTTTCTGTTGATTGTATTATCAGGATGGCAGTCACCGCTCGTAACAACGGCTTCCGCAAGGTTGCCAAGTGGATTGTTGGTGCCGTGGTTGTGGCAAGTGCTAGCCATGGTATTGTCATGGCCCAAGAGGAGACACCAAAAATACCTGAGGTACCAGAAGAGAAGGAGACCAAGACGGAAGTAACTGAGGTGCCAGAAGAAGAACAGGTTAAGACAGAAGTCCCTGAAGTATCAGAAAAGAAGCAGACCAAGATGGAAGTCCCTGAAGTATCAGATGAGGAGGAGACCAAGACGGAAGTACCTGAAGTATCAGATGAGGAGCAGACCAAGATGGAAGTAACTGAAGTGCCAGAGGGAGGGGATGGTGATGCGGGAAGAAAGGCTAAAGGTGGTTCAGGGGCACCAACAGCTGAACCAAAGCGACAAAAATCTTTTCCTAGTGAAGAGAGAGACTGGATGTCTAAAGGTGGTTTCACCAAGGCCGATCTTAAAGATTATAAACATGAGTCATTCATCAGTGCCAAAAGACCTGTTGAAATAGGGGAAAACGTTGTAAAAAACGCTGCGTTCAGAATAGCACAAAGGCAAGGTAAAACGTATGTACCACCTGAACCAGCTGTCAAAACTAACCCAGATGGTACACCTGCTCCGGAGGCTGATAGTGCTTCTGCCGATAAGCAGTAGAAGGGGTATGTTGGATTTGAATCAAGCATGCGGATCATGTCGTACTACCATCTTATAAACTACTTAACAGTTATCATATTCATAAACAATATTTTGAATCTTGCTTCAAAGTACACTGGGACGGAAACGAAAACAACATTTTATTGTATGTGCATTTTTATTGATATCACATAATATAAGTGAATTATGATTTTATTAATTATTCAGTACATATGTAAATGTATATAGAAAGGGCAATTATTAGATCTATAACTTCAGTGCAATCTGTTGGACCAGATTCGACAGCTATGCTATGTTGTGCACATGTATTTGGCATGACCTATATGGCTATATAGGCAACTATTATCGCTCTTGCCTGAGTGTAAGTTGAAAAAAGCGAACAGTGATGAACTAACATTTACTACCCGTTAGTCTATGTAGACAATGGTAAATTGCATGTTCACTATGAAGATTTAATTAACTGAATAATAGAAGATGCCACTGTTCATTAGTATATGACATGGCAAGATGTAGCATTCACTTCGGATTACGATTTGACATATTACGTTATAGGTGATCCTATGATGCATTGCACAAATGAAACGCTAGTAGAATAATGAAGAGAGGACGCTCAATAATTACAATGCATTGCAGTGTTTATATTGCTCTCTATTGGTAACAAGTACTTTAGGCAACTAGGAACCAATTTGCCAAGATTGTATGACTCAGCCTAAGCTGAAGAGATAAGTTGGCAACGTTCCAAAATATTAATTAATAGAAAACCCTTAACGGCAAAATCAAACTTTCTATCATTAATGGCACTACCCCTTATATTCACATCGTTTTGTTTTCCAACTCTTGAATCTGCAGCTTGAGTTGCGTCGTCCTAGTGGATCTACTCCTCTTAGGCAAAGGAGGTGCAGGTGATTCATCACTTGCTTGTGATCCAGCCGTTAAAAAACAGGCATTTCATCCGCATGTTAAACAACTACGTATTTGTATTTCCGTCGTTTTATCAAACCCCTTTACGTCGTTCAAATGTTGGTACCTATATAGGCAATTCTTACCCTTTTCCTAGTAATAAAGCATATTCAGAATATAATCCTGAAAATTGTATGCCTCAATCTCATCCTTATCTGTCTTCATATGTTCTACGACATTCCCTTTTGCAGCGCCCTCTGCAATATCTTCGCATGCCCTGGCATCAGTATTCAATAAGCATCAAATCATTTTCCTAAGGTGCATTACAATATTGGGAACTTCGATGACATATATCTCCAAAGTGAATTGGTCACATGGTTCCACGGTACAAAGTCCCTATTGTGAGCTATAAGTGATTAGTCGGAAATGCTATTGCGCTAACGCACTGGCGTTGGGTTGGGAGGTTGTTTTGTAAATATAAATACGCTTCATAAATGGATATGGAGCAACAGACGACCACTATTCATGGTTAAGCAATGTTAGATAGTTGTTTTAAAAAACGCACAAAACGTAGTCCACAATACATAACTGTTTACAGCCAACAAAAATGTCATCATAGATACATGAGCGCAAGCAACAAAAGTAGGAAAAAGCATATGCACCGATATAAAAAATATCTCTGTAGCGTCAAAGACAGACTCATATGAACAATGATACATAGAAGAGCTGTATACAATATCGAAATAAGAGAGGAAAATCAATTTCAAGAAAAACAATAAGGACGTTAATACACGAGACAAAAAAGAACAGCTTGCCGAATATCACATAACAACCATATACGAGAGCTGTCTCAGCAAGCACAACGCACAAAACGTGTCACCTAACAGCATCCAGTGGCCAAATTAGGAAAACAAGGTAATTCACATAGTGACACCGTCAACAACACGAACAAGACAACTGGGGATGTAAGCAGCCTTTTCTATATTGGACCTAATATATGCCATAAAACCAGAGTAACGCTCATTGACAATTTTAACACTGTGATAATCTGCATATTATGGTACATCACTCGGGATGCAATGGAATCTCTCAACCCACAGCCACGCTTATAAATGCATAGACCACAACGAAAGTGCCCATTGCTATTCGTGTCTACGTTGTTCAGCATCAAGAAATAAACAATTAGACATCTAATACATGAATCACAGTTCGGCTTAAATAGTTAGCGCTGGCTTTAACAACCACAGACACCAGGGTTCATACACATACCACCACAATTCCTGTCACGCGTAATCATTTCTAACCAAACTACATACATATTGTATAATTTGGTGGGAATTTAATTTGAGATTTGTATGACGTCGGTTTTGAAGTACGGATAAAAGGACTCGCCACGCGCGTGCATGTATTCATGAACCCGTTGTGGAAAATCACGCATGATATATTGGGTTGCAGGGGGTCTAACGTAACTTTTGCATTTCATATTCACTGTCTATTTTGCGCTCTTTAGTCTTCTACTTACTTTCGTAGTTGTAGAATAGAATTCTTTCCTTCATCCGTAAGGTTGATATTCGGTGTTGCTGGTTTTCTTGAGGCTGTCTTCTACCCTGCAAGTTACCCCTAAGTAGCTTGTATCAATCTAAGTTCGACTAGGTCACACTTGTTACTTTTTGTTGATTGTATTATCAGGATGGCAATCACCGCTCGTAACAACGGCTTCCGCAAGGTTGCCAAGTGGATTGTTGGCGCAGTTGTTGTGGCAGGTGCTACCAGCGCTAATGTTGCTGCTGAATCTCACCTTCAAGGTGCCAAAAAGGTCCCATTCTATGCACCTGAAGCTGTAGTTTTTGTCACTTCTCTTGGCAAGGAGTACACTAACCAAGACATCGACAACCTTGTTGACTGCACTGATTTGGAATGCACTGGTAGTGTTTGGAGGCACGAAATAACGCGCAGAAGAGCTGAGCTTCTTTACCGCATGGAGAAGTTCGACAAACTCATGCAGCAATTGCCATCTGACCTAGTCACTGCAGCAATGATGTACCACACTTTTGAAATGTTGCCTGAGCAGCTCGCTAAGGACATCACCCGCTACGTATTCAACGCCAACTACAATAACTTGATTGATGAACTCCCAGAGCCATTGGCCCAGCTGGCATTGGAATTCAATGTTTATGAAGGTATCGACTACGCCATTTTGGAGTTGTTTAGGCAATACCTCAGGCACTACAAGCAAACCGGCAAGGTATTCGTACCAAATAAGGGTCCATACGACCTTGAAGAGATTTTCTATGTTCCTCCCAAGAATGTAGAATCCATGCCTGTCGAAGCTGCCCCTGAGCTAGTTATTGAAGATGTGCCGGTTGAAGAGGTTGACACTGAGGATCTTGACTACGTCATTTTCACCAACTGCGTTGGTACCCAATTCACCAACAGAGATCTGTACCAGATGTTAGGCTTTAAAGCCAACACCAGGAGTGACATTGAATCTCTCGATGCTGCCGACAAACGCAAACTGTTAGGAAAGAAAGCTATGTTGTTGAACCAAATGCGCAACTTCAACAGGGTGCTTAAGAAGCTCCCCGCCGATCATGCTAAGATTGCTGGTTCGCACGCTGTCTACAATACATTGCCTGAGGATCTTGCAAGAGAGGTGAAGATGTACTGGTTCGACAAGCTTTACCCAAACCTCATCTCTAAACTTCCCGAACATTTGGTTTACGACTTGTTGAAATGTGATGTCTATGAGGGAATGACATGTGATGTCCTAATGAAAGTTATTGCCTTCCTTCGTTCTATTGCTGACGAAGCAACTATTAAGTCACTCACTTCCAAGGTGGAAAAGGCCGAGATTTAAATAAGTTCACGCATACGGAAAGAAGCTACTGATGCGGTGTATATTAAAAATTTGTGAATGTAGTTGTTAATTTTGTAGCGAAGGTTTTTTGTGTCTTGTAGTACCATCATAAGGACCGCTCCAACGTGAGACCTATCGATGTGTCAGGCAGCATGTACTGATTACCAAATCTCCCAGTAATTCGATGTAGCTGAAAATAAATTTATGTGGTAGATTATAGGCGTGCGTATCACACTTTTGAAATGTTGCCTAGGCAGCTCGCTAAGGACATGACCCGCCACGTATTCAACGCCAACTACAATAACTTGATTGATGAACTCCTACCTTTTTTGTATGTAAAATCCCTTGTCCATCGTAGCGCTGCTTCTTGTTATATGTGCTGTCAGTTCTTTCGTCAATCTTATAGCTGTCATGTCAGTGCATCCATGCGGTTCGTCGTCATGCGGTATAATGTCTTCTTCCAATATGAAAATCAATCATTACCGAGGAAGTAGTAAATGCCCGACAGGTTACGCAATGTGACAGTTACCTTAGTTCCTGCTATTGGCCACTATTCTATATGCGGTAGATCTGAATGAGTAACTTTGCGTTCTATGTTATTGTTACCCTATTCTATAAAGCATGGTGTTTCAAAAACAGTAACAATATTGGGGTATGGCATTTATCATCCTGAGGCAAGATTGTGTTTCAGGCTATATCTGTAATAGTTCAAAGCCATGTTTTATACAATAACCACTTTTAGAGGGGTCCTGTGATTCTTAGACATTTCAGTGGTATTTTAAGTAAATTGTCAACTTGTAACTCTTAGTCCGATGACTAATGATGTAATATTAAGTCATACATGTAATATCTGGAGTACAATAGGTCAGCTCACAAATATGTATCGCATAAAGTGAGATCTAACGCTTTTTTATGTATAAATGTTCGTCAAAAGTAGTTAATAATTGTCTACAATCAATTAATATAAAATGGTAATTCATCTCCATTTCGAACTACCATTTATGTTGTATGAAAGCATCCGTTTACCAATCGAAGAGCTTTAAATCCAAATGATAAATATCTGATGCCAGAGATCTCAAAGGGTATTAATATAACACTGGTTAGTGATTCAATGAAACAGTATATAGTAAGCAATGACGAAAGTCAGCGTACGTTCTGATATAGATGCAAAATATATTGAATTCTTTTCATAGATCCCACTAACATGATAGGAGGGTAAGGATGCCATATCCATATCAAAAAGAATTATATACCAACAAATGTCGTTTGTGTTTATCTAATCATTAAAAATATAATATTAGAAAATACATATGGAATAGATGACAACAACCAATAAGAATGGAATTCTCCTGACATCATATATATATATATATATATATATAGTAGAGCGATATTTACGTGATTGCTGCGTATAGAATAAAATCTTAGATACATGGAATTTGGTTGGTGTCATTAACTGGAAATTGCCGGCATAGTATACATTTAAAATGGCCAATGATGGTCGCTGCGGTACATGGATTCAATTTGGTAAACATTATCAGAGATTGCCTGCGGTCTGTAATTTGGGTCTATGATTTCACAAAACTTAAGATGTATAGGTTTCATTAAATTAACAGATGGATCATTGTTTTCGTATGGGATGACATTAGAATATTGAATGGACAAAGTGATCAAAAAGAGGATATAATGGATCATTGTTTGGCACATACCTAGTAATATGTTGAAGTGTTATGTAACATTCTATGTAAAGTCTCCCAATTTAAGATGGTTAGAGTTCTATTGTAACCCTATGTGGCATTTAAACATGCATGTACATTCATTATTCCAATTACTAGATCATCATTTATTGGGTAATAAGAACATCAAGATAAAGCAATAAAACATAATATTAACAAAACGAAGATAAATAATTTGCTGCCTATATAGATCCATATTTTTTTGAAAAGCAACTGCAATAACAACATCATATACCCTGATAATTCGATTGTTTCATAGAACATCATTACGAATAACTGTCTTCTACCCTGCAAGTTACCCCTAAGTAGCTTGTATCAATCTGAGTTCGACTAGGTCACACTTGTTACTTTCTGTTGATTGTATTATCAGGATGGCAGTCACCGCTCGTAACAACGGCTTCCGCAAGGTTGCCAAGTGGATTGTTGGTGCCGTGGTTGTGGCAAGTGCTAGCCATGGTATTGTCATGGCCCAAGAGGAGACACCAAAAATAGCTGAAGTGCCAGAACAGAAGGAGACCAAGACGGAAGTAACTGAGGTGCCAGAAGAGAAGGATAGTAACGCTGCAAAAGGTAAACAAAAGAAAAGGCATGAGCCCATTTTTGCTGGTGAAGTACAACTGCAACGCATTAAAGATGAAATGGAAAGGGAAGAACCCGTTTATGATCCGGATGATGTCGCTGTTGTCACGTCAACTGGTATAACGTATAAAAATCAAGATATCGATGATTTAATTGATAAGAAGGTTTATATTTCCGCTTTGACAAGATGGTTCCATCCCAAATCCGTTCCACATATTGAAAAATGTGAGCTGAACCGCAGAAGGAAGGAGATGAGGCTAGCCATTAGAGAGTTGGACGAGTTACTGAATCAACTTCCTGAAGAAGTTGCCAAAGTTGCCAAAGATTATCCAACTATATACCATATGCCATCTAAATTGGCTGCTCAGATACAGAAGTATCTTGAGAAGAAAGATTAACATGACATGGTGAAAAGGCTTCCATAAGATTTGGCACTTGAAATTGCCGAATACACTTCATTATCCGAAGTACCTGAAGAAGCTAAAGAAAAAAACTGACTGGTTCTTAGCTAACGACAGTTTCCATGGTTTGCTGTAACGTATACCGGAAGAATTGGCGAAGGGGGTTGCCAAATACCACGACAGTGAAATACCCAGTAATCTTACGAAAGAAATTGAACGGTATATGAGAAAAGAACAGTTCCATACATCGTTGGAAGGTCTCCCTAGTGAACTAGTCGAAAACTGATGAAATATTCTTCCCCCGAAGAAGTCCCTGCCGATCTTATGAAGAAGGTGGTTAAGATACAGTCTGACAAACAGTATAGCGAATTTTTGGAAACTCTTCCATCTGATTTGGCAGATGAGGCAAAGAAATACCAAAGCTTTGCCGATATTCCTGAAGACTTCTTCGAAAAAATAAAATCATGTCCCAAGGTTAGAGAAGCAGGCTATTAAATTGTTGCACGATGGCATGGACAAATTATGGAATGTAACCTTGAAATGAAGCCATTTGACACAGTGTCTTATTATTCTGGAATAAATAGTTTCGTGTTGTTGCACATATTAGATGGACTAACACTGTTGCGTTATAAAATATGTATTGGATACGATCATTCCGTTTTAATTATCTCACATTGACATAATTGTCTTATGCAAGTGTTTAATTTTCGTTCTAATCAACAATTACAAATATACAATTTGACATCAACGTGATTAGGTGCATTTGCGGCTGGAGTTGTTGCCAATATTTAATTTTATTTTCGCTGGAGTATCACCATGTTTAAATTGTTACCACAAATTATATGCATCTACACGATGGGTAGAATCAAGCTAATTTGACAATTGGTTATTTTTTGCTAGGAAGCAGTCTTGTAAGTGTCAGGCTATATACGTTCTAAAACGCCATATTGCCTTTTGTGCAGATATAGATTATGCATTATGTAATCCATTAGAGTTTTGCGCATTCAATATACATTGTTATTCCTACCAAGACTTTGCAAAATGATGTCATGAAACACTAGGTTGTATGTTAAATATACCTCCATTGGATCCAGTTATTCATAGAGGTGAATACATATATGTGAGCGGCGTAACGTTTTTAATGAGATAATATTATCCGAAGTGGAGAAAGAGGCGTAAGGCTACGTAAAATATTAGTTCTGCGATGAGTGTACCTTGAATAAGAATATTAATACAACGCCATGACTGACAAGAGAATAATCAATGCAAAACAAGTTCTATGTTTATATCCCCATCTCACTCAGTAAGTATTGATGTGCATTTACGACGCTAGGAATACGGCACGTATATAGCAATAACATGTGGCACCACAATAACCATGTCAAGCACAGACCAGCATTTGGATCTGATCAACATTCACAAATAACATTGTGGCTTCACAGTATACTATCAGGATTGTCTATAGACTGGAATTGTGATGAACATGGTCACATTAGCAGAGGTTCTAGTGTATCCCGATGTTATGGTGACATCGACCAAGGTTACAGTGATGTGATCCGTCTAGACAATGGACACTATCTTACTCAGACTTCAGTAGTAGCGTTTATTGGAACTCTTTAACAGCGCTGGGACATTTCAATGGTGCCATATAGGCTACATTAACAGTCATCAGATGTAAGGCTGTACGTCGGATGCTCAAGCGGTATAGGGTAACGTTTTGCTACATCGTCTACTATGGATTTAAGTAGCTGCTGCGTTTTACATAGCATATCATAAGCAATTCTTAGATATGAGCAGAAAGAATTCACCACTGTGGCATATAACGTCAAAGGGCTCTTCATGGGACGGAATTCATATCAATGACCAACCATTAAAATTATAATGTTCTTATGACTGTGGTTTCCATTAGTCAACTGGCTATTATGTGACGATCTGTTTGGGAAACTGTGGAAGGATGTATTTCTAAGTGAATATACTGTGGAGGGTTATAGACCATACGACTTTGCAGCAGCGTCCGAGCTGGCATAATGCTGCTGAAGTGGTGATTAATCAGCACAATGATGAATATAGACTACGATTGAATGATCTGTGATAATAGACAATGCATGAATCATCCAATCCCCCAGATGCATACCACCATATATTCATTGTCAATTATTACAGCATTTACCAAGGACAACCCTCAGTACGATATTTGAATCATCTGCAAATTTGTTAACTATGGAGCTAGCAAGGCGTAACAACGGCTTCCGCAAGGTTGCCAAGTGGATTGTTGGCGCAGTTGTTGTGGCAGGTGCTAGCAGTGTCAATGTCCTATGCGATGAGGTTTCGGAACCACAGGAGGCTGAAGTCGCTAAAGTGAATACTGAGAGTAATCTGAAAAAACAAGATGAGGAGATACGAGAAATCATGAAAGATGAATTTAACGAAGTTATAGGTAGACTTCCACATGACCCTGCTGCAGTGGCCATTGTGAACTCAAGGGGCAAGTCCTTTACAAATCAAGACATTTATGAATTGATAGATCACGATATATTTCTTGGCTTTTTGTCCATAACGTTAACTGAGGATCAGAAACAAAGAGTCCGGGAACGTATAGTAGAGTTAAACAGACAAGAAATGTTGGACGCCATATCCTTTTTCGACCAGTTACTATCAGAACTACCTGCTGAACTCGCCCAAGAAGCATCAAAATACAGTTACCTTAGTGAACTACCTGAAGACCTAGCCAATGCAGTTAAAAACTATGTCAAGGCTCTTAACGATAGAATTGAAGAACAGAAAAGCAAAATAAGGGAGGAAGAATTGCAAAAAGTGGTTGACAAAATGCAGAAGGAAGGAAAGCAAAACATGGGGAAAGCGGGAAAAATGAACGGACCCATGCCACCAATGAACGAACCCATGCCACCAATGAACGGACCCATGCCACCAATGAACGGACCCATGCCACCAATGAACGGACCCATGGCACCAATGAACGGACCCATGGCACCAATGAACGGACCTATGGCACCAAGTGAAAAAGATACGCAACATAATGGAATTAGAGATGCAGACATAACCGATGGTTCAATGGGTAAGAATCCATCAGAAAACGAAGATAAAAAAACGAAATCCAAGCCATGGTACAAATTTTGGTGATTAATTGAACAGGTCATGCCGTTTACTAATGGTAACAGTATTGAATGATAGTGTGGATTCCATGGCGCTAGAGACAGAGCTCTCAAAGAAGGAATAAAACAATTGGTTCACGCCAATATACTTAAACGTTGAGCGTATAGTTTCTTATTGCATTGATCATGCATTTCTACACATGTCTAGCGTTACGCATTCCTTATAATGTATTGCAATATATACGATGAAACCGAGTTCATTTGCAAAATATTATAAGCAAATATATAACACGTTGACGCCTAACCCTCGAAATGCCGTTTTAATATAGTATGACAAGGGCACAGTGACATTTGTATAGTCGAAGGTGGTAACGGTCATGCCAGGGGAAACTATGGGAAGTGGATGCACAAACCTACAATAATGTGCAAATCACCATCCCATGGCACCAATAGTGACTATTGTGGCCATATATGTGGTTAATGTGTATTACATAATAAACAGGCTGCCGGCACCGAAAGGAGTTCCCGGGCGGTCCCCCACCCCAGTACTATCCCGGCCTAGCGCCGCTTGACTTCGGAGTTCGGATGGGATCCGGTATTTTCGACGCAGTATGGCCGGCAACGATATTGACCTCGGATACATCTACATATAGTACATGGCAGCATTCAATATCCAAAACATACAATGAATATCACCAACTGTTATACCGAATTTCTAGATGTTAGCCAACATAGCCTACTTTGCGCTGCTTGTACTAGACTCATAATCAACAACATATAGACCAGAACCTTATATGAGATGGAGGCATAAAATGTCCTTCTTCATCTTCCCGTTGTATCATCGCTTGGCGATCATAGTGGTACCTAGTAGTCACTGTCATCTGTTGCCCATTGGCATTATGGGAAGCAACAGGGTAGAGATCTATGCTTGCCATCGTGCCCTTCCAATATCTGGTACGTTACCCAAGTTGTCACTTTAGAAACACTTTGTATTTATCTAAGATACTCTTTTCAACTGTGCCACTATCATATGTTATCCTCTATTTAACATGGCGGTAGTCTTATGGTCAATCGGTCTGACAGTGACATACCCAATACCGTTCCAAACACCTACAGGTGGCCTAAGCCAATATGTAACAACTAAATGTTATTCAATCTGACAATTGGCAGATGCTATAAATGTTTTGCGATGCCTAACTGAATATGTTACTAAGTCTGCCAGGACACATATACTTATGTATAAACTATTAAGAGTGTCGATATATCTGGGTCCCAATGTCCTGATGTATACTATTCCGCCTGGAGTAATATGCCAATGAATACTCTGGGAATTCTAATAACACCCAATACTATACACTATGGGATGTATCATGGCACATGATATGAAATTATTTATATTATTGTAAATATATTTTGTAGCAGTGACACGATGTGCCATGAATGCTATCAGCCAACGATATCTAGTATATCAAGTTGCCAATCAGCTGTTACAGCGATAATTCGAAATCGAGCTAGTGCCTACCGTAGAATAAGTAAACCCCCAGGTACAGTCTAGAATAACTAAAACACAATATATTTAAATGCCAGATAGGTCCATAGTAAACATGGGCCCAATATGGGCTTCCTTGCTACTGATATGTTCCAGGCTATCATATGCTCTGGAAGTGGATCTCATGCAGCCTACTATCCCCTACCCAGTCGAGAGTTTCGAAGGGAGCTTCTATGGTGGAGGTCGATTCAGACTGATACATTCAAGTACACCTAGTATAGCCCTAGTCAAATATGGTAACCTCACAATCTTCAACAATGTCTGCCATGAACAAGGCATTGGATGTATAGGTCCAGGAATACAGGCGCGTCATTGGCCTGATTGTATCCGTCATCGATGTGGATAGGACTACTAATGAATTTGGGCATATAAGGCATTTCGAAATTGTGGATGACCAGCTAAGATTGATTAACCGGGCGAGGAAGCTTGATTTCGTGAGCGGACCCATATCACTGGTGATTGACTTGAAGAGTACCCAGTTGAACCCCCTTGTAATCAAGACGACCAAGGGAACAAATACACAATACCGCCTGACCAGACATTGCAATGCAAAATTGAGAGACTCCATAAGCCGTATACGAGGGCGTAACGATATTTTTCTGATATCCCCTATTCTGAATATAGACTGGTTGTACCAAACCCCTGGAGGTCCCCAATCATTAATCAGCTCACACAGCGTTAAAGTAGATGTGGATGTCGTATTGCAACAATATACATTGTGGATCAAACATAAGGTTTACGTGGGTAACTACGTGTTGAGTCTCCCTCCAGTAGTGAACGGTGTGTTCAAGGCACAGAACATACTGGACCCTTCATACCGCAATATCCGTCCCATTCCAACGGGTGGCGCCGGTAGTACAAGTCAACTTGAGATTGATATATCCAGGTTTGATAATAGTTCACCCGAGGTTATTGTTGTAGCAAACCTTAGGAGGGGGTGTTGGCTGTACAGGCAATACTGCATTGTGCCGTTTCCGTACCCCGAACAAGTTGTCAAAGTTATCAACTCAAAAGTCCAGACTGTTATTTATGAATCTAGTAACGTGCTTGTAACGCACGTGGAGGTGTTTGATCACGTTGGCCATGGTTGGGAGTACGTGGTGGTGAACACGATGAAGGTATATGACACTGATATCAATGACGAGTTTCACACGGAGACCGTGCGAGAGGTTTTTAAGCGTATGGACAGCCAAGGTCCCAATGCATATTTTGACTTGAGCACGATATGTCGATGTCCGTACGTGAAGATGCTGTATAACATTAGCGTATGGGAGCAGAGTTGTGTCAACGTAGATGTACATGACCTCGTGGAAAATGACTGCAATGCCATAGACTGTTCGTGAGTTCAAGGTATAATCTGTTTGTGTAAATACGGTAGCATCAGTGAACCATTTTGATATAGTGCTAACCACTAACTGTAGGCTGCATCTGTCATTGTGCTATTGTTACACAATCTGGTAATCCCCATCTCACTCAGTAAGTATTGATGTGCATTTACGACGCTAGGAATACGGCACGTATATAGCAATAACATGTGGCACCACAATAACCATGTCAAGCACAGACCAGCATTTGGATCTGATCAACATTCACAAATAACATTGTGGCTTCTCAGTATACTATCAGGATTGTCTATAGACTGGAATTGTGATGAACATGGTCACATTAGCAGAGGTTCTAGTGTATCCCGATGTTATGGTGACATCGACCAAGGTTACAGTGATGTGATCCGTCTAGACAATGGACACTATCTTACTCAGACTTCAGTAGTAGCGTTTATTGGAACTCTTTAACAGCGCTGGGACATTTCAATGGTGCCATATAGGCTACATTAACAGTCATCAGATGTAAGGCTGTACGTCGGATGCTCAAGCGGTATAGGGTAACGTTTTGCTACATCGTCTACTATGGATTTAAGTAGCTGCTGCGTTTTACATAGCATATCATAAGCAATTCTTAGATATGAGCAGAAAGAATTCACCACTGTGGCATATAACGTCAAAGGGCTCTTCATGGGACGGAATTCATATCAATGACCAACCATTAAAATTATAATGTTCTTATGACTGTGGTTTCCATTAGTCAACTGGCTATTATGTGACGATCTGTTTGGGAAACTGTGGAAGGATGTAGTTCTACGTGAAAATACATGGAGGATTATAGACTATTAGACTTTGCAGCGTTCAAGCTGGCATAATACTACTGAAGTAGTGATCAATCAGCACAATGACGAATATCAAAAACTGTGCAATGCTGTGCGATAATAGACAATGCATGAATCATCCAATCCCCCAGATGCATACCACCATATATTCATTGTCAATTATTACATCATTTACCAAGGATATTCTTCCAGAAAAACCTTTGAATCATCTACAATTCTGTTAAGTATGGCAGTCACCGCTCGTAACAACGGCTTCCGCAAGGTTGCCAAGTGGATTGTTGGTGCCGTTGTTGTGGCAAGTGCTAGCAACGGTATTGTCATGGCGGAAAAGGAGACACCCGAAATACCTGAGATACCAGAAGAGGAGGAGACCAAGATGGAAGTAACTGAAGTACCAGAACAGAAGCAGACTAAGACGGAAGTACCAGCAGTACCAGAGGGAGGGGATCGTGATGCGGGGGAAAAGTCTAAAGATGGTTCAGGGGCAACACCGGCTGAGCCAAAGCAACAAAAATCTTCTTCGAGTGCAGAGAAGGACTGGAAGTCTTCAGGTGATTTCTCTAAGGCTAATGTTGAAGATTGGATGCATGATTCGTTCATCAATTCCAAAGGTCCTGTCGGAATAGGAAAGAACGTTGCAGAAAACGCTGCTTTCAGAATAGCACAAAGGGAGGGTAAACAGTATGTACCCCCTACACCAGCTGCCAACCCTAAGCAAGCTGCCGAAGCTACACCAGCTGCTGCACCTGCTCAGTAGGCTGATAGTGCTTCTGCCGATAAGCAGTAGAAGGGGTATGTTGGATTTGAATCAAGCATGTGGAACATGTCGTACTTGATGCTTATAAACTAGTTGACAGTTACCATATCAATATACAATATTTTGGATCTTGCTTCAAAGTACACTGGGACGGAAACGAGAACAACATTTTATTGTATGTGCATTTTTATTGATATCACATAATATAAGTGAATTATGATTTTATTAATTATTCAGTACATATGTAAATGTATATAGAAAGGGCAATTGTTAGATCTATAACTTCAGTGCAATCTGTTGGAGCAGATTTGACAGCTATGCTATGTTGTGCACATGTATTTAGCATGACCTATATGGCTATATAGGCAACTACTATCGCTCTTGCCTGAGCAAAAGTTGGAAAAGCGAACAGTGATAAACAAACATTTACTACCCGTTAGTCTATGTAAGCAATGGTAAATTGCATGTTCACTATGAAGATTTAATAGACTGAATAATAAAGGATGACACTGTTTATTAGCGTATTGACATGACAAGATGTAGCATTCACTTAGGATCACGATTTGACATATTACGTTATAGGTGATACTATGGTGCATTGCACAAATGAAACGCTAGTAGAATAATGAAGAGAGGGCGCTCGATAATTACAATGCATTGCAGTGTTTATATTGCTCTCTATTGTTAACAAGTACTTTAGGCAACTAGTAACTGAGTTGCCAAGATTTCTGACTCACCCTATGCTGAAGAGATAAGTTGGCAAAGTGCCAAAATATTAATTAATAGAAAACCCTTGACGGCAAAATCAAACTTTCTATCATTAATGGCAGCACCCCTTATATGCACCTCGATTTGTTTTCCAACTCTTGAATCTGCAGCTTGAGTTGCGTCGTCCTTAGTGGATCTACTCCTCTTAGGCAAAGGAGGTGCAGGTGATTCATCACTTGCTTGTGATCCAGCCGTTAAAAAACAGGCATTTCATCCGCATGTTAAACAACTACGTATTTGTATTTCCGTCGTTTTATCAAACCCCTTTACGTCGTTCAAATGTTGGTACCTATATAGGTAATTCTTACCCTTTTCCTAGTAATAAAGCATATTCACAATGTATTCTGGGAATTTAGCTGCTTCAATCTCATCCTTATCTGTCTTCATATGTTCTACGACATTCCCTTTTGCAGCGTCCTCTGCAATATCTTCGCATGCCCAGGCACCAGTATTCAATAAGCATAACATTATATTCCTAAGGTGCATTACAATATTGGGAACTTCGATGACATATATCTCCAAAGTGAATTGGTCACATGGTTCCACGGTACAAAGTCGCTATTGTGAGCTATAAGTGATTAGTCGGATATGCTATTGCGCTAACGCACTGGCGTTGGGTTGGGAGGTTGTTTTGTAAATATAAATACGCTTCATAAATGGATATGGAGCAACAGACGACCACTATTCATGGTTAAGCAATGTTAGATAGTTGTTTTAAAAAACGCACAAGACGTAACCACAAGACATAATCGTTTACAGCCAACAAAAATGGCATCATAGATACATACATGAACGCAAGCAACAAAAGTAGGAACAAGCATATACACCGATGTACAAAATATCTCTGTCGCGTCAAAGACAGGCTCATATGAAAATTATTACATAGAAGAGCTGTATACACTATCGAAATAAGAGAGGAAAATCAATTTCAAGGGAAATAATAAGGACGTTAATACAGCGGAGAAAAAAGAACAGCATGCCGAGTATCACATAATAACCATATAAGAGAGCTGTCTCAGCAGGCACAACGCACCAAATGGGTCAAGTAACAGCATCCAGTGCAAAAATTAGGAAAAGGGGTAATTCACGTAGTGACACTGTCAACAACACGGACAAGACAACTGGGGATGTAAACAGCCTTGTCCATATTGGCCCTAATATATGCCATAAAACCAGAGTAACGCTCATTGACCATTTTGACAGTGCGATCATCTGCATATTATGGTACATCACTCGGGATGCGATGGAATCTCTCAACCCACAGCCACGCTTATAAATGCATAGACCACAACGAAAGTGCCCATTTCTATTCGTGTCTACGTTGTTCAACATCAAGAAATAAACAATAGACATCTAATACATGAATCACAGTTCGACTTAAATAATTAGCGCTGACTTTAACAACCACAGACACCAGCGTTAATACACATACCACCACAATTCCTGTCACGCGTGATCAATTCTAACCAAACCACATACATATTGTATAATTTGGTGGGAATTTAATTTGAGATTTGTATGACGTCGGTTTTGAAGTATTCTTTTTATGTTAGTGAGGAACATGCAACTGATTCTTTAGGGTACACGCCAGCCTGCGTAGAAAGTAGACACGTCGGGATTTGCGTTTCATGTGTCTGTTTGTGGAGGATTGAATACTGAAATTCAGCATTATTTTAATATTGTGGTGTTTTTGATGGCTTACTTAGACTCGTTTCTTGATCCGTGAGGTTGATATTCGGTGTTGCTGGTTTTCTTGAGGCTGTATTCTACCCTGCAAGTTACCCCTAAGTAGCTTGTATCAATCTGAATTCGACTAGGTCACACTTGTTACTTTCTGTTGATTGTATTATCAGGATGGCAGTCACCGCTCGTAACAACGGCTTCCGCAAGGTTGCCAAGTGGATTGTTGGTGCCGTGGTTGTGGCGAGTGCTAGCAGCGCTAATGTTGTTGGTTATGAATTAATGTCCGATGATCATACGTTCTTTGCAAGGCCAGGTTATGATATAAATGGCAGCCCTATTGTTTACGAGAACTTTTTTGGTAAAGACTTTTCCGAAAGGGATGTCGATGTCATTATTGGGCATGATTTGGAGGATCATAAAAATTTTCGCACTCCTCAATACGCTGAACTCAAAAGAAGAGATGTTGTGCGTGAGATGTTTTACTTTGACCTTATCCTTCAAAGATTGCCAATCGATGTGGCTCAGGAGGCCTCTGAATATGCAACGTTTTCTATGTTACCTGATGATCTTGCCCGTAAAGTGAAGATCCGTCATTACAATAGGTTGTATCCTGGACTTCTTCAGCAGTTGCCTGATTACCTTATAGAGAAGGCTCTTAAATGCAACATTTATGAAGGCATATCACCTGATGTCATGTTAGAAATTGAATACTACCTCAAAGTTAAAAATAGGTGGAAACCTATGAGTCCGGAAATAATACGAGATACGAACGACGAGAATATGGACACCAATGACTCTAAGCCAGCTCAAGTGACACCCACAACACCCTCACCATCAATTACTGATGAAGTCATTCAATTGCCCGAATATGTAGACGGCCCAGTTGTTTTCCCAAGTCACATTGATGATGAAATTATTCAACTTCCGGATTATGAAGACAGTCCAATTGTCTTGCCCATTGAAACTGAGATTGAGGGATCTGAATCTTCTGAGTCCAGCAGTTCTGACAGCGAAGGTGAAGAGATCACACTTCCTGAAGATTCTGGTGTCGAGGAGCCCGATGATGATGTCATTCAATTACCCGAATATGTAGACAGTCCAATTGTCTTGCCCATTGAAACTGAGATTGAGGGATCTGAATCTTCTGAGTCCAGCAGTTCTGACAGCGAAGGTGAAGAGATCACACTTCCTGAGGATTCTGGTGTCGAGGAGCCCGATGATGATGTCATTCAATTACCCGAATATGTAGACGGCCCAGTTGTTTTCCCAAGTCACATTGATGATGAAATTATTCAACTTCCGGATTATGAAGACAGTCCAATTGTCTTGCCCATTGAAACTGAGATTGAGGGATCTGAATCTTCTGAGTCCAGCAGTTCTGACAGCGAAGGTGAAGAGATCACACTTCCTGAGGATTCTGGTGTCGAGGAGCCCGATGATGATGTCATTCAATTGCCCGAATATGTAGACGGCCCAGTTGTTTTCCCAAGTCACATTGATGATGAAATTATTCAACTTCCGGATTATGAAGACAGTCCAATTGTCTTGCCCATTGAAACTGAGATTGAGGGATCTGAATCTTCTGAGTCCAGCAGTTCTGACAGCGAAGGTGAAGAGATCACACTTCCTGAAGATTCTGGTGTCGAGGAGCCCGATGATGATGTCATTCAATTGCCCGAATATGTAGACGGCCCAGTTGTTTTCCCAAGTCACATTGATGATGAAATTATTCAACTTCCGGATTATGAAGACAGTCCAATTGTCTTGCCCATTGAAACTGAGATTGAGGGATCTGAATCTTCTGAGTCCAGCAGTTCTGACAGCGAAGGTGAAGAGATCACACTTCCTGAGGATTCTGGTGTCGAGGAGCCCGATGATGATGTCATTCAATTACCCGAATATGTAGACGGCCCAGTTGTTTTCCCAAGTCACATTGATGATGAAATTATTCAACTTCCGGATTATGAAGACAGTCCAATTGTCTTGCCCATTGAAACTGAGATTGAGGGATCTGAATCTTCTGAGTCCAGCAGTTCTGACAGCGAAGGTGAAGAGATCACACTTCCTGAGGATTCTGGTGTCGAGGAGCCCGATGATGATGTCATTCAATTGCCCGAATATGTAGACGGCCCAGTTGTTTTCCCAAGTCACATTGATGATGAAATTATTCAACTTCCGGATTATGAAGACAGTCCAATTGTCTTGCCCATTGAAACTGAGATTGAGGGATCTGAATCTTCTGAGTCCAGCAGTTCTGACAGCGAAGGTGAAGAGATCACACTTCCTGAGGATTCTGGTGTCGAGGAGCCCGATGATGATGTCATTCAATTACCCGAATATGTAGACGGCCCAGTTGTTTTCCCAAGTCACATTGATGATGAAATTATTCAACTTCCGGATTATGAAGACAGTCCAATTGTCTTGCCCATTGAAACTGAGATTGAGGGATCTGAATCTTCTGAGTCCAGCAGTTCTGACAGCGAAGGTGAAGAGATCACACTTCCTGAGGATTCTGGTGTCGAGGAGCCCGATGATGATGTCATTCAATTGCCCGAATATGTAGACGGCCCAGTTGTTTTCCCAAGTCACATTGATGATGAAATTATTCAACTTCCGGATTATGAAGACAGTCCAATTGTCTTGCCCATTGAAACTGAGATTGAGGGATCTGAATCTTCTGAGTCCAGCAGTTCTGACAGCGAAGGTGAAGAGATCACACTTCCTGAAGATTCTGGTGTCGAGGAGCCCGATGATGATGTCATTCAATTGCCCGAATATGTAGACGGCCCAGTTGTCTTGCCCATTGAAACTGAGATTGAGGGATCTGAATCTTCTGAGTCCAGCAGTTCTGACAGCGAAGGTGAAGAGATCAAACTTCCTGAGGATTCTGGTGTCGAGGAGCCCGATGATGATGTCATTCAATTGCCCGAATATGTAGACGGCCCAGTTGTCTTGCCCATTGAAACTGAGATTGAGGGATCTGAATCTTCTGAGTCCAGCGGTTCTGACAGCGAAGGTGAAGAGATCACACTTCCTGAGGATTCTGGTGTCGAGGAGCCCGATGATGATGTCATTCAATTACCCGAATATGTAGACGGCCCAGTTGTTTTCCCGGGTCACATTTTTGATGAAATTGATGCCACACTTCCTGAGGATTCTGGTGTCGAGGAGCCCGATGATGATGTCATTCAATTACCCGAATATGTAGACGGCCCAGTTGTTTTCCCAAGTCACATTGATGATGAAATTGATGCCACACTTCCTGAAGATTCTGGTGTCGAGGAGCCCGATGATGATGTCATTCAATTGCCCGAATATGTAGACAGTCCAGTTGTCTTGCCCATTGAAACTGAGATTGAGGGATCTGAATCTTCTGAGTCCAGCACTTCTGACAGCGAAGGTGAAGAGATCACACTTCCTGAGGATTCTGGTGTCGAGGAGCCCGATGATGATGTCATTCAATTGCCCGAATATGTAGACAGTCCAATTGTCTTGCCCATTGAAACTGAGATTGAGGGATCTGAATCTTCTGAGTCCAGCGGTTCTGACAGCGAAGGTGAAGAGATCACACTTCCTGAGGATTCTGGTGTCGAGGAGCCCGATGATGATGTCATTCAATTGCCCGAATATGTAGACGGCCCAGTTGTCTTGCCCATTGAAACTGAGATTGAGGGATCTGAATCTTCTGAGTCCAGCGGTTCTGACAGCGAAGGTGAAGAGATCACACTTCCTGAAGATTCTGGTGTCGAGGAGCCCGATGATGATGTCATTCAATTACCCGAATATGTAGACGGCCCAGTTGTTTTCCCAAGTCACATTGATGATGAAATTATTCAACTTCCGGATTATGAAGACAGTCCAATTGTCTTGCCCATTGAAACTGAGATTGAGGGATCTGAATCTTCTGAGTCCAGCAGTTCTGACAGCGAAGGTGAAGAGATCACACTTCCTGAGGATTCTGGTGTCGAGGAGCCCGATGATGATGTCATTCAATTACCCGAATATGTAGACAGTCCAATTGTCTTGCCCATTGAAACTGAGATTGAGGGATCTGAATCTTCTGAGTCCAGCGGTTCTGACAGCGAAGGTGAAGAGATCACACTTCCTGAAGATTCTGGTGTCGAGGAGCCCGATGATGATGTCATTCAATTGCCCGAATATGTAGACGGCCCAGTTGTTTTCCCAGGTCACATTTTTGATGAAATTGATGCCACACTTCCTGAGGATTCTGGTGTCGAGGAGCCCGATGATGATGTCATTCAATTGCCCGAATATGTAGACGGCCCAGTTGTTTTCCCAAGTCACATTGATGATGAAATTATTCAACTTCCGGATTATGAAGACAGTCCAATTGTCTTGCCCATTGAAACTGAGATTGAGGGATCTGAATCTTCTGAGTCCAGCGGTTCTGACAGCGAAGGTGAAGAGATCACACTTCCTGAGGATTCTGGTGTCGAGGAGCCCGATGATGATGTCATTCAATTACCCGAATATGTAGACGGCCCAGTTGTTTTCCCGGGTCACATTTTTGATGAAATTGATGCCACACTTCCTGAGGATTCTGGTGTCGAGGAGCCCGATGATGATGTCATTCAATTGCCCGAATATGTAGACAGTCCAATTGTCTTGCCCATTGAAACTGAGATTGAGGGATCTGAATCTTCTGAGTCCAGCGGTTCTGACAGCGAAGGTGAAGAGATCACACTTCCTGAAGATTCTGGTGTCGAGGAGCCCGATGATGATGTCATTCAATTGCCCGAATATGTAGACGGCCCAGTTGTCTTGCCCATTGAAACTGAGATTGAGGGATCTGAATCTTCTGAGTCCAGCGGTTCTGACAGCGAAGGTGAAGAGATCACACTTCCTGAAGATTCTGGTGTCGAGGAGCCCGATGATGATGTCATTCAATTGCCCGAATATGTAGACAGTCCAATTGTCTTGCCCATTGAAACTGAGATTGAGGGATCTGAATCTTCTGAGTCCAGCGGTTCTGACAGCGAAGGTGAAGAGATCACACTTCCTGAAGATTCTGGTGTCGAGGAGCCCGATGATGATGTCATTCAATTGCCCGAATATGTAGACAGTCCAATTGTCTTGCCCATTGAAACTGAGATTGAGGGATCTGAATCTTCTGAGTCCAGCGGTTCTGACAGCGAAGGTGAAGAGATCACACTTCCTGAAGATTCTGGTGTCGAGGAGCCCGATGATGATGTCATTCAATTGCCCGAATATGTAGACGGCCCAGTTGTCTTGCCCATTGAAACTGAGATTGAGGGATCTGAATCTTCTGAGTCCAGCAGTTCTGACAGCGAAGGTGAAGAGATCACACTTCCTGAAGATTCTGGTGTCGAGGAGCCCGATGATGATGTCATTCAATTACCCGAATATGTAGACGGCCCAGTTGTCTTGCCCATTGAAACTGAGATTGAGGGATCTGAATCTTCTGAGTCCAGCAGTTCTGACAGCGAAGGTGAAGAGATCACACTTCCTGAAGATTCTGGTGTCGAGGAGCCCGATGATGATGTCATTCAATTGCCCGAATATGTAGACGGCCCAGTTGTCTTGCCCATTGAAACTGAGATTGAGGGATCTGAATCTTCTGAGTCCAGCAGTTCTGACAGCGAAGGTGAAGAGATCAAACTTCCTGAGGATTCTGGTGTCGAGGAGCCCGATGATGATGTCATTCAATTGCCCGAATATGTAGACGGCCCAGTTGTCTTGCCCATTGAAACTGAGATTGAGGGATCTGAATCTTCTGAGTCCAGCGGTTCTGACAGCGAAGGTGAAGAGATCACACTTCCTGAAGATTCTGGTGTCGAGGAGCCCGATGATGATGTCATTCAATTGCCCGAATATGTAGACGGCCCAGTTGTTTTCCCGGGTCACATTTTTGATGAAATTGATGCCACACTTCCTGAGGATTCTGGTGTCGAGGAGCCCGATGATGATGTCATTCAATTGCCCGAATATGTAGACAGTCCAATTGTCTTGCCCATTGAAACTGAGATTGAGGGATCTGAATCTTCTGAGTCCAGCGGTTCTGACAGCGAAGGTGAAGAGATCACACTTCCTGAAGATTCTGGTGTCGAGGAGCCCGATGATGATGTCATTCAATTACCCGAATATGTAGACGGCCCAGTTGTTTTCCCAAGTCACATTGATGATGAAATTGATGTCACACTTCCTGAAGATTCTGGTGTCGAGGAGCCCGATGATGATGTCATTCAATTACCCGAATATCTAGACGGCCCAGTTGTCTTGCCCATTGAAACTGAGATTGAGGGATCTGAATCTTCTGAGTCCAGCAGTTCTGAGAGTAATATTTCGGGTGTGGTAAGCCCCGCTGGAATATCTCACATTGAGGATCCTGTTGCCGACGAAATTGGTATTCCTACTGACTACATTTTTATTAATTGTATTGGTAAGGGATTTACATCTAAGGATGTTGATGATATTGTTGCTTCTAAGCCATGTATGACATCTCGAGGTCAAGCTGTTCCACCAACTCGTGATGTTGTATTACGTCGTATGGATAAATACAACAGAATACTCATGTACTTGCCCGAAAATATCAGGAAAGAAGCAGGTCAATATGCTATTTTTGAGTTGTTGCCGTCTGATTTTGCTAATGAAGTGAAAGCCGCTCATTTCAATAGAATATATGTCAACTTACTTAAGAGTTTACCTCAAGAATTAGTCGAAAAGTGCCTAGCATGTGATATTTATGAGGGAATCTCGTTTGAAACCATGGCTGAGGTCATTGACTATTTCGATGATCTGCAAGACGATTTTTTTGATACTGTACGTAAGCCCGTTGTCGTGAGATCTCCAGCTAAGACAGAGGCTGCGCAAGGAGCATCAAAACCTAATGCAGTTAAGCCGGTGCCAGCGGAGGTGGATGAACAATGTGCAGCTTAAGAAACTTATGCTGGTCACCTTACAGATTTGATTGAATTGGGGAAATTGAAATATATATGATGGTATTTTCTACGGCTGACTAATAGCCTGGTGGTCTACGATTTCTCAATTTAAATAGATGCCAACACACCAATACCTGCAGTTAACTAATCTTCAGACAATGGCAATATGGGTCCAGCGATGGTGACATGATTCACACTTTTTAAGTGAGATGTTGAGATGGTTGGAAATATGTTGTTGTTCTTGATATGATATTCGGAAATTCAGGTAGTTATAGTGATTTCACCAAACTTCTAGCCATCGAGGTGTTTGTATTTAAGAGGAGCCACTTTATTGGAATATATCATGGTATATTTTCGTGAATTCCCAAGTGTATATTAAGCAAACATCCTTTTGTTGTTCACATAACAGTTGCAAAGAAGACTTTTAGGTTTATTTAAAGTCGCCTTGATGAACAAAACAATGACCATTGGGTTAAAGGAAAGACAACCAATCGGATAGATTGGGTACTGTTAAAGCGTCTGTGTAGTATGAAACACACGCTGCAAACAATGGTACAAATGCTGTTAATTAAAGAGAAATGTTACGCATGATATGTTCATGCCATTTAATGCTGGATGTGTCTTTGTACCATTTTCGTTTAATTTAGATGACTGCCAAGTATAATGCGGTGTAACACTACAAAAACACGTTGTACCTATTATGATTTTAAGTTTTTGATGCGTACAATGACACAGAAATTAAAACGCAATATTTAATATCTTATGTTGTATTACCGTTGTTGCATATTGCAGTGTGGCCGCGGTCGTAAGCTCCACCTTATATACTTTGGTTACAGTATCAATACATGAGCTTGTAGTTTAGTTTGGTGGAATTAGTGACTAAAAGTTCATGGTGAGTGAAGTTGGTACCTAATATTGGAGAAACTATCAGTAATTTACTTGGCAGTATGACCCAATTTCTCAGAACTCTGTTCTAATACAGCATATTATCCATCACTATATTGACATAGATAGCTAGAACTTTGGATCTACACTGTCATATTCCAGCATGTTGTCACCACAACTATCCAATGATTTCCCCGTATGTGTTTCAATGTCGAAGTCCATTAGGTTGTATCGTTCATCTTCTAGATTTGGGTCCTCATCATGGTCTCTTTTTATCGCATTGTTCGTAAGTCTGGTAATATAATAATTAATTATTTGCTCCTTGTTTTTACCATATTGGGACATTTCCTTCTCGAGACTATCCCAATCCTCACCATACAAACGGTACAACCGTACGAACTCTGAGATTTCCTCATCGGACCACGCAATGCTTGGTTGCTGCAGCTCAGCAGTACAATCTTCTTCAATATATTCATAATCATCGTTAAGATTCCTTAATTTATGTTTTGCCTTCTTCGCCTTCCGTTGTGTTCTGCCAGTTTGTTTCACAATGGGTCCTGCAATATAGGAGAACGTATCCTTCTGAGATATATCTGTCGCATATGGTTTCCCACTTGTATGCGCATAAGAGTTATCATTGACCCTTGTTTTACGTATATGGGCAGTAGCACCTTTTGACGATGTGGGAGTGTAATTCCTGTATATACCGCTAGTATCATAATCACTGTACGCTCGGTTTGTTAGCCCCCTTCTCCTCGTCCTTTCACGCTTGGTTGGCCCCTGTATTGATGTTAGATGTTCTGGATCATCACCTTCAACCGTTAAATGATCTATAGTGACTGAACGCCCATAATCATTATATGGCGATGCTTCGTTTTCTAGAGGTATTTGATGATATTCCAGTTGTTTCACTCCTTTCCGGTATAATCTGGATGTACCAGGATGATCTCCGATTATTTCATTCTTATAGGGATTACTTTTTATAATATCGTTGGTCAAAGCCACGGGCTTGTATTGTGAAATCGTATTAAATGCTGTTGACTCCAAGATAGATCTTCCTGTAAAACGCCTGGAATATAAAGGTCGTAATGTCATAAAATGATCCGTCTTTATCGCTGTAACTAGGGCGCTTGCCTGCTTCCTTGACCCGAAGTTACGAGTACCATTCAGGATTAAGCATCCACGCTTGACGGCAATTTCCTCATTACCAGTTTTGGTACTGAGTGGCACTTCTATATTTTTCCGCGTCACCAGGCATCTGTACTTACGGGGCATGAAGTAACCCTCTTGTAGGTTGTCTAATGCTATATGAATGTTATCCTCGAAAGGTGACCAATTTCCGCGATGCTCTCTTAATGCAACTTCATAGTTCTTTTCAGTGTCCAATCCCCCTACACTCAAGGTCGAATCGCTTATGGCACTAAAAAATGTACTGTTCTGCTTGCAGTAGTCTCTCATGCTATCGGTATAACAATCGTCAAATAAACAGTCTAATGCTTGCATAACATGCATATCACGCTTTAGGAACCTCGACATCTCACTTTTGTTTTTTGTTTTAATCTTCATGTCTTCCAAACGCTCTTTAAGCTTCAATCTGTACTTGAATTTATAATAAAATAACACGCAATCACCACAACGCTTAGTTTCAACGCATTGGGCAATTTTGGCGAAATTTTTTGGATACATCAAGTATTTATCTATGAATATGCGGCATTCGTTACGCGTCCACATATTCCCTGCACTAACTATGATTTCATCATCAAGCAACACTTCCGGTCGCAGTGCATTGTTTCTATCCACCTGTATACAATGTTCCATACTGTAGTAGTAATAATCTGGAGACTTCAATAACTTATATATAGGCAACGCTTGGTAATCTGGTATGAGCTTCATCGGCTCGCTTAGTGTATCCATACAAGAATATGCCCATCTGATACCCGGCCCGGTGAGATTGCTATAGTATGGTGCCATCCACGCTGTAGCTTTGCTGGCATCGTATTCATCGTGATCCACAGGATCAGATTCCGTGTTTACACGCCTTCGGCTAACATTGGGTTTCCTTGTGGCGTGTATTTGATTCATATCTGCATCGTCCCTGCGCTTGCTTGTTTGAGCATCTTGCGCCAGCGCGCTGAACTTTTGGCCTCTGTCTTTAATGTCAGCTATTCCATATCCTCTGATTTCAAATGGGGAGAGGCTACTGTTGGTTTTGTATGGCCAACTGATATCATTTTGCTTATACCCAGCAGGTAAAGGTACGAACTGTTCAGGGCTGTCTAATGCCCTTACAGGTAAGATACCCCAAGAAAATACATCTATTTTATTAGCTCCTGGTTTCAATCGTTTTAGTTTTTTGTGCCACTTGTATTTGTAAGCCTTGCACGCAGCTACTTCTATCTTCAGTACAGTATTCCTCAATTTGATATGCCTACGCATCATATTTTGCACCCGTATAACACTGGCCGGCAAAACAACCATATTATGTAACAAATAAGAGAGGACTATCGATTCCTCGTAGTTTGTGGATTCATCCGGGCACCTGGATATTCTATTGTTTGGGGTTACGCAACCAATACCGGAATCATCCACTACCTCCGTTACGTTACTGTTGCCATCACTTGTCACAAATATGTTATTATCACAATCGTCATCTAATGGTAGAGCAGTGTTCGGTGTTGAGCTGCTATCCATTTCTTGGCTGTCCAATGAAACAGAATCTTCAAAAGTCTTGACCTCACAAATGTCTGCGTGCTCCACGAGATCGGTCGACTTCGTGTCGTCTGTGTAATCCACCGTACAGGTTTTGCGTGTGACATTAGCATGATGCTTGAGCCTGTACCTGTCTGTGACGATGTTCACAACGTCTAAGGATTCAAATCTCCAGGGGATTATACACGTGGGCGCATACGGCAAATAAAGCGCAACCTCCACAAAATCATAGGATGATGCGTTTTCAGCAATGTAGTCACTCCTTAGTTCCAGTACTTCCTTCCTAATGCAAGACGTATCAATTTCCAACGGGTCGAAACATTCTAGGGTCTCATCATTCCTCAATACCGAATGGAGTTCATCCTGCTCCTTAGATATTAGTTCTAGGGCATCCCATAAAGTAAAACTTGTAAGGTCTTTAAAATCCTTTACTCTATGAATTTTGTTTAGGGGACCTTTTGAATATAAACCACTGCCAGTGTCTTGTGAACCGGTTTTTAGCATTTCAAAGCCCATCATTCCGGATGTATCACTGTTAAGTTGCTCCTTGTTTACCATATCTGACTCTGTGACTATATTTAGCCTGCAAATGAAGGGACTACGTTCTTTCCACGATTCTGGTACGCACTCTGCTTTGATTCGTAATGTAAAGCGTTCTTGTAAAATTGACTCTTTTGGTAATTTTGGCTTATCCGATTCCATTGGTTTCTCATTGGGCTCAAATGTATGCCACAAGATTCCTTCGTTGAAATTAGACGTGCTAATGGTATTATCCTGGACTATTCGTTCGAAAGGTATCTGGTCTGTTATACACCTGCAAAAACAAATACATTTGCCCACATGCGATGCAAGCAATTCTGTTCTAGCTAGGCTGATTTCCTGCTCGAATCTCAGTGGCTCGCTTTCCTCAGATAGTACATGAATTGTGCCCTTCAACTCTGTGGCACTGTCAGTGTTTACTTGCTTGCACACGCAGCATTTAAGGCAGCATATATCGTTGTTACACGCAAACTCACTGCTTCCCTTCCAGTGTGGCCTGGGTGTTCGGACTTCCGCTACTGCAACTTGGCATACATCTTTCAAAAATCCTAGAAATGCGTTAAATCTAGTTTTTTGGTTATCATCTAGTATCTGTTTAGCAAACGATGGGTCACTGGTCCAGGGTCCCGTTTTTCCTACGAAAATATTACTTTCCGATGTTTCCATCGACCAGCATTCTGCTTTCACTTTGTCTTCGCAATCATCAGTGACGTCCTCTTTTGTGTTAGCGTCATTAGTTGTGCCTGCAAGTGTTTCCTCATCCGTTTGCGTTATAATGGTGTCTAACAGTCCTGTGTTATGTCCTGATATTTTCATTGTCTCGTTTCGGTATGTCGGCTCCCACAGGTAGCATCCAGCAGCTGCATAGCAATCGGTTAACATCCTTGCCTCAAAAGACTGTAGACTTGTGCTACATTGCCCTAAGACACATGAGAGTCCATCGCTGAAAGTGACGCAGGGGGACGTCGTGATTACATGTTTATTATGATACATATTTGGCGCATTCCCAGCACTTGGCAATGCATCATACGCAATAACAGCTTCACTTGGCATATCATCTACATTTTGCGATGTATCATGTGTTGTTTGCATGGAAAACCGTTGATCCATGACATTCCAGTTTAGAAGCAACTTGGAGTAGTTTAGTGCCAATATTTCTTCTTGTGTTTGGTCTAGCATAGACTCGAGAACATTTGAAAGCTCCCCTAGTTTTTTGTAGCTTGTTTGAGTCTTACCCATGGGAGGTGAAGAGTCCTCGTGATTTCTAGCCCATTGCTTAAAGGAGCCTCCAAGTTTAACAATATCCATCATCCTGTCCAGTAACTTAGCCTTGACATTCTTGGATACGTTTAAAAGATCTTGCAATTTCTCGTGTTGATCTTCTGGTAAGTGTAGAGGGGCATAATCCCTGTCTACAGTTTCTGGAACCGCGGTTGCTGGCAGCACATAGTCAATTGGTTCAAATTCTGCATCACATGACGCTTCACTTGTGGTATGCTGTAAAATAGCGCGTCTTTTTGTGGGTTTATCCAAGTATTGTTCCTGCGTTCGTTTGGTATGTTGCTCCAGATCGGGATTAGTGACCAGATCAAGCCTTTCCAGGCGCTTCCTCTCCTTTAAGGCACACTGATAGCGTCTTTTATATGGGTTGATTGCATAATCATTGTGTATTGCCACCTGTTCCGAATCTGCCACCAATTTTGAGGCTCGCCTGTTTGCAGGAATGTTCGTGGTGTTATTATCTGCATAGTTATGGTCATATCTATTCCTCTTTTTCCCTATTCGCGGATCAAATACATCATGTGCCTTTATTTTAACAAATGTATTATTGCAATATCCAAATGGCAATGATACTAGCGATTCTGGGTTGAACCTCAATGATGAGCACGCTGTCATACATTTGCTAAGCAGGCTCCTGGAGGATAAGTGTGCTGTCGGTGTCTTTATACAGAAACTATCGGAATCAGCACCTCCATTTTTGAAGCTTTTTGGTGTTTTAGATGCTTCTACCATTGAACGCTCTTTTGATGTATTAACATTGGGGCTTTCTGCGATGATAGTACCCTCATTATTATCGTATAGGTGTAGATCTCGGTAATCCTTATTAGCGTATCTCATGGCCATTGGGGTTCCAGACGCCTTGTCGCTCAAATGTGACGACAGCTGAGACATGAACGTCGCATGGGCACGTTGGTTCACACCGGATATTTGCCTCAACATGGATATCGAGGGTGACAGTCCTTCCATTGTAGAAGGAGTCACATAAATCTTTTCACGCTCATCCATGGTATCTACTGGCCTTCATACTACATTAATCATCTTCTGGTTGTATATCGTAATCAATTGATAATCAGGAAACGCTTGGTTATAGATAGAAAACTTCAACAACACATGCCAGGTAAATGTCAGCTGGGTGTTATTCTTTAACGCAAAATAATAAGCATCTACCATTTCTATCCCAGATACAACATTTTCCATGAATTTTGTTTTCTACGAAATTGATGCGTAGATCGCAGAGCTGTAAGAGTCCAAGAGCCAAATACAGTCGATACAGTTACATCCCTATACGGAGAAACCCGCAATTAGATTTTCTTTAATGTGTCCGATACTAGGGGATATAATAATACAGCGGGTATCATTTCCATACTATCTCGTCGGTATATTCGAAGTGATTGTTATAGCACTGGGCAAATTAAAATTTAGTTTGATCCATAACACATTGTCAAACCTTCTCCAGTGTTGTGTAAAATACGCCACCTGTGTTTGAGGGGTTATTCGAAAGTATAGTGGATGCTAGGCTACCAGTATGTTGCATCGGCGGAATCCAGATGCCCCTATTGAGTTTGCTAACCTATGTAACTAAGCGTATATTTACATAATACTATTATGGGTGTGTAATTTATAGGACAATAAGTGAGTTATTCGTGTATAGGCATCCTCTGGATATATTCCACGCGTCACCCACCCGACTAGGGTATCATCCGAGGTAATGAATGAAATCCGTCCACATAATATGCTGGTCTACTGCAATATTTTTGCACACACGTGGTACTTCTTCCCTTGGCAGCAATTGGCTACGTGTTCCTGTTAGGAATCTTGCGAAGTCCACTGCTTTCATGGATCTTCCATCTTCTTGCGCAATTCTGTGGAACTCTGACCACGCCAGTGCTATTACACCATATTTCCAACGTATTAATGCATTTTCAAACGTTTCTATTGACAATTCATCGCGTCCGTAAAGTATGAGCATCAGTATGTTATCTACTATTTGCGTTTCCAGTCCTTGCATCAGCATTATTCTTGTAAAGTCTTTCCCGCTTATTGTATCATTTTTCATTTTTTTAACCATCCGTATAGTGTCTAAAAGCTTGGGTACGTTGTTTACGTAGAGTGCGTTTTGTGCCTCCAGTACACGTATGATGTCTACATGTGTCTGTTTGATGGCGATTAGGCGTCTTATCGGTTGTACCATTGCTTTGAAATATCCGGGTGGATGTCCTGCATACCCTGAATGTGTATACCAGGGGTGTGTAATTAGCTGGAATGCATCTGGTCTGTCGCTTGGGTTGATACTTATCATTTTGGTTACTATATCTCTCAAGTTTTCGTCATACTTGAATACATTTCCATTCTTCAGGTGTGTATTAACTGCTGTAATGTAGTCTTGGTGCGTGCCTCCTTCTACTGGTGCCACTCCTGTTACCAGGAATGCCAATATTACTCCAATTGACCAAATATCGCTTTTGAGTGTAACTCTTCCCTCTTTAGCTTCTGGAGCTATACATATTACAGTAAGTTTCGACCCTCGCATATCTACATCTATTAATCCTCCCAATCCAGCATCTCTCAGTTTGACGTGGTTATAGTCATTTTCCTGTAGCATCACCTTATCTATAGTCAATGAGCCATGCACTATATTGTTGCAGTGCAGATAGAGCACTGCCTCGATTAGTTGTGCCACTACCACGTGTACAAACTCCATGGTATAGCTATTTTCATGCCTAATGCTGATATTGTGGAGCAGCGAGCCTCCTGAGCAGAATTCCGAAATGATGTATATATTGTTGAGGTCATGGTAGGTATTGAGATACAGTGCCAAGTTCTGCCTTTGCAACTTTGCCAGCCTGGCTACTTCGGGTGCCAGTTGTTCATATGGTGGTATTTTCCCCGATTTATGTAATATGTCCACTACTCTCAATTCACCCGTATTCAAGTCAGTAGCCAGGAACTTGGTGCAAGATGTACCACTATAAAGCTTTTTCTTGAATTCAAAGTAGTCCGTGATACATACAAATGTTTTAGGATCATCTGGTGGTCGTGTGTCCATTTGTGGTTTCATCATATTACCATTTAGGCTATGCATGACTTCAATTGCCTTGCGTATTACGTGTGCCATTTCCCAGTACATCATTACAAACACTTCCTTAGTGATCAATGTTCCTGCTGCGATGCCGTATATATCAAATATCTTCTTAAACAATGCTTTGTCTATGCTCGGTATACCCAATGAACTAATGAGGTAGTCCACTAGATTACTGAATATTTTAAGTGTCATTCGTCCTTCCCCGTAGTGCGAGTAAATACGCATTGCTGCGTTATAGAAATCCTCCATATTATTCGTTTGGTTTACAAATTCTTCTAGGTTTGGTCCATTGGCCATCATTGTAGCATCCGGCTGGGAGTTAAATGCTCTTCCATTATCCTCCGGTTTCCTGGCTTTGCTATGTTCTGTCACGGCACGTTCTACATATCTGTTAGTCTCGACATCATATGTATCAACTCTGTCCACTATTTTAACGGTACGTTGTGCGCTTTGTTCCTTAGGTTTCCCTTTGCGTTGCATTTCATCCACTACTTGTTTGATGCTCCCATATGGTTTGCACACCTTTTCTATTGTTTCTCTTCTATTATGGCTGTACATCTTAAGTCTGAGCCATAGTTTATTGTTTTTATCTCGTTCTTCAACCACCTGGAAATATGCGTTTTTCAGTTGTTCAATAGACTGGTATATAGCCTCCACCTCAGTCATGGAGACTGGGCTTGATTTTGAAGAATTTGATACATCTTTTCTCAGGCACTCAATTGACTTTTTGAGTTGAGAATTCCAATTTCTTTCTAGTTCCTGTTGTTCCGATGATTGCCACTTAAGCAGTGGGAGGCTAAAATCCGCGTTACAGTTGCTATCTAAGCTTATTTGTCTACCTTCCTGTCCCGTTTGTTGCCCATCTGACTGTATGGAATCATCAACGCTTTCCCTTGCTTCGGCATTATTGGACATGTCATAGTGGCAAAAATCAGAAATATTCCTACACTCCCTTATAGAATAATCCCATTCGTTCTGCAACGCACTTATAATTTGTTTTTTAATGGCTACTAGAGTCTTGAAAGCCTCCACTGCTTCGTCATATTCACTTTTATCCGTCATGTTTTCCCCTTGTCTAATTGGTATCTATCTTCATTCAAATATCGGGGTTAGATAATATCACATGTGATATTATACATCGCAGCATGAACTTGGTGTCTACGCTCCAGGCATTATTATGTGCTTCAAATGATACTTTATGCTACAGCATGGTAATTCGAGGTGTGTCTAAACATGGCGATGCTTATGTGTATAGTTAAGTGTCTAATTGCTCATTTGTATGATAGATATCAGTATAAGATAATATACAATGCTCGCCTAGATTTAGATTTTTAATACTAGCTCCACATTTTGCTACACACCTTGGGCGGATATACCGATGCAAGGTGTTGCCAAGGTCACCAATATGAGTAGAATCCTAGCATTTCTTTGGTATCAACACTTGTTCCATTTTATTAAATTAAACGTTATTAGGGTTATTTCGTTCTGATGGGTTTTGTATGACCCTTTGTTTTATTGGAATCCTTATCTTCTGTCTTGACATGGAGGTACTACGTAGATTCATCACCGGAACTGCGTTCCTATTACTGTCTATGGCTTTTGCCGCACATAATCCACATCGCAAGCATCGCCACAGGTTTCAAAGTTTTTCTAATGGCGTCATGCTGCAGAAGGTTGGTTGATTGATGCAGAGTTGTCTAATAATCCCAATTGTCTTAAATGCGCCTAAACAGCACTTTATTGGCGTTTTTATGTTACATGTTTAGGTAGTGTTTGGTTTTTAGGTGTTGCTCAACTATTTATTTATGTTGATGGTATGGCTATTATCTATGTAATACTGCTCATTTACATCGTTATTCAGGGATCGGTTGAAAAGAACCCACTTTCTGGCGGCGGTTCGTCAATGAAGTTTGTTGCAACTGTTACTCCCCCCGTGTCTGTTAAGGAAGTCAAGGCATCTCCCAAAGAGGATGACTCGCCTTCTGTGACTACTGAGGACATTATGCGAGGACGCGCCTCCGTTGACTTTACCAAGTACCCTGAGTATGCACAGCTCCAGCCAAAGAAGAGTCTTATTGGTGCTATAGTTATATTTGCCTTGTACTTTTTGGCCACTGTGGTCTACAACTATATGTAGGTTGTCTCTTATTGCTCTCTTATTTCTGTGTAGTCGAAAAGTTGCTGAGAAAGACCGTGTTGACAAGGCGTTGCGCGAGTACGAAGAGGAGAAGGAGCATTACATTGAGACTGGCGAGACAGCTGACGTCGTCGGTGACGCTGTATAGGTGTGTATCGTTTTTTGGCATTTGACCCATGTCAGTTGGCATGCTATTCGATTACACATTCAAACATTTATTATAAAATGTCAACATATTTTATATCATGTCTGCATTCTATCGCTGTATATCATATGCAACACGGTGTGTTTCGTGGAATCCTTTGTTGGGTCACATCAATGAGACCAGGTTATATTATGTCAAGTGGATACATGATTAACAATGTCTAATTCATACGAAGGGTGTGGAGATCTTACGATTTTCGTAGCCGTTGCCTTGAATAAGGTAATTGGCCATAAAAACCAAATTCCCTGGCCGCATATTACGCATGATTTTCGTTTTTTGCGTAATGGCACAACTTACATTCCACCTGAGGTGTTGTCTAAGAACCCAGATATACAGAATGTTGTGATTTTCGGTAGGAAGACTTATGAAAGTATCCCTAAAGCTTCGCTCCCTCTTAAAAACCGTATAAACGTGATACTGTCTCGTACTGTGTAGGTGTTAACTATATGTGTTGTTTTAATGTATCTACAGCAAGGAAGTTCCTGGTTGTTTGGTGTACGAGGACCTTTCTACTGCCATTCGTGATTTGCGTGCAAATGTCCCTCATAACAAGATTTTTATCTTAGGTGAGTGTGTGTTGTGTTGGTATTTCATTACTGGTGCGTCGTAGCCGTTCCATGATTACCCGGGTTCATCTATCATGGCTTATGGTATTGGTTCCACTCTATATAGTTTCGCATTGTCTTGTGTGTTATAACAATCTCAGGCGGTTCTTTTCTTTACAAGGAGGTGCTTGACAATGGTTTGTGTGATAAGATTTATTTGACTCGTCTCAACAAGGAGTATCCTGGTGACACCTACTTCCCTGATATTCCGGATACTTTTGAGATAACCGCCATTAGTCCTACGTTTTCCACTGACTTTGTCAGTTATGATTTTGTTATTTACGAGCGTAAGGATTGCAAGACTGTTTTCCCCGATCCTCCTTTTGATCAATTATTGATGACAGGGACTGACATTAGCGTTCCCAAACCAAAGTACGTTGCTTGTCCTGGCGTCAGGATACGCAACCATGAAGAGTTCCAATACCTTGACATATTGGCAGATGTGCTAAGTCATGGTGTATTGAAGCCCAACCGTACCGGTACTGATGCCTACTCTAAGTTTGGCTATCAGATGCGATTTGACCTTTCACGTTCATTCCCGTTATTGACTACCAAGAAGGTAGCATTGCGCAGCATAATTGAGGAACTGCTCTGGTTTATTAAGGGTAGTACCAACGGCAACGACCTACTGGCTAAGAATGTGCGCATTTGGGAGCTTAACGGTCGTCGTGATTTCCTTGATAAGAATGGTTTTACAGATCGTGAAGAGCATGATTTAGGTCCTATATATGGTTTCCAATGGCGTCATTTTGGTGCTGAGTACTTGGATATGCACGCTGATTACACTGGTAAGGGTATTGATCAGCTTGCTGAGATAATTAACCGCATTAAAACGAACCCAAACGACCGTAGGCTGATTGTATGCTCTTGGAATGTTTCGGGTGGGTTTATTTAGTCCATTTTTACTATTATGTTTGCAGACCTAAAGAAGATGGCTTTGCCTCCTTGTCATTGTTTCTTCCAATTTTATGTCAGTGACAACAAGCTTTCTTGTATGATGCATCAGCGTTCCTGTGACCTTGGTTTGGGTGTACCTTTCAACATTGCTTCTTATAGTATACTTACTGCTATGGTGGCTCAGGTTTGCGGTTTAGGTTTAGGGGAGTTTGTCCATAATTTGGCAGACGCCCACATTTATGTTGACCACGTGGACGCCGTTACTACTCAGATTGCTCGCATTCCTCATCCATTTCCCCGTTTGCGTTTGAACCCTGATATTAGGAATATCGAGGACTTTACTATTGACGACATTGTAGTTGAGGATTACGTCTCGCATCCTCCCATACCCATGGCCATGTCCGCATGATCACAACCGTTTGGTAAATAGAATCTTATTTTGGTAGAAACAGTACCATTTCCATACACAACCATTGCGTAGTGCAGTTGTTATTGTGGACCTAGGCATGGCAGGTTAGCACCGTCTGACGTAATGGCTATGGGTATAATACTACAAATCCCTAGGATTTACGTATGTGGATATATCTAATCTATGTCCTGGGATGAACGTCGAGATATATGCAGATTTGCTATGATACGGACTGGATAAGACAGCACCTCTATATGATATAGCGTAGTTTGCGGGATGTTTATCTAGGGAAAACGGTATTCCCGTATGAATTCACGCGTGCAACCGTTAATTAAAGTCACATTCACTATTGAAGCCGGGTAGCGAACTATGAAAACGCAATGGCATTCTTTTACATCCGAAAGCAACCACTCAAATGGCATGGTTGTAACACTATACACGATTTATATATCTAACACATCGATGGGAAATATGCTCTAGATTCTAAGTTAGCAACTTTTTCTCAATTGCGTAAGTAACTTAGGCAACAAGCTCTTTTTAAACAGGAACCTTGAATAGAAATAATATCACACGCAGTCTTTTTTAGATCTGGCAGACGCTATGGTTGTGTTTTTTAGTAAATCCACAGTCACATAAATGTGTAGTCATGTCGAGTTACACCCTAGAATCCATGTAATGTGTGGTTCCTAGTGATCATATGCCTTTAATTGGCATTGTTTGATACATATGGCAAAATTAACTCGTATAGTAAAGAAAATTTTATTGAAGGATGGGTCGGATCGTGATGTTCGCAAATCAGAGCCTTCATCCGCGCCTTCTGTGGAGTCCATCGCTACTCACCGGCTACCACAGCCTATGGTCGACTTCAGTAATCTGCCTAGTATAGACGATACGGAACTAAGACAACGTGCTGTTGAGAGGGCCCGTGTTAAATCACTAACCAAGGTCAGCTGCAAGGGATCTACTATCGCAAAGAAGTCTGCTGCAACCACTGAATTCAAAAAGAATGTCATTGCACCGAAGGTTAAAGGCAGGGCAGCTACCTCGGTGGCGCCTCCCAGTTCTGATAAGCCCATCGCAAGTGCTACCTCTGGATCTAGTCTGGATTTGGCTAAGGAGGCCATAAGTACTAAACCTAAGGTTGCCACTGGCAAATCTAAGCCGCTAGGTACTACAGTGGATACCAAGGTGATCAAGCCGCAGTCACGAGGTAAACGTAAGCGTGAGGCTACAAAACAGATGTGGCGTCGTAAGTATGACTTCGCTAACGAGGCTAAGCGCCTAGTGGAATCCTTCCATCAGGAAGATCAGCATGGAGTTGCTCTTGGTAACGTTTCAGGGTTGAAGAACGAGCTTGAATCCATTGAGGAGATGTTGAACCGTGCTGTTCCTGCCCCTCGGGTGGTTCAGAAACCCAGTACCAAGCGTATGATTCGTGCTAAGTTGCGTAATAAGGCATTGCTCCAAGCAGCCTTGAACAGTGCTTAAATGTATAGTATAACAAGGATGTGTATGATAGCTTTTACTATTTATGGCTAATGGCCAACATTAGAGTGGTGTGTATGGTCTGTCGCGTTAGCGCCATATAGTATGGGTGTGACCTAACATATAATCGCGGCCATATTGTGTAAATATATGTGACGTTCGTCTACTTGATAATACCATTTTGACGGTTGCTTTGGCACCCGTTCTTCGGGAATGCCGCCAAGATGTTGGATCGTGTAACCTGGTTCCATTTTCAGAACCTTCAGGACAACTTCATGAAGTATTACCGTGCTACGGAGGTACTTTGTTTGGTTGTGTTCTTTGACATTCTTTGCAGAAGCATCGTATTGACGAGATTAGACTGAGTCGTCTAAGCATTCTTTATGGCGCTGCTACACTTAACCGTCGCATTGAATACATATTTCAAAATGAAGAAACCAAAGGTATGTCCCCTTTTCATAGTTAATAAACGGCCCTAGGCATGGTCATCTGTGCTCACCTTAAGCATTCTAAGATCCATGACTTCTACATAATAGTGGCCTGCCTAATATACGGTTACACGCTATTGCATACCAACTGGCACGGTGAGACCGATGAAACCCTACGATACAAGATTCGTGTTTCTAATTGCCGTTTGGTGATTGTCGACGACGAGATTGATACTGAAAGCATGGTGGCTGACGTGAAGTATCTACGGCTATCTGATGTCTACGCTGAATCGATATACCGCAAGGGACTTTCGTTGAATAACTACCTGTCGCTAGTCGATTCCATGGGAAAGGAACGTTCGGACTATCGTATCCAGGAAATGTTAAGCGACCAATCCAAGCACGTGGGATCGATATCGCTGGATTCTGTTATGATGATCACATTCACCAACGGTGGTGTATCAGGTCGACCGCGTGCGCGTAAGGTTACTTACGGAGAGATGGCGCAGCACTTTCGTGCTTTGGAGGCTATGAACGCTTGGAGTTCTGATGACGTGTTGGTGGTGTTCATGACTAACCCAACTTATGACTTTTTTTCCAGCATTGTGCTCTACTATTGCCTTAGCCGTGGCAATGTGCACATTTACTTTTTGCAGCGGTACATGTCCACTTATTGGAAGATCCTATGGGAGTCTAACGAGCATGCTAAGAACGTTTTCACCCAGCTTGATAAGAACTACAAGGTAGGTCTAGGTATCGAATTGTATATCTCACAGATTCTATCGTTCCTATTCCCACGTCAACTCGAAGCTTTGTTGACCCTTGACGAGGTAGCCCATGAGTGCCAGATGTTGCTAAATTCACCTATACTATCTTTATCACCTCGACCTACGCAAACCCCGAGTACCACAGAAGCTGCTGGCACTTCAGAGGGGCACATACGACCAGCTGGGTCTGAGGAAACTGCAGCTGCCGAGGTGCGTCAAACTCCAAGGTCAGAGTCACCGTCTAAGAAACAAAGTGCCAATATGCCCATATCAGGCGAATCTGGAGAATGCCCATCGTCTGTACCATCACGGTTGAGTACCATTGGAGCTGCCAAAGCAGGAATAGGGCGTATTGCAAAGTATATTTGGGGGAACTCTAGTAACAAATCGGATAGTGCCAGGTCCACAGTACGCACAGGGCAAACTGCTTCGACATCTGCCAAGGAGGGTTCAGCTGCCCAACGTAGTTCCAGTGCACCTCGTACTGTAATACCGGATACCAATCGTATGACAAGTGTCCACATCCCTAAGCTACACCTGAAGCTTACCGAACTGCGGAACGTCCTATGTGATAAGAATGTGGTTTTCCTCTTATCAGGTACCCATGCCAACTATGCGCTGTGTAAGTGTGATGGTATCCGTGATATTATATATCAGGCCGGCTGTTTGCCCGTTTAACTGGTGGCAAGACGCCCGCCGTTCGCTATGGGTGTACTGAAATTTCACCCACGGTAAGTGCTTTGCGTGGCTTTTTTACATCACCCAGATAACGTTGATACCGCCTTGTGTTGAACAGAAGCGCTTGATGGCGCTTTATAACCTAGGTTTGTCAAACGTCTCTAATGGTAGCCGTACACCCGGTATATATGTCGGCAACGCAGTATCGGAAGAACATGATTTGCGCGTTGTTAAGTCAATTGATAAAATGGATCCCAACTTTTTGGTACGTATCTATGTTAGCGAAATATACTTGAGCAGGTGCCATGCGACCCTGGAGAACCGGGTTACTTTGTTTGCCACAGTGGTGATCGGAAGTACATGGTGCTTCCTAGGGAATTTAGTGACTCGCTGTTAGATGACGGCACGTACATCGGTATGGACGACATCGGTTTCTATTTAGAGGCACTGGACGCCAAGCACTTCTACTGGGCTTACAAAGTTGATCATACGCTGCCAAAGGAAATTGATTACCCCTACTTTGAACTGCTATGTACCAGCAGGGAGATACAACAGGCTATATGCAGCCGCTACGACCTCACTGAACCTGTAGTACGCGTGGAAACTGTACAAATACGCCACAACAATGGAAGCCCGCGTATTATTACAGCAGTGGAGCTGATAACTAACCTTCGTGCTGAAATTGCCGATGACCTTAGGACAACCTTCCTTGACCTCTGCAGTAAGTTCGACGCATTGAACTATAACTGTTAACAGAAGAAGCTGGTATATTCGAAGACTGCCCAGCGCCTGACGAAATCCGTGTAACGTCCATTCCGTGGGCTTACAAGGGTGCTGTGAGCTACCACGTGCTGAGTGTAAGTGTGTAGACCGTTCGAAAACAACTTTTCACAGGACCTGTTGCAGCAAACGCACTTATAATGTCACACAGCTCAATGTATAACAACTTTAGACGCTTAGTTCTCAACACATCAGTAGCGACGGTCGCAGCAGTGGCAGTGTCTGATAACATAGTGACGTTGCGATGGGTAGGCACTGATATATTAACGCATATAACAAATAGGTCAATAATGACTCCATGTCACCAGTACTGTTCGCACTAGATAAGACACGAGGTTGGCTATACTGTGCATAGGCAATAAGTCACAGACCTGGCCGTGATCATACGCGCTAACCGATATTATCGCAACGACATCGTGCTATACAAGCATCCAGTCACAGGGGCAGATGCTTTTGGAAGGCTACTAGAAGTCAATGTAAGTGAAGACATTAACCAGCTACGTGAACGTGTTCCATGTGGCCATTGCTGGTAGGTACACAACATGATGACTAATGTATATAGGATAGAGAATGACAACCCGCGCTCGGACGAACCCGATAGTCACACTTTTGGCGCTGTAAGTTGTGATATAACGTAGCCATATCACATTTAATCGCTCTCCAGATACCAATGGGACTGCTGCAGGGATGCGTACTAGGTACCGTATACCCCCTTTCACGTGCCAAGGTACTAGTCAACTAAGTGATTGCACGAGATTCTGTGGCAATTTCCTGCGAATGTTGTTGTGAAGTGCCGCCTTGATATCGGTATCATCAACGTCCTTGGCAGACATTATCATACCCCGAGACCTAATGGAGCCTTCGTTCCACGTATTTTTGGTAGATGTAGAACAAGAACCCACGTTGGTACTGGATGCCCCCGACTCTTTTGTGACCTTAGCAGGCTTTGTAGATAAACCGTGCTCATATGTACTTGGGTATGACCCAAATAGATCGTCTGGAAGAAAGCTTATATCCAAATCGTAACCTTGCGGATCGTGGTAGTCATTCGTTATCTTGACACTGCCTGAGCTGCCATGTGATCCGGCGTCTGATTTCTTTTCATTGTTTCTCTCCTCGAGTGCCTTGTTGTAACGTGAAAGTATTTTAGTCGTGGCAGTGCAGATTTTTTTCTGTAACCGTTCTGGAGTGTCCTGTAAAGTAGTATAGTGATTCCCACTGAAGTTCAAAACGCGGTTGCCACTGGTCAGCAGATGACTGCGTTCTTTGGTACTGCTTTGATCGGTCTCGACGCCCTGGTCCGCCACCGCTTTATCATCGTCCGATGCTCCCTCGGGTTCACTGGAGCCCACAGATAGGTATTCATCAGAGCTCCTTGATCCATCAACGTCAGAAGAATTCTCAATGTTAAGCGTATCATCGGGCATATCAACGCTCTGTAGCAATTCGTGCAGTGTATAGGTTTGGTCCGATTCTTCAACGGGATTGTCGTCACTACGTTTGTAACACACTACACTGATGTCAAGGTTGCCACACTTTAACTTCTGGGCATTCGGACCCAGGACAAACACCGTGCGACCGAAACTCATGCATTTACGACGACACTCACGTAAAATGCGAAGGTTGACCATCTCCTGGATGATGTGGCATATCTGCTGCGCTTTGGCATGCTTCAAAACACCGTGATAGGGATTCTCGTTAAGGCGATACTTGATTATGGTCGATTTGTTGGACCCACGCAAGGCGTCGCAAAGAATATTCATAGTTAATACGCTCTTCTTGCGGTGGCGCATAGCCTCCTCTACAAAGGATACAATAATGCGGGCATCGTCACCAACGTCAACATGCTCAGTCAACATGTTAGAACAGCAATTGTCACAACCGCCACAATTAGTATCCAGGACACCACTGGGATCCTCACCAAAAGCACGGAATAATAGTAGACGCCTGCAAGTTGACTTGTTCTGACAGAATTCACGCATGTTAGATAACGTCAGATTACTGGAAATATGCTCACCAGAAGCGGCTTCAGACACAGAGCTGCTGTGGCCCAAGTTCTTGTGACGCTCAAAGTCACGTAAATTGTACCATAAAATAGTTGTAGAAAACTTGCCATCACGACCTGCACGACCAATCTCCTGATAGTAACCCAAAATGGTAACGGGAGCTGAAGTGTGGAATACAAAACGAACGTCAGGCTTGTCTATACCCATGCCAAATGCAATGGTAGCCACCATTACACGTACTGCACCACTAGTCCACTGCTGTTGAATGTAACGACGAGAGTCCAAATTGAGTTTGGCGTTGTATATGCCAACAGATATACCAGCAGACTCCAGTGCTTGGGATACCTTCTCGCTGTCGCCAACAGTAAGGGTGTAGACAATGCCACAACCAGTAGTGGATTTTAAGATTTCAACCATCTCCTTCAAGTAACTGGAAGTCTTCTCACGGCACTCAATCCACAAATTAGGACGGTTTATAGTAGTACGTAAACGTACACAAGATGGAATGCGAAGCACATCAATTATGTCAGAAGCAACCTGAGGAGTAGCGGTAGCAGTCATGGCCAAAATAGGTACATCGGGGAATTTACCCTTCAAGTTACACAGCTTACGGTAGTCCTTCCGGAAAGCTAGTCCCCATTGAGATACGCAGTGAGCCTCGTCAATCACAAACAACTTTAGACGGCCTGCGTCGTGGAGCTCACCAAGTAAACGCACTAAGGTAATGGACTTGTCGAATTTCTCCGGAGTAATAAACAGTATAGCACCGCTCTCAAAATTATGGTCAGCACTCAAGTAATACTCAAATATATCACGTAATTCACCAGAAGAAGTGTTAGCAGTCACCGTCTCAGCATCAATGCCATAGGATCGCAGTATACGCATCTGGTCCTCCATCAGCGATATCAAAGGAGAAAATACAACCACAACGCCACATAAAAGCATAGAAGGTAATTGATAACAATGACTCTTACCTCCACCAGTAGCCATCATCACAAAACAGTCACGATTTAGCAGTATGGCATTTATTGCAGCCAACTGTACACCTCGGAAAGAAGTGTAACCAAAGACTGTACGGTTAATCTCTTCAACACGAGCACTAAACTTGAACGAATCCCCAAATAAATCACTGTTCTCCGATAAAACACAACGGGGGACACGTAAGTCAAGGCCAGCTACCTCATGACTATTTACACGAACCATGTAAGCCATACGGGAATCAGATAGTGGATCTGATAAATGCGATATGTCACCGTCGCCCTGAGTATCAGAGCTGTCCGCCATAGAATCCATTGTCTGACTTGGCAGAGTCTCAGTGCACAATGAATCACAGCCCTCACTACCACCAGGTGATGATCCGCCCGTGAAACGGCTATTGTACTTGGACTGGGAGTTAATTTTGCGACGCTGTGAATGATCCAAAGTATAGCCATTTTTAGGCGCCATACGTTTAGTACCATTGGTATCCAAAGACTGGGCAAGTCGTTCTTGGCTCAGTAGCTTGTCGATACCATTGTTACGCTGTTTTTCTATTTTAGTTGGTATAAGATCGTCCGGAAATGTCTTTTTGGTAGTGATGCCATCACCAGGACTACCTGACGTAAAAAGTTTCTGTCCAACAACAGATTGACATGAATGGTCATTATATAGACCCTTTGGCAATTCCAAGGGTAAATTTATACGATACTGGTCAAGCTCGTCGCCATAAAAATTTGACCTAACAGCTTCATTAACATACATCTGAGCACGCTTTTGAATATTCACAACATGTGACCACCGGTCATGAGCAGATGCAGGCGAGGATAAACATTCACCAACTGCACGTAATAACGAAACTAAATGCTTCACAGCAAAGAATGATACAGCTTCAGCTACAATAAAAGGTTTATATTCATCGCTGCACCTGCAAGTTTGGTCGAAATCTGTATTGACACCCTTGGAAGATCGTGTTAACATCGATGACTTTGGAGTGGGATCATGCTGTAAAGAGCTATCCAGCGCTAACATGTGGTTGCAAGCTGAAACCATATCACAGACCTTGTCCATGTCAACACTGCCGCTGTCGCGAGTGTGGTTCACAGCAATGTCACCAGGCTCTATCAAACCATCCAAAGACATGCCATCATCGATAGATTGGTCCATGCAATTGTTGACACCCCTAGAAGCTAATAAATAATCTACGGAATCTGATAAACGACTTGTTGATGTAGATGCGCCCATTATATCCTGGTCATTAACAGATGAAGATTTCAAATAATCCCTAACATGCTTGGGCGAGCTTTCAGCATTAACCACGGAAGATTGCTCATTAATATCTTTCTTAATATTGACATCTAGTGCATCACTGGGTACGCTGTCCAGTGGAGGGACTGGCATGTCCGTAGCAGACACGCTAAACATATCATCATCAATCACGGATTTCTGACTAATCACATTCAGGCGCTTTGATGCAGCGCCAATTGTACTGTAATTCCCATCATTCACAGAAAAACTGTCTTCTACAACACGCTTACGAGGAATTGAGTTGCTTTGAACCAGCTTGCTCACATCCTCCTGAGCAGCATTGCTAACGGTCGTACTAGCGTCAGTAGTAGGCAAGCCATCAATGTATGGCTTGCTGGATGTACTCGGGTCATCAGCCTCATCATTGGACGTCGTCAAGTCAATCAGTATCGGAGAATCTTCAGGCTTCGGCCAGGAAGACATCCTGCTAGTAAATACTAACGCCAATCCGATAAGCACACATCCGATATATGCACCAAGGTAATGGATATGATATACTCATCAGCCAGCAAATAACAACCATGGGAATATACTTGTTGAAGCACACAGTCATACACACATGACGTAAAATCACAACCAAATATGCAACACAAAAGCAACAAAAAGGTTTAACAGATTAATAATACGCGTTTTATAAATACACTAGACATAAATGTGTGACTGAATACAGAAGAAAGTGTCACGGAAATAAACAACAGTATCTAAGCAAAAGTCTAATAAAGATTATATTACAAAATCCAAATTAGATATAACGCTTTCATAATACCATGCCGTTTATCACGCCAGGCCCATTCAAGGGGAAATGCAAAGCAGCATTACGAAGGTCAATGCCAGGAAGCAACTGAGGAGTGATGACGAAATATTGAGGAGGAGCAAGCTCTCTGGTCCTCTGGGAACCGCTCTCTGTATTTTGATCGCCATAGCAACCAAGTAATAGTCCCATTATACGCTTCTCATAGTTGGCATCAAGACCCTGATTAATCTCATCAATCACAAAAAATGCATTGGTAGTCAAATGCTGAACGGCTAAAATGTATACCATAGTGGTCACACCGCGCTCACCACCAGATTGATAAGAAGCATTTAGAGGTAATAGGTCGCGATCTTGGTGAAACTTCACCATCACCGTCAACTTGGCGTCCTTTATGTTGTCCATAGTAGCATCCAAACGAATCTGGCCACCAGCACCTTCACCGATGCGCGACATGTAACGACCAAAATTAAAGTCGACTTGCGATACAATCTCGTTAACACGACTAAGCCAATTCAAAAACATTTCAGTGCGAGAACGATTAAGCTCTAATATACCAGCCTCAGCCTGAGCTATCTCAGTAGATAACCGCTCTTCATGAATAATAGAATCGCGCATCTCCTTCGCATTTATAGTCTCCTCACAATCGTCACGCTCAAGACGCTTGACATCCAATTCGGCAAGCTGTAACTCGCGCTCAAGGTCAGCCTCAGTCAACTGGTCCAATTTGCTAGCCTTCTCCTGACGAATACGCAAAGCCTCACGTTCACGGGTGTCAGCAGAATTCTCCCCATCAGCAGATGATTCAACCAATTCTCCACTAATAGCTTTGATCAATATATTGAGCTCAGTAATCTCACGCTGGTAACCCTTGAGCTTCATCTCCTGCTCCTCCAAGGTACCCTCTAAACGTTTGTACTCCGTAGATATCTCCTCATAACTGTTTTCAGTCAGCTTTGACAAATCCTCCAGACGAATCTTGCGCGCGTGTACCTTGCAATATTCAGAATGCAAAGACTGGGCTTCAGAAACAGCAGCACGCCGAACACGAGCCTTCTCAATCCATGTCATTATACAATCAGCACGCTTTTCCAACGATTCAGATATTTCATCCCGCTGTGAACGCTCCATACTATCTAACTCGCCGCGTTGCTTGTTGCCACCGGGGCCTAATGCACCTTCAAGGGTATTCAAAGTACGACACAAAGATTTCTTCTCACGATTCAGTACATACAAACGACCAGATACCGCAGTGTTGTCCTGTCGACGAACAAATAACATACCGTCAAGAACACTTAAACGCTTAGTGATGTCCTGCAACTCAACCTGAGCAGCATCAATACTGGTGCTGTTATCAGCAGTGATCAAGCTGCTGCAGTCATGCAAAATAGTGGGTACAGTAGGTATCTCAACACAGTAGTCACTGTAAAGCTCACTGCAGCCCCGAAATTCCCTATAAATGTGGCGCTTATTGCCGATGTAATAACGTAATATATGCACCCGCTGACCCAATTGCTCGGAAATCTCATCAGTCATGCATCGATAAAACGATCTAAAGAAGTCTTCCTCCATAGTCAACGATTCCACAGGGCTGCCACATTCATCTTTAGCAGTACCTTTTCGTTCCACAAACAAATCGAGATTTGCGGAATCAGGTGCCACTGTGGATCCCACCCCTGAATCAACACTTTGGGAACCTTGTTCAAGTGGCTTATGGGTGTCACATTTAGTCACAGAGACCCCTGATCGTGCTGTAGAATTGCCAGACAATTGGGAGCCGTGTGAATCAACAGTCCTATCATCCAGCAACATATCCAATACCTCAGAAGATTTAGTAGGACCCATACCAGAATGATGTTCCGAAGTATCTACGTGTTCAAACTCATTAGGTTCAGCCTTCACTAAAGTAACCAAAGGTAACTTAACAGTGGATTCGCCACGCATCCTTAAAGAGAATATATCCTCATCAACGACAAATGATGTGCCCAGACGAGCTACACTAGCCAAGGTATTCATGGTAGCCGGATCCTGGCATTCAACCAATTCGTGCAAGAATAGCTTTACACCAAACTCTTTCATACGATCAGTAACACGACATAAAACTGGAGGTTCCTTGGGAGGCGTCAATGAAGGCAAATTATAGCGTTTAATTATGTTGTAAGTACTTGGGTCCATGTCTTCAGTCAATAAAAGAGATTCCATGTAAGTACTAGCAGTCTCCTCAATGATGCAACAGTTGGATTTGCCACGAACCTTCATGTCGCTAACCAATAGCTTTGGAAGAGAAGCAGCGTCTCTTACAGGTTTGGTATTGGGTGAATCACCAGAATCGTTGGCGTCAGGTTGAGAACCAGGACTAGTTGTATTCAATTGCTCGCGACGCCAACGCATAAACCTACGGTAACCATCCCTTTTGATAACATTCAAGCGCTTCAATAAATTCTCAACTTGAATATCCTCATAACTACGAATAGACGGACTTTGAAGCGCAGCAAGTCGTGATCGAGCAGCTTCCTCCTGCATACGGCACTCTGCAATCTCAGATGTCAACTCATTCTCAGCGGATACCTGCATCTCCAATAACTCAATCTCCTTGTTGACATCGGATAATCGACGCTCCAAAACGTCCTTGTTGGGGTTCTTGGACTTAATTATACCAGGCTTCGGTCGGACGTTGGCAGCAAATGTACGCATGGCAGTCATACACTTATAAAACACCTTGTCAAACGTATTGTCATCTGCCAGAGGAACTACTGACATGTCACTAGTTTTAACCGGCTTTACAGTATGCAATACATTGACACCCTTGGCCTTAGATATCCTGTTCCGAAATAGTTTAAGTAAACGGTCGTTCTCCTGTGTAACCTTCCTGATGTTCTGATCCAACATGCTCCTCTCGTCAGTTAGACGACGATAGTCCTCAGATGTGGAATTCATTCTAGTCTTGGTGGACCTGTAACCACGCTCCAAATTAGATAACTTGACCCTGTATAAACGCTGCTTTACCAAATTGGCATACAATGTGGCATCCTTAATCTTACTCAAAGCATCACTGATCACACGAAGCTGAGCTATTTTAACAGTTGTTGAATTCAATTCATCAACCAAAAGCTGCATCTTAGAACGCTGTGAACGCAAGTCCTTGGCCATATCAGTCATGGTGTCTAAATCAGTACACAGAGAAGGCTCTATTGCATTCAATGTTGACCTAAATAGTTGTTGAGGAGATAAAGCAGCAAACTTTCCAACATTAGCCTGAGCAAGGAAAGTAAGCAAGTTGTTAACCTGTAGGTTCAATCGGCGCTGAACGCTTTTAACCATCTCAAAAGTTACAGATTTCCCATTTATACTCCACTCATTGCGAACTGAAGTTGATGAACTGGCAGGTGTACTAGGAATATCCATAGATAACGCCTTGTCCGTTTTACGGCGTTTGTTACCCCTAGTTTTCATCTTGCTGGGAGTGCTCTCGTCATATTCTTCGTCCTCATCGCCACCTGTATGCCTAGAATTACTTGACTTAGGATCAGCATTCGCAAATTCCTCACCATCGCCAGGCAAGTCAGTGGAGTCCGCCTGAGAAGTACCATCGGAGGTATTGGAATGAGTGACAGTGATAAGACGAGTCAGAGTGAGAATACCAGAAGGCATGGAGCTATCAATTAAGCCAATCTCAATCTTGGATTGATTAAAACCACGCTTGATAAACGAACGGATGTTGTCGCCACGAGATAGAACATTCGTATCAAAACCAAGACCTAAAGCAATGGCACAGACAATCGCACTCTTCCCACAACCGTTCGCAGCGGCTATAATATTCACACCAGGGAGCGCCTTCAAGCGAACGGGACCAGTGTAAGCCATCCAATTCTCCACAGTAATGGAGTCTATAGCACCCTCACGGAAACGTGCCGAGCCATCGCTACCCATCCTGTCTATTCACAGCAACATGCAACAGAAGGCGACTATAACTACTCTAAAGTGTCATTTCTAGAAAGCTAACTTCAACGAATATAACAAACTCTGGTCACACCTTATAGACAAGATTCTGACACCAGGAAAAAAGATTCCAGACGAAAGTGCTATCCAAATACCTAAATATTAATGCGATAAGCTTTCACATAGTCACTAAACAATCATGGTTGCGATTTATTGATAGTGTGTGCCCGTGTTAATGCAATATAGTGGCTATAAACAACCACAAAGGTTGGATATAAGGCTACACATAGTAAAGGATTCAGTAGTGTTAACTCCAATTATTTGCTCGGTTTTATTAAAGGTGGACTTCGCAACGTTTCGCGATTGATTCAACCGGTTATTAACAATAGATGTAACACTACCACCATTATGTGTCGTCGCAGCAGGTTTATTCAGTCTCACACAGTAGTAGGACATTATGCAGTGATGTTGCGCTTATGAAATGTTTATGTTATTAACATATGTGCCATGTAGTCCTCGCAGCACAAAGTTAATATGATATACTCGTAATTCAGTGCACCAACGTGTATACGGTTGGACCTATGTCCAATATTCTAGGATACAAGAGATAGGTCTATTTGTCATATTATATACAGGGTTTTATGTCGCCACGGGGGACTTGTGATCAGCGCTCGTCTCATTACTGCCTCCCTTCGTGCCAAGGTCACCCAAAATCTCCTTAATATTTATGATATCAGATGTAGCAGATACAGGCTTCTCTTTCCCATTGACCAACATGTGAGTCTTGTTCTTCTTGTCAACGTAAACTTCCATGTTAATCAAACCCTTGTCTGGCTGCTTCAATGCGTGCTTCATGATGTTGTCGTTCGATGCTTTCTTGCCCGCTTTTGCATCGCTCTTGTCTTTAGAACCGTGATGCTTCTCCGCGTCTTCGTCCTCATCTTCCTCTTCGTCATGGTCCTCGCTGTCATCTTCATCACCTTCGCGATCAACCTTTTTATGGTCCTTTTCGTCCTCGTCGACGGAATTATTTTCTTCGTCGCTATCGCCCTTACCCGAGTTCTTATTAACCATGGTACCCTTAATGCCCTCATTGCGGCAGAACCAAGCCTCAGTCAAAGCTGCAAACATATGACATAACATACACTATAACATACCATTCATCCAAGTGTGACATGAAGTCTCAGTACCAGCACATAAAGCCTGCTCAGCACCCCGATATATAAATGTAAAGCAACTAGGAGCATTTTCAACTGGTCTTGCAGGCAACTCCATGTCAACCAAATAAAAAGTAAACTGAGGTTTCCGTTCATGGTATATCATCAAAGAATTCCCATTCAACTTGGCCATCAGAGGTATACGATCTTTGTGGTTAATGTCATCACTCAAAGCAGAGTAGAACAGTGGGCCGATTTTTAACATATTACAGTCTATAAAAGATCACATGAAGATATATAGGACTTACCAGGGTTCAAAATAGTAGAATGGCCAGTTCCGGAATGGACTGTATTCAACCTGTTTTTAGCAAGAGTGGCCTGATGACGCAATAAATCAGCCTGCTTGTGAAGCAATGCCACACGCGCCAAGTTGGCCTCGAGCTGGACTGTCAACATCATTTCTTGGTCCGAATGGTCACCCGGCAACGATTTGACCTTTTCCAACTCGGCATGAATGCCTTCCGCATATGAACGTAAAATATTAGCGGCGCGCTTCTTTTGGATTGCCTTCACAGTCATGTCATTGGCCCTCTCAGACTGCGATGATTCGTACTCAGCCAATCGGTCCTGCTCCTCCAACCATGTTGGCTCAGATCTGCTTTCATCTTCCTCAGCTTGGGGACCAGGTAACTTGTCTTTCAACCTAGCCTCCTGAGCCTGTAAGAAGCGAAGTATAGCGCCAGATGTCTCAGCCTGCAAAAAAGTCAACCAATGAATGCTAAAATGAAATAGATCACAATCTAACTCTTTCTTATTTCATCCAGAAAAGCAATAAAACAGTAAAACAGGAATCAAATGAAACAGTAACATCAATGTGTCATACGACTACATTGTCTGATACACAGATTAACAAAATTGTTAACCTGGTTCATACAATATTATGACTAACATTATGGTACAACTTCAATTGACATAATAAATGAAAGCATCAATATAATCTATCACTTACCCGTACACCAGCTGGAACGAAATGCGATAATAAATATGATCCAGCAATGAAGCCAGCTGATACCTGCATTATGAAATGCAGATGATCATCGACTGCTGGAATCCTGGTAGACACGAATGTGTAGAAGTTAGTATCCCCAATGATACCGAATATGTGTTACACACGTGTGTAACAACAATTTGACAGGGATATACAGAACGTAATTACACATAGGTGTGTGTATGAAGTGTCAACAGCTTGTGATAGTTGAAAAACTTTAACAGGTATACATAGTTAGAAAACGACATCATACACACTTCCCCATGATGTCGTATAAACATCAACGCCAGTAATAAGCAATGCCCTTACACATGGGAAAACTGATAAGTCAGAAGAATAAATGGCTTAAGATGTGATCATAAATATGCTCAAAAGATCACATAGTATCATTGGAGCTGCAGTGGCAGTTACCTTGTCACTAGCAGCCATAACCCTCAATATTGGATATGTTACCGCAATTAGCAGGGCGGTGACAAACCCAGCATTAGGTAATTAAGATCATACGTCAATTTTACTGAAATGTGTAGGTGCGGATCTGCCAAATCCACCGAAACCTGAAATTGAACATGCTGAAGAAACCGAAATTGGTATGTCCATTTAGTAAAAATGAGCTCTATCGGAGGATTGTTGTATATAAGGGCGTTAGTGCATTGTGGCATACATATATAAACTGATCGTGATTTTACTATGCATTGCAGATCAATCACAAGGAGTACGCAGTCTCGATGACGAAATTGCCAACCATGAAATACTTGACCTAGGAAGGCAAGAAGACTTCTTTTTGGCGAACAAAGGCAAAAAATGTGACGTCCTGATGGTAGGATATAGAAAATGGTGATCTACATGGCGCTTTAGGAAGATGTAATCGATGTAGCACTGGAACCACGTGATATGTTAAAGACGCAGCAGTTTATCGGAAGTATCACACCAGCAGAATTGAGATTGTATTTGCCAGGTAAGAAGAAATAACGTTGAATATAATCATAAGCAGATCGTCTTAAAAGCGGTGAAAAACCAGGCAAACTGTTTGCTCGGTTTTCACTCGGTGCTATAGTGACGCCACTGGAAACGGTAAATTCATCAAGAGATTGTAAGTGAGTATCACGCTTTTGTTATCCTATGTAGGTTTCCGAATGTTTTATAAAAAGCAGCCCATACTCTTCTGTGCCAAGGATACGAACCATAGAAAGTAAGTCGCAATACAAAAGGCCTACACATTAATACAGCTTCTGGATGCATACAATAGTCAAGGCTAAATTCTGTCATACAGCACATGCAGTGCTAAGTAAGGCTTCCACACCAGATGAGCACGCGGAACCTGCTAAATTGCCCGATCTTTCTACTAAACAAAAACGACTCAAAGATCTTCTATACCCAAAGAGCGTCTCCGAAGATGCTATCGTCGCACCGCACCACGATAATAACATTACCAATATAGATATCAAGGGCGTAGGCTCGGGAGAGCCAGAGGTAAGCGCAACAGTCTGCTGTCTAACGTCATCCAGATTTATCTAAATGGCGAAGTAGTTGAAAAACAAAATAAGAATAAGCAACCAAAGGAGCTTTCAAAGGAACAAAACGAAACTCGGGTGGAATCAGCCCTAGTTTCTTGATATCGCAATGTGACAGAAATGGCACTGAGACTAGACCCAGATCTCCCTCATAGACACGCCTCCAATTCGTGTGAAGCATTACAAAATGATATGGTGGAATGTTACAAAGCGTCACGATGCTGCAAAGAGCTTCAGAGGCCATTTAAAGATTGCCTAAAGGACCTTAGGCCGGATCAAGTCGGAGAGGAGTGCCTTCAGTTAAAGCGTGCACTTGCACAATGTAGAAGAAATGTACTCAATGGAAAGTATAGGGTCACTGGTAACCCATATTCGAGATGATTAATCAGAGTTACTTTGTTAAATGTTTGTTCTTATATATTACCTTTAAAAGTGAAAATAGTCATAACACCTTTTATTCCGTGGTAGTGTCCTTCTTCTGCGATTTGTGCTTCTTTCCTTTTTTCAAACTGAAGGCCTCTAAACGATCCTGATTAACATTGTATGCGGTCATTCGGCCGTGATGTTTATGTTCACCCTTGCGTTTATCTGATTTATATTTCAATGGCCGTGGTAAATCCGAATCATACGTCAATAGCTTGCTTAAAGGCATAATGGAATTCAACTCTTTGTCGCTTTTTTCCAAAATAGTGTTAATGTCGCACTTGTATGGTTCCACTGGTCTATATTTAAATCTAACCTTCATGTCACCGATCATGTCCTCATAGTCCAGATTATAGTACTCTTCCTCAAGCTTTTTCAAATCGTCCTTGCTGAGTTTCGGAGGAGCGCAAGAAGGTGGTACCACCTTACCGGTCATCCTTAAGTGCTCATGGTTAGCCAAAGGAACACACGTTTCGCAGAGTGTATAGTTGTCACATTCATTACAATCAAAATGCTTGTGACCAGCCGGGATCCCTTTCATGCAATAATCGCATAACCACCAAAGCTCATCATCCACATTTACATCTCCAGGGTTCCATTCGTCGTCTTCTGCATCTTCATGGTACGTAGAACCCAGAATATTAGTCATGTCCTTTTCGTGCTGAACAGGGTCAAAAGGTGCATTGAGATCTACAACATCCTCGTCTAATTGCACACCGGCATTCGTCTCAATCTCCCTCATCCGCTCTGCAATTTCAGCCTTCTTAAGATTTTTGAGACGTTTCAACTCTTCCTCGCGGCGTATCTTCTCCTCAATCTTATTCTGCTTTTTTTCTTGACGTTTTTTCTTTCTGCGGTCATCCACTTTACGCACAGAATCCTCAATGGTACGAGGGTGGCCTTCAATGGTAGCTCCTTCAGCTTCTTCGAACCTGAAGAGTATGTATTGTTGCAGAGAACAAAGATGTTTGCGTATATGGATAGCATAGTTCGTAAACAGATTGTATATATTTATTACAAATCAAAACGGACACCTGACATTCACGAAGAATGTCGAAACAGTATGACAAAGTTCATCTATAGATAGTAATAACCCACCTATAATTGTATTTATATTCAAATTCTTCAGCTTCGTCATAATGCTCCTCATCCTCTTGTTCCAATCGTAGTTGCTTGGCATAGTCAATGTCTACCTTATGGTCCTCCCGCCAACGCTGGTTCAAAATGTAGTCCTTTAGAAATTCCTCATCTTCGTCCATCGTCTCTTTAGATGCCCAATAACGCGATATCAGAGAATCGTCCATTGAACCAATAGCAGCAGATTTTTTTGAACTCAACTTTCGTTCCGGCAGTACATCAGTGGCGTCACTCTTCGTAAAGAATTCGGCATCGTCATCCAACTCGTTTGCCACCGATAAAAATGCATTTTTGAGATCTTCCTGTTCCTCCTGATAATTCATTTTGTGTTCCTTTAGCTTATCGCTCTCATCATCACTATCACTCCCAAGGGCCTCGGCACCTTCATTCAACAAGGTCTCGCGCACCATGTCCTTGTAATTTAAAGACTTGGATTCGTTTTTGTTATGAACGGAATTATCGTCAGTGTCAAAATCTGAATCACTAAAGCATTTTATGTTAGGGTCATATATGGCAGGGTTCTTACCCTGTATATCCAGCAATGTCTTGAAAATCTTGCCCTCAACCTTATCCGTCAAAAGAATGGCGTCCTCATCTTCATCATCAGATGTAGTGGAGGTGTATTGACCATCAGAAGTGTTAACATCAGGGTGATTGGACGAGTCATGTTCATCTAGTTTTTTAGGATTCTCGCCCAAAGTGGCTTTGTTCGTACCATCATCGACAGCATCAAATGCATTCAATCTTGAATTTTTTGAAATCTTTTTCTTTCCTCCCATCCTTGATGGAATCTTGTTTCTTTTACTTATCAGACGTATAAAATCAGTTGATAGTCAAAAATAAAATGTACAGGCAAGTATTCAAGTTAGGGATGCGATATAAATGATATATTAAACGTATTTAAGTATATTTACATGTTATATGTGGTTTATATGGAGAGTGTTTGCAGGAAGCGCACGGTATAACCAACAGCAGCTAGTGTGTGTATCTAGGGATATGTAATAATTCTTTTAAACAAATATGTAGACTATTCCAGGTAATGTATATCAATATGTTTGAGATATCTAAAAGCAGGTGATTTGAAGTAATGATACACATATCATTACCGATGATGTAATATCCTTCCATTGTTTTTTCGGTAAGTGGTACAATGTGCAGCGCCTCAAAGATATACAATAGAAACAAAGATTCAAGATGGGTTATATTGGCCGGCGTACATTACATGTGCCATGGAATGTATCTAGGCTTCACCTAGGTAACTACTATCCATACAAGGAAATATGTGCATACTATACGAACGCTAAATCGGGAAAGCAGCATACAATAGGAGATGCCTTGGCCTATTGGAATCCACTAACAGGTGTTTCGTTTGTATCGTTGCAATGTCGTTCTTATTCGGCAACCGGGCCCGCATTCAGCAATGATGAAGGCATTTGCATAGATTCGGTAAGAGATGTTACGGGAAATGCATTATGTAGCAAATTGTCAACGTTATCGAGCAAACCAATGCCTAGCGATAATTTAAATGGGATATTACACCCAAATATCGAAACAGCAAATCCCGAATCTGAACGGGAAGAATCGCACTCTTGCGCTGCGGATGCAGCTTTTCAATTGCAAGAAGGAGAAACTATAGACTGGAATAACAAGCAATTGTGCAGGCTGTCGCATAGGAACTTGCTTCTATACCTGTATAATAATGTTGACATGGCTACTGTGGTAAAAATTACCAATCAAGTATTGGCACCCTATCAAACACTTCCTAAAAGGAAAAAGGCATCGCAGCGACGTCAATATTTACAAAAGTTTTTGAGATGTATCAGAAAACACCAACCCTTGGAGGACCACGTGCAACTGGGCAAGTGGATGATTAGATCTATAGATCTTCTTACATGCGACGATCTTTATTCAATGTTACGCGTCAGACACATACTGAATTATGACAACTCATTTGAAACATTCCGTGCTTCATTTGGGATGGAAAACTTTGAAACCTTTTCAAACGTAAGGTCAAATAAAGTCCTCCAGGAAAAAATAATTGGAGAACAGGCAATCAAAAGCCGTACCGCGCAACGTAATTTGCTGATGCGTCACTTAAAAATCAACAAATTCAGGTTCTTGAAAGATCAAAATGTAACAGTGAGTCGAGGCATAATCTATTACATCTATGCAACAGAAAGCGGTATACGAAGCTAACATCGAATGGTCTGATAATACAGTGGAAATGTCGCCCTTGAATGCAGAAAACTATGCATTTATATACAATCTACCTTTTATAGACGAAGAGGAACTGAATCAGGCTCTATCTGATGTCTTGAGCAGATTCGCTAAAGTGAAAAAAATTGAAATCTTATTTGATAGGTTGCCTCCACTAACAAGCTTCGTAAAACGTGCATCAATACCACGTCACGTAGCACCGCCACCAAGAGATAAATACTCCCCGTTATACGCGCTCGTTGGTAAGCTAATGAAACGTGGTGATAACATTTCCGATAGAGTTCGAAAGTAAAGAGGGGAGAGACTACCTTTGTGATGAACACATCAGAGTCTTTGGACTGTTGTGCTGCGGGAGGGTCGTTTATCCGGAATTGGCTGAAAGAAAATGCAGCCTATTAACCGCGATATATCCACCCTTTAAAAGAATGGAGCTTGCCTTACAATTTGTGGCTAATACACTAGTGGAACAAACAAATGTCGAAGTGAATAGCGGCACTAATACGATAAAGACAATCCAACCAATGGACATTTTTAAAGTAACAAACGAAGTGGAATCACTTGGCACTAACAGTCTAGTAGGAGATTGTAAAAAAGGAATGGTCATGCCTGATGGCGATATCGCCTACACGAATACATTACTTTGTAGCACTGGTCTATTGCCAACAGGTGAGGCGCCTCGACCACCAAGTGAATGCAAAATTATGGCATCATATAAGCGTAAAAGAATCTCATCTGGTAACAATACAGTTGTGACTGCGAACACATACACAGCATCGATCACAACTGATTGGCCCAGCATAACACAAGTAAATCTTGACAACCACGTGGATCCCTCTATGTTGGATCAGCTTGCAAATAAATCTAGAATGCATGGACGGTATGGTTAAACAAACAGCTAAATTATATCCCTACAGAATGGACCCGCAATGGATAGTCCTACGTTTTCCTACATTCAAACACGCATATTTTGCACGTAAAAGGTTGATGCTGAAATTTGTTGATGAACCCAGGAGCATCGTCTCATTCGACACTAAAAGGTCTATATTCCACAACGGTTAGTATGACATCGCGCGAGTTATAGTACTCAGGGAAATATGTAGATCTTCCGCTATTACAATACAGCAATAGGACTGTCAATGACCCATCGATTACTAGAATAACGCAGCATGGTCCAGCTAATGAAATTAATCTGGGTGCTGTAATAGATATTGTGCCTTGATTCTTCATGTGTGGGTAGAATTGGAACAATAAAGCTTTAACCCTATTATCCCAATTAGCGGGATTCTAAATCTTGAGAATCAATATTTTAACTGATAATATAATAACAATGTTAATAGCGTTGACCAGCGGCGTTCGGCCTATCCGGTTCGTCTGGGCTACAACGCGATCAAACGACCGTATATTGTGGCAATCTTCCGCCTGGTTCTCAACACATCGTCTCTTCCGTATCAGAAGATATATAAAAGAAGAACTGGACAAGGGCTCTTTGAATGAAAATACGCTAAGAGAAGCTAACAGGATTGATCCCAGACTGACGGTTAATGCAGTGGAAGCACATTATCCTGATGGATTCCCTAAAAGTGAAGGTATTTTGAGGGAATACCTAAAGGCACTCATGTTAACTAATAGATTTGATTCTCGTAGCTTGAAACCATTAATTATACCGAAGTATATGTCCAATGTTGCAGTGTCAAAAGGTCTCCCTCATCCGCGCACTAATCAAATTGATCATTACGGAGATACACAGGCTTCCTCAAATAAGTATGATGAATCATCAGAACCAAATGGATTGAATTCATTGGGAAACGGGAAATTATATGTTAATTCAGACCCCAAGAATCCAGTACACGTAGTCGTTACGCCAGCAGCTAGCAGTAAATTCATGCGTTTTTTCAAAGGGCTGTTGTCATTCGGCTCTATCGCATTTTGTTTTGGATCTTTGTATCTATTATTGAACCAAAATCTACAAAGAGGGTTGAAACACAGTTTTAAGGTTGTAGATCCTGAGGATGTAGATACAACATTTGCAGATGTGAAGGTAGGTTCCATATTCTGGAAAAAACAATAAACAGGGATGTGACGAAGTTAAAAGGGAGTTGGATGATGTAGTAGACTATCTAAAGAATCCAGAGAAATTCGAAAGACTAGGAGCTAAGCTCCCTAAAGGCATATTGTTGTCAGGACCACCTGGTACCGGTAAGACCCTCCTGGCAAGAGCCATTGCTGGAGAGGCTGGAGTTCCATTTATACAAGCTTCTGGATCGGAATTTGAGGAGATGTTTGTTGGTGTAGGGGCTAGGCGCATCCGTGAGTTGTTTGCGTTAGCTAGGACAATGACTCCTTGCATCGTATTTATTGATGAACTAGATGCATTAGGTTCTAAACGTTCATCCACCGATCACAACAGCGTTAGAATGACGTTGAACCAATTGTTAGTTGAATTAGATGGCTTCTCTAAGCGTGAGGGTGTAGTAGTTCTTTGTGCAACCAATTTCCCGGAGTCACTCGATCCAGCGTTGGTTAGACCAGGCCGCCTAGATAGGACTATACATATTCCATTGCCAGATTACAATGGACGTTACGATATTCTGAAGCTTTACAGTAAGAAGATACTGGTCTCACCAGATGTTGATCTGGCAACGATCGCCAAACGTACTGTAGGGATGACAGGTGCTGATATATTTAATATTCTTAACATGGCAGCTCTTAAATGCTCCATACAGGGTCTAGCTTCGGTGACACCATCTGCTATAGAAGAAGCCTTTGATAGGGTTGTTGTAGGCCTAAAAGGTAAACCTTTAACAAATGAGCGTGAGAGGAAGGCGACAGCGTATCATGAAGGTGGGCACACGTTAGTCAGTATACATACGCCGGGAGCTACACAAGTGCACAAAGCGACTATTGCACCTCGTGGTCGTACCCTTGGTGTAACGTGGAAGATCCCAGAGGAAAAGTCGGATACGCGAATGTCTGAGTTGCACGCAGAAATAGCAGTCTTGATGGGTGGCATGGCAGCTGAAGAAGTTATATACGGTAAGGAAAATGTATCGACAGGCTGTCAGAGCGACTTGGAAAAGGCTGCTGATATTGCGAGGACAATGGTAGGTGTCTTTCGTTATTAATCATATGTATTAGGTCATGAACTTCGGAGTTGGAATGGATGATGTCAGTGGCCCTATGTTCTTGGATCACAAAGATTATGCCAAACTAAGTGAGGAACACCGTAAGCGCGTTGACACTGCAGTACAAAAGATACTTAATGTAAGTAAATGTAATTATGCCATATTATTGGGTAGGCTGGTTATCGTCAAGCATCCAGTGTTATTCGTGGAAATTTGGTACAGTTGCACAATCTTTCAGATGCACTTGTGCAATATGAAACTCTTAGCGCCGATGAAATAAAACATGCAATACGTGGTGAAATGAAAGATATTGAACAAATACGTCAAGCACAATTGTCGGAAATACGAGCGCAAAACAAAAGGTACTCCCATTCTCAGCATGGGAATAACGACCTCTTGCCAGAAACTCAGCACTCTTACCGCACTTAAAATGGTGCATATTGCATCGGTAAAAAGGCATTAATATATTATACTACATTTTTGACCCGAAGCTCTACCCCGTAATCATGAAATATTTAACTATCACTATGGTTATTGTGTATGCTATAACTATATCAGTAGAGGAATATCTTGTCGAAAAGTGTAGGTAACAGGGAAACTTTCAGATGCCGTATTCTTTCATGCACACCACGAGGTGCCTTTCCGAGCAACTCACAATGAACGCCACAATTAACATGTCCTAGTGAATACAAAACACATGGCATAGAGATATGATACCACCGTCACGTGTTATTCTAATGGATATGAAACAACGTGCACTGAAAACACCACCTTTCGGAAAGCATAATGTACAGTAGTTGACCGTCCTAACATGTAAAGTGGGATCTTAACCCGCGCTAATGAAGACATTTAAAACTTCAGTTTGTGTGGGTACATGCCTCCACGAAGAGTGAAGCGGGTCTTAAGGTATTGGCATAAAATGTCACAGTTCTTCAAAAATGGAGTCAGAATGCTGTCGACGTTGTCTTGCTTCTCCTTAATTTTACGTTTAGTCTCATCGGACACCTTTTCTACCTCAGCATTATCGATGAACATTGCATCTTTGCTGCGCTTTTTGCGGAGCTTGAACTCCTGCATACGCACTTCCTTGGTTTTGCCAAAGCAGGCGTCAGTGAGGTTCGAAACAACAGCTTCAACAGCAGCCTTGCACTGAGGACCGTTGGTCTCTGGCATCTCAAAGACATTAGTAGAAGTGGCTATAACATAACGTGGATTCACACGTCTGAGAGGAACACCATTGAACAAAAAGGGGCCTGTAACTAAAAGAAGACCACTTTCCTTGAAAACCTTGAGTAGAACAACACGTTTCCCTTTGTAGCTCCCACTTAAAAGAATCAATACAGTGCCTGGAACCAAGCTAGGCCTGATCTTCGGAGGGTTCGCGACCTTGCGAGAACGATCGGACGCGCCAGCGGCGGAAGTAGCAGTCGTCGTGTGAACCATCTTGTACGACGACGAAATATACTGTATATAAATTAATCGGTATATTTCTACGGCAGTGTGCCCACTCGTACACAATATACAACCCGTTTACACAACAGCACTATCGTATAAGAAATAAATGTACAATGTATCTATAGCTCATCTTCTACATAATTGCGCCAAAACGAACACATAAAAGTATGGCCGAAGAAGTTGGTTCCAAATGATTCAAAAAATATGAAAACATGAACATAATTATTGGCTACTGCACCAAACTTACTGTATTGTTCCAAGAAGGATCTTTAATAGCACTCCACTGCGATCTTACTGTAATTTGGTTTAAAGGATATGTCAATATTGCAATATAATTGAACGTTTGGAGCGTGGTACAGCTCTTTACGGACCTTTATACCGTTGGCGCCCCATGTCACCGTCGCGAGCCTTGCCATAAACTCAAGAGTTAAATATATTGTAAATATACAAATCGTATATATTCGTACTATCCGTGTTGTATTACAATCTGATCGTTTTCAGAATTTTAGGAGTGGCATGAATCTCTAGAGTTGCTTCAAACGACCTTCCATATATAAAAGGTAAATGGGAGAACGTTTAAAGGTTATTCTAAGGTGTATCTGTTCTGCTAATAAAAGTAATCGTTCTAATTATTGGTTAGATTGTTTAAGCTGTATTGTAGGTCAACGCGATATATAATGATTCCAATTAGATGTATTGTCATCCCACTGATATACAATATAAAATCAATTTTCTTTAAATGTGGATGACCACCGCAAAGTTAATACAAATTCTTATTGACAGCTAACCTTTGATAATCGTTATGGTTTGATTTGAGCAAAATATGTAATCCAGTTGTAAACTAACACAGCACACACTATAGACCTTAAAAGAGACACAATTGGTACAAATGTTTAAATGGGTATTGTAGAAGTGAATTACTGTGTATACCCTGGTATGTCATATTGTTAAACAAATTGAGGGTCTCCATTTTGTGTGGCGTCACACGCGAGTCATGATACCATTTTCATACATCATTCATTACATACTCTCTAATGCACAAACACCTCTATGCTGAATTTTTAATATTGCGTAAATTGTTGATAGCCTTCAATAGACACAATGGTATGTTTATGGTAATTGAGTTAACATATTAACACTTTGCAGAAAATCATTGGTGTTGATCTGACCGACCTAGGAACTAAGAATGTTTTGGCTGCAGCTGCTTTTTACAATGTTTCATACGACTTCACGCTTGCAAAAGGGGGCTGCTGCAGCTCAGAGGGCAAGAAGGATGAATTCAGTGATGTGAAACCATCGGTGAGCGTTGAGCTGTCTGGAGGTTTGGGATCTTTCTGTGGAAGCATATCTATTTCGCGACACTTGATGGAAGAACACAAAAAGGGGTCGGCACCTGAAGAACTCTTTGCTCGTAGTGATATTACATCATGGATGGAGTTCTTCTACGAGCGTTTGGATGTTGGAAGCAGATGCCAAGCAGTAACGAAGGTGGTCCATGGAGATCATTCCGAATTGGCCAAATGTATAAGAGCCATTGATGCATTCCTTTTGACACATACCTTTCTTGTCGGTGAAGCACTTTCCCTCGCTGATGTGGTATGCGCTATTACAGTGGACCACTTGATTTCTATCTCTAAATTGGACACCGAATATCTGGCAAGCCGTCTTCTAAATCTGTCCCGCTTGATACGCACTGTTAAGGAAAGTGATGTATATGCTGCGTATCACAAAAAATTGGCTACACTGAACTCAGGAGTGGCAAATGAGTCTGGTTTCGTCATTGATACATGGAAGAAGACCTACAGCAACTGCAAAGGTGACCTAGAAAAGGAAGTGATGCCATGGCTCTGGGACAATTTTGATAGTGACAATTGGAACTTTTATTTCATGAAGTACAATAAATTGGACGATGAATGTAAATCTGAAATTACAACTTCGAACATGTTGAGTGGTTTTCTTCAACGGTTTGAGCCAGATTTCAGACGTATTTCTTTTGGTGTCATCAATGTAATGGGATCTGATAACAGCTACGACATTATGGGAGTATGGCTAATCAAAGGTAAAGATCTTCCACCGAGTGTAACTGAACACCCGTCATTTGAATTCCACACATTCTCAAAATTAGATGTCACAAACGAAAATGATCGTAAGATTATCACCGATTACTTCTGTGCTGAGGACAGCATTGGCGGTGTCTTGATTGCCGACGCCAAGGTCTGGAAGTGAAACGACTGGTAATGGTGTTGTCCTTTATATCTTTCGTAACATGGGATAATAATCGAGTGCAGTGGTTGTTATATCACAGTTTGTTGTCAGAGGTCTAGTCTAGCATAACATATGGAAGCGATTACATAATCAATTTGATAGGTTTACTTAGTTATTCTAGTCGGAAAATGTCCTTGGCATTAGTAGTATATGTTGAACGCCATATTATTCCCGAGTAGTAACGGCATATGAGAGAGACATTGGATGATTTACCTCCACTCATCCATGGTTCTCATTACACTTCGCCTGGGCAAGTCTCGTATTATCACCCGTTTCACATACTTAGCAGTTATACGATATTCCTGTTCTATTAGAGCTCACCCAAAGAACATGTCAACGTACATCTCTAACCTAGACCCTGGCTTTAGCCGTCATATAGAATCCCACTACTACATTATCGACCTACCTCACTAGACACTATTACTACATATTGATACTACAAGCACATTAAATGGCATCCAATATAATGACTCTATTAGTCTCTATGTCAACATTTACTTTGACAGTCAACGGTTAACCTCCCAGGCTCCACAGTTTAACCAGAATAGGCACTGCGTTCCCTCATCAAAACGTGACTGTAATAGATCCCAAGTTGCTGTTATTTCTCAACGCACAATGTTTATTCGGTTGATGTAGTAAGGAGATTTCCATTGAGTATATAGAGTGTGGGTCTTATCCCGCCCATTTTTTTAATTTGGTTCGCCTTTGATATTCATTTTTTCATACAGTAGTATGTAACTGAATGTACGAGTTAAAACTATTAAATCCTTTGAGAGATCTATCAAAGCGTAACGTGTCCTGGTTAGTCGGTCAATCTCTACTTTCTCTTAGATTGCATTCATTTAAATTTTGATTTTCTTGTTACGACTTCTGCTATATTGACATACAGCTATCTTTCAATTGTGCTTCGTAGCGTTGTTCAACTTCCAGGTGCTTTAGTTTGTGTTATCAGAGTTTTGAGCGTATTCTCCACTATGAGCCAGCAACTTGGTGTGGAAATTGATGCGATATCCAGCTTCTGCAAGGTTACATAACAATTGCTAATGTAGCGCCGCAAAATCTAGTAAATAATATATTTGCAGTAACGTAATCAACTGCTACAGAGATATGTACAACAGTAACTTCGTGAACACCCCGCAGCGATGCTTTACCGTATCTAACCCTTCTTAAGGTGATACTTTGTTATCTTGTGTAGGCGACTTACGAGGTAGCGCCTTTTTATAGGCCTGTACAAACGGTACAACGATGTATGCCATGGATCCCAGAAGGAAGGCAGCACAGCCCAAGTAGTTCGTGACGTATGCTAAGTCTAGTGCTGCAGCTTTAGTCAAAGTTACTGCCGTTACTACATACAGCGCCACTGATAGTATTAGCAGTATTAGCAGATCCCGTAGGTGGGAATAGGCCTGGTCATTTGACTTTTTCGCAGTAGCCTTCTTACACATCACGCTATAAATTTACGCACATATTTCACTTTATACCTATGTATTGATATGGGAGTATGGAATCCATCTGTATGGGATCATGTAAGTGGTACTTGCCTGGGCAACAGAACATGTCCAATAAGTAATCTAGGTACACATCAATTCAGTGTCTTCCGTGGCCACTAAAAATTATTAGTGTGTATTACTAGTGTCTAGTGTTAGTGTGTATCATTAGTGTATATTGTTAGTGTCTACTATTAATGTCTATTACTAGCGTCTAGTATTAGTGTCTATTGTTACTGTCTCTTACCAGTGTCTAGTATTACTGTCTATTACTAGTGTCTATCAGTGGATATTGTTACTGTCTAATATTACGAAGTAGAACAACAACTTGGCACCGTACAAAGGGACACTACGACAACGATCACGAATATTAGAGTAGACGCCATACACACTCGTCTATGGAGTTAGCGAAGCTTGAAGCAGCACTGATAAAGTATAGATAACCGTGGTATAATCTTGGCCACTAGCGCGTTAAATTGGTCCTCTATGCCAACTCTTTGTCATGGGCCCTGGTGGTTACAGTATTAATCCAAAGTAACCACTTTATGCCCTGTCTTCTAGAGTGTTAGTATATTTTGTTGTTTAATCAATGGATTGACCTGAATACAACGACCTGGAAGATTAGTGAATGAGCGTACTAGATATGGTACCCTTTGGGTAGCACAGTGACGACATCAAGTATCATACTAAGACTACTGGTGTCGGTAGTGGTTATGATTTGGTGGTGTCTACTTCTTATGGAGCTGGAAGAGTTATAAGCACTGTTGCGCCGAAGGCGCCACTAAGTCACCACTACCTTCTACCAAAATACTCCACCAGTTCCATTCCTTTGCGTCCCGTCATCACCTTATACCACATACATTGCCACTGGTGTTCTCCACCCCGTAACCAATGCGACCTCATATGTGTCCAGTCCAGTGGCCATATGGCACCAAAGGCAAGGTAGAGTACCGCCACGAGCCAGGCTAGGGTCAGAACAAATATCCAGGGGAGCCGTATGTCGTATTGGAGGGCACCGACTTGCTTTAGGAGCTCTGTTAGGGGGTGGTCCTTCTGGGAGGCGCTCTGCTTGTTCTTGTCAATCACTGCACTGAGACTGTCCAAGAATTGGTGACACTTCTTAGTACGCTCTTTCTTCTTGTTCTCAATGTCATACTGCCCATCCGTCTTTCCATCCCTCTGTTCATATCCCTCCAGATTGAATGGGTTACCGTAGCTGAAGCCATGCCTATATAGTACTGGCAGCACCCCGGTACATGATACGATTGATGAGCAGTTACATAGTCCTGCGCTCCCTGTACCCGTCTCACCATGATGTCCCTTCTTGCACTTATTGGGGTCACAGTCTCTACAGCCCCGGCATTCAATCTGTTGGAATGCCTCAGAGAGTGACTGTAATCCCCAGTATAGGGAATCTGATAGATATAGTACCCATGAGAGGTATGTTCCTCCGAAAGTGGCACTCACTGCAGTATAAAGCTCACCGGTTAGAGGGGAGAGGTACTGGCAGTTCTTAGTGAGTCGTGAGAGGGATGTATTAGTGGTAGTAGTAGTAGTAGTTGAATTTAGAGCGACAGCACTGCCCTTGTCGCCCTTAATCTTTATCAGTGCTTGTCCGACAGACTTCATGTACTGCCCTCCTGGAGTACTGTTCCCATTGTATATCCACTCTATCTCTTTTACTACATCACGTAACCCAGAGGCACACCAGCCGCAAAAGTATTCCTTACTGTTATTTGAGTCTTTAGGATCTGTAATGTGATCACACGTCCTCGACTTGTCCTCCTTTTGTACTGGATTTCCTACACCACCCCTAAAGAACCCAAAGACATCACCCAATACCTGTGGTGTCGTAGCACTGAGTGCTGCTGTCACCCTCACTAGTGTATAAACACAAGATTGCATCATGTCACCGTTACTGAAGAAGTAGAGGATCCCGTAGAGTCTTGAGCCAGTCATATAGCTGATGCCGCTGTGGAATTGATTTCTAAATCCCATTGGCAGTGGGCAGCACTGACCGGAACTACCGCAGTGTTCCAAGTGGGATGCAGCCAGGGGATACTCTGGGTTGTCCCCTTCAGGTATATTATTACAACTAAACCCTGGTAACCTATCCTCTAGGAATGCCTGGAGGGGCGATGGCGTACCGTCCATGTATTGTTGGTGGCACTTGTCACAGTACTTAGACTCTGGCTTTTTGCCGCACTTGGTAGAGTGTTTTGTACATCCAGAGCACTTGGGAGAGTTACATATGGAGATGAGTTCTTTGATGGCTTTGTGAAAACCTTTTTCGTGGCCATTCAAATTTGTATTTTCATCCATATTTGACTGTTCCTTCTCCAGAACTTCTTTCAACTGTTTCTCCATTTCCTTCAGCATTTCCAGTACTTTGTTGATAGCCTCACTTATCTTGTTCTTACCAGGATCTACCTCTTTTCCATCCTTATTCGTGGCCTTCTCTAGTGCACCGTCTACCTCCTTTAGTATTCCACTACTACCACCATTCTTCGTCGTCAGCTTATCTAGCGCCCCCTTTAGCTTCTCCTCCCCATCGAGCACATCCAGCCCATCCTTCTCCAGTTCCTGCTTAGCACTATCCAGTTCCGTCTTAGCCTCCCCTAGTGCCGTCTTCACCTTCCCTATCGCATCCTTATCCTTCCCTTCCAATGCCTCCTGGGCATTACCCAATTGTACCACTACTTCCCCTATGGCCACGAGTAATGCTTTAGCCTTCTCGATCCCATCACCAATCTTCTCCAATGCCTTTAGCTTATTTATTACCCCACCCAACTCCCCCTTTACCTTCTCAACCCTACTTTTCCTATCATGTTCCATGGGGTCACACCCCAGGCACATCCAGCTAATAACCCCCTTGGACACTACTCCGTCCCCATACCTACACTCACGCCATTTGCCTCCTAGAGCCACTTTCATGGCACATTGCTTCCTAAGGAAATACAACTGGTAGAACAGAGCCCTAATGTAGTGGACCACCTGGTTGTATGCTTGGATGGACACAGTGGGATAGGTGAAGTTGCAAGCAGTGTTAGCGTAGAGGGAGTGAATGGCAGGAGTAGTACTGTTAGTACTGTGTAATCCTCCTTGGATACCTATGAGGACCAGGGGGCAGTACTGAGTCACTGCTTGGAAGTGGGCAAAGAGGTTGAATTCATCAACGGTAATTGGAGCTGAACGGCCTGTTTGAAGGAATGAAAGTTGCCTTTTGCCTCCAACATCTGGTGCTTCTTTCTTGAGTCTCTCCTTAGCATAGTCCAGCATATCCTTATATGCCGTACTATAGGGCAATGCACTGAGCCAGTATAGGATCTCACGGATTGTCCTAGGAGTCGTAGAAGTACTGCTCTGGGTACTACTCTTTTTCTGTAGACCGGTAAAATAGGCACATGATAGAATGTAGAGCTTGAAGAGGGCACCTAGCTTGTTCTTGTCAACGCCATTGCTATTCTCCTTAAAGACACTACTATCAAATGCACCCCTGTCTACGGTATGTATATATCCTGCATAGTTCATACCAGCTGGTTGTCTGAATGTATTATCATTGTTGTCACTGCCATGGGCAGCATTGTCACTGGTATGCGGGAATCCCAAATATAACTTACCCATAATACCATCCCATATAATAGCATCCCATCTATTTCCAGGACCATGGTTATTAAGCATTTCCCTAGGAAACCCTAGGGCCTGTAGCCATTGTGATAGTGTTCCATCATCTAGACCACTACCGTCCAGGATGTGGTTGTTCCAGTATGGACTACCCTTGGTCCACTTTCCTGTCCAATACATATAAGTAAGTCCACTCCAAATGAGACATACTGACCCTAGGAGTATCCGGGCACAGTGGTGACGGCGTTGGGAGGGAGTCTTACTACCACCCCGTTCCACTAGATCTGTCCATGTGGAGCTTATACGATAATCTGATCCATCGTATATTGATATGAAATTCATTTCTCCATATGCAGACTGATAACTGTCATGAAATGTAGGGCGTCCAAGCATCTTCGTCTTATCGTCTTCTTTTTCTATACAGCTACACTTATCACTACACTTCCCACTACAACCCGTACAACAACACTTGCAGCATTTGCCTGCTAGAGCGCATTTACACTCATTTCCAGCACTACAGCCCTCTTCATCATCAGTATCACACTGACAGCCCTGCTTCTTCGCCTCCTCATCAGTGCCACTACCCTTACACTTTGTACACCCCCTGCCCAGTTGTACCCAATCGACGCTCGGGATCACTACATATTTCATACACCCACAGTCCTGACACTTGTTGTCCGGCTTTATATCCTTAAGATACTCGCATCCACTGCCACTTTGGCCATGATGTTCCTTATTACCCTTCTTGCACTGGCTGCCACCCTTCCAACACTTATCTATCTTACTCCACCCAACGAGTGCACTGAGTACCTGTGCCAACTGGTCTATGTAGGTCCTGACCACTGCGGTACCACCTAGTCCCTGGACTAGGGAGAACAGTCCATTGAGGCGTTCCTTGACTTGCTCTTCGGAGGCGCCTTTAGCACTGTCAGTTTCCTTAGTATCACCTTGATAGCCTACAATGGTGCTGAAGTACTAGAGTACTGAGTACTTACCATGGTACTCCAGGGTCACTGACTGCAGTAGGTCAGTCACTGCCGCCGCCAGACCACATATACATTCTGTACAATAATGATTTCCATAGCACTGGGCGCGCCACTGTGACGGACATTGTCGCGCCGAAGGCGCCCACTATTATATACGGCGCGCATAACACAGTAATGTCTACAGTAACTCACCATCACCACTCAGTGGTTTACCATCCTTACCAGTTACCCTGAGGACCCAGTCAATGGCCTCCTTTAGGTTAGTAGGAGCCTCTGTTAGTGACGCCTTCGGCGTGAAACCGCTATTAGGGGCCATTGTCAGTGCCTATAGGAGTACTCAGTAGTACTCACAGTGGTGAGGTAGTGGAGTGGCTATCGGGGTAGAATCCTAAGGTAGTAGAGCGCGCCCGTGTAGAAGGGGCGCCTTCGGCGCGACAGTAACCGTTACAGTGGCGCGCATACCATTCTATGGGATTCCATTAGGTATACCGTGGTGGTGATCCTGTAGTTATAGTGGAATGCTGAATTGCTTATACGGAATCTACCGCTACTGGATAAACCATATTATTCTGCAGATACACCACTAATAGTGGTGGAATCCCCCAGTACTTACACTGCGCGCCTCCGTAACGGCCACCGTCAAGTACCGTCCTTAGGGCGCGCTCTACTACCTTAGGATTCCACCCTGATACCTACGCCTCCACTACCTCTCAGTACCACTGACTACTCGTGCTACTGGACACTCTCTTGCAAGAAGGGGTGGTAACATTATGGCACAAGCACAGCCCTGGCCTTACACCAGCCTCACTACGCCTCCCACCAACCTGAAGGAGGCCATTGACTGGGTCCTCAGGGTAACTGGTAGGGATGGTAAGAAGAATGACAAGGCGGCAGCTTCGCCGCCCAAATTCGGCTGCCTGTGCTATCTGGCCAAGGCAGTGAAGGACCTACTGTATGATGCCAGGTCCCCGGGGACCCCTGGTCCCAGTACTGAGAGGAACTGGAACGACATACTCCTAAAGGAGGAAAAGGACATAGTCAAGCCAGTGCTCACTGACCTGGGACTCCTTGGTGGCAGCACTGGTGCTGCCAGTAGTACTTGCGCTGGTGGTACCGAGGTCATTGGGGCACTGATAGACCAGTTGGCACAGGGACTACAGAAGTGGGTTGGGTGGCAGGATAAGGGAGATGAATGTTGTCTTAAGGGAGCAGGTGGTGGAGTGAGTGAGGGTATAGGAAGGAAGTGTACATGTCCTGGTGGTGGTGGTGGTGCCGGGTGTTGTAGCAGTGCTAGTAGTGGTAGTTGTCAATGTGCCACTGCTGCTAGTGGTACCAACCAATGCGGTTATAAATCGTCCTACAAAAGACCAACTACTCCACCCGGTTCCACTACAGATCTCTTCCTTTGGACCACCCTCTCGGACAAGCCAGATCAGGTCCACCTCCTGGCCCGTATTTTCCTAGGGTCAGTATGTCTCATCTGGAGTGGACTCAGTCAGTTGGGGTGGTTGACTAGGGTGGAAAATGGAGAGTGGTATAATGATACCCTGAGTAATGTGAATCATGGTCTCGGCTCATTCATGGCGGCCATGGGCTATGACCTGGAGAGGTTGAATCAGGGAGGTACAGGTGAGTACTGCCTAGGGTAGCCAGGTGGACTTATGGTGTAGTAGGTTCCGCGAAGACAGGAACAGATGTAGCCGAAATGCTAACAGGGAAGGATAAAGCATTTCCGGAACTAAAAGATGGTGCTACTAAGGGTAAGTCCCACCTACTCTACAGTACCAATGTGACCCAGGTAGTGTAGCTGAGTACTACAGCAGTATCTATGAGAAAGCAAAGGAAGTCAAGGACAAGAAAACTGAATCCATTTGTAAGGAGTACCCCCTATTGGTACTCCACATCCTGGCCAGTGGGTACTTCAGGGCAGGTAGTGCCGGGGCTAATAAAGTGACGCCGGCGAAGCCGGCCACTACTAGTTCTGCCAGTGTCACTCCCAGCCCTAGGAAACCCAGGACCATCCGGGAAATCCTATACTGGCTTAGTGCATTGCCCTATTGTGATAAGTACAGAGAGCTGGTACAGAGGATGGGAGATAAGACGGATCTGGTGACCAATGGGAGCGATGATAAGAATAAGATAGTGCTTCACGGAGAAGGTGATGGCAAAAAGACGGATCTCCACAAGGACAAGATTACCCACTACCTGATGGCCGCCTGTGGCTACTGCCCACTGGTACTCATCGGTATCCAGGGGACCATAGAAAGGGAAGTAGAAAAGCCGGCATCAGGTAAGTACCCTTCTAGTGCTATAGATAAGGGCGCCTTCGGCGCAACAGTGCCCTAGGGGTAGTCATGTGGAGTAATGGTGTAGTAGGTGGTGCTCCAGCTGCTGCTCCGGAGAACAGGTGTCCTGAACATAGTAAGGACAGAAGTAAAAGGTGTAAACTTGCCGACAAAAAGACACAAGAAGCTGCCCAGGTACCAGCAGCTCCAGCAGCTCCTGCACCTCCCGCCAACGGCAAACTCACGGAAGGCCAAGTCTGCTACGGCGGGTACCACCTGGAAGTGTCCAAGTTTGGTAAGTACTCACAGTGGTACCCACTAACTCTATTTAGGCCCCCTCCATGGGATGTATGCCAATGGGCTATATGGGTTTGACCTGGGAGGCTCTGCCGCCCAGTGCCTGGACCAACTGAGGATATATGTCTACCACTGCTTCTACCAGCTCTATTTCCTAAGGAAGCAATGCACAGTGGGAGTGGTGAATGGGAGTGTACTGGGCTGGCAGAGTTGTAGGTATGGCAGTGGACTTAGGTATACTTCCAGCACTTGGTCGTGTTCTACAGGTACTACAGGTGAGTAATATACGTATTTACATTGGAATGATTCTGTAGTAGGCGTTAAAGGAAGTGGAAACGACTGTCAGTGCAAGACGGTTGATAGTAAAGACTCTCCACTGATGTCATTCCTATGCGATGGAATAACTGCGTTGAATTGTCCAATGACAAGAGGCAAAGTTGTGGATGATTATCATCCCATCGAAACCCACTGGACCACCAAGGATGATAATCCGAAAGGTCACTTTGGAACAAATGACCTAAATTACCCCAAGTTATGTCCTGTTCCCATGGGTTGGAGCGCCGAGAGTCCTAGTAGGACTACCAGCGGTCAAAACAGAGTAAACCACTTCAAAGGTACGTCCCACTACCCTATAGCACCAATATCGTATACACCACTACTCTATAGTACCCCTAAAGCACTGTATATATACTAGGGGCACCTCCTGGGCGCCACTGTAGCCCTAGTGACTAACAGTGACTCATGGTGTATACAGATTTAAAAGACACGCACAAGACACAGCAACTGACAGGAGGTACGTCCCACAGTATATTACATGGACTCATCCTGTAGCAGGCAACACTGGAAAGTATCCTGCCCACTGCACTGGGAATACACTGTCGCTACTCCTGGAGTACTACTGTGACCCAGAAAAGTGCCAGAGTGGCACCCTAGTGGTACTACTGAGACTACTGGCATGTATCACTCCCACGGTGCCACGGACGCTGGGTGACCTCTTTGGGTTCTATTACTATATAGTCTACATTGGGGGACAAAGTGCCAGTGGTGGTGGTGCTGGAGAGGGAGTGTATGGGAAGTTGAAAGGATTAGAAAGGGAATCTAAACTGTACATGCTTTCTATTGGTGGTGACGGAGTGGTCAAGGCACTTGAGACATACAGTGGAGATTGCCAGACAGGCACAAAAGGAACCCTCAAATGCCTAACAGAGTGCGATAAAAGCACTGGCCAGTGCTGTCAATACCTCTCTCCTTTGAGCGGCCAGCAGTATGGCCAGTTGAGTCCCTTGATGGCCGGGACCTACCTGTCATGGTTGGTCTATTTGATAGGGGAGTTCCAGGGAGGGTTGCAAAGCCTGGAAAAGGCGTTTAAGGATATACAGTGCAAGGAAGATTGTCGTACGGGTGGTGAGTTCTAGTGCTATATAGGGGCGCGCCTATGGAAAAGGGGCGCCTTCGGCGCGACAGTGTAACAGGTGGCGCGCAACAGTATCATATGGATTAATGGTGTAGTAGGTAGTGGAGGTGCTGGATGTGGCGATGGAAAGTGCCAAGCAGGAACCCATGGTGATCCGTGCAGTAGTGGCAGTGCTAATCAGGGAGTCTGTGGCTGCACCTCTGTCGTATCATGTACCGGGGTACTGCCGGTGTTGTACAAGTATGGCTTTGGGTATGGTAATGTAACGGAGTTGCACAGCACCAAGGGTAGGTTGTAGTATAGTAGTATGGATAGTGTAGCAGTAGTTTTGGTAAAAGTTTCACAACAATTTAGTAGCACTTTTAGTAAAAAAGTAGTAGCAGTTTTTGTAAAGGTTTGACATTACTTTTGGTAAAAGTTTCACAAAAGTTTTGTAGCACTTTTGCTGAAAGTTCCACACAAGTTTAGTAGTACTTTTCCTGAAAGTTCTATAAGGGCGCCTAAGGCGCAACAGTGTCCTAGGGGTATTAAATGTTGGTGTAGGTCTGAAGAAGTGTCACGAGTTCCTGAGAACACTAGAGAGTGTCCTCCAGGGTGACCACCTCAGGAAAGACGGTAAAGGCCTCCACCACGAAATAAACCAGCTCATCTACACCACTAGGCTGCCCTGGATCTTTGTGCTGACCATAGCGTGGCTCATGGCAGTACTCTACCTTGCATTTGGTGCCATATGGCCACTGGACTGGACACATATGAGGTCACATTGTAGGGGATGGTTCAGGAAGGGTAGTCTTAGTCCATGGGAGATCTTGATGGTGGGTAAAAAGAAGGGGAGGGGGATACTAGAGTTTTTTGGTGGGAGGTAGTGGCAAAGTAGTGGCGCCTTCGGCGCAACGGTGCCTCTAGGGGCAGTGGCAGTGTTCGCGGGTCCATTAGTGGCGGCATTAGTTGAGAGTAATTCCTGGAAGATACCACTAGCGGTATTGCTAGGAATAGGTGGAGGGGCATTACTGGTAGGAGTAATGGTGAAAGCAGTGGTGGGAGCTAAATAGCAGAAGTAGTGCCTCTAGGGGCAATAACTGCAGATAATGTAGATAAAGCACATGGTGACTATATAGAGTCAATTTCCTGTGTGTTTAACCCGACGTTGATGGGGTTGGGTAGTGAGGTAGTGTATAGACAGTGCTTTCAGGGCGCGCCGTAAGGGATAGCACCTGACAGTGTAACAATTGGCGCGCAACAGTGTCCCCAGGGGCAGTCATATGTAATATCCGTAATGAGATTGGGGCATCAAAATTTGTTGATGTTTAGTTATAACCTCAGATAAAGTATATTCACACTTTTAATAAAAGTTTCATACAATGTTGGTGACAGTTTTGGCAAAATTTTAGTATAAAAGTAGTAGCAGTTTTGGTAAAGGTTTCATAGAAAAGTAGTAGCTGTTAGGGGTATTAAATGGATATCATTACAGAGTATTTTCATAGGGTTACACAATAGTGATACTGTGGTATACACAGGGTTAGACAATAGTGATACTAGGTATACACAGGGTTAGAAGTAGTTATACTAGGTATACACAGGGTTAGAAGTAGTGATACTAGGTATACATAGGGTTAGAAGTAGTGATACTAGGTATACACAGGGTTAGACGGTAGTGATACTAGGTATACATAGGGTTAGAAGTAGTGATACTAGGTATACATAGGGTTAGAAGTAGTGATACTAGGTATACACAGGGTTAGAAGTAGTGATACTAGGTATACATAGGGTTAGACGGTAGTGATACTAGGTATACATAGGGTTAGAAGTAGTGATACTAGGTATACATAGGGTTAAAAGTAGTGATACTGCGGTATACATAGGGTTAGAAGTAGTGATACTAGGTATACATAGGGTTAGAAGTAGTGATACTAGGTATACACAGGGTTAGAAGTAGTGATACTAGGTATACATAGGGTTAGACGGTAGTGATACTAGGTATACATAGGGTTAGAAGTAGTGATACTAGGTATACATAGGGTTAAAAGTAGTGATACTGCGGTATACATAGGGTTAGGCGGTATTGTAGAATTCTAGTGGCATCTGAGGAACATTTTAGTAATCACTCTAGAAAAAGCCTAGTGATACCTATAGTTTATAGTGGTGATTCATGAGAAGGTCGGCTATCCCTTGGGTGGGTTTTCAACAGTAGGGAAACGTAAACTTGGGTAACATTGTAGTATATAGTAGTACAAAGTTCCATAAATGGTTCAGAAAAGTTTAGTAGCAATGTTGGCATAAATTTGCCAAAAAAAGTTATAGATATTCGGGGTGGTGATATGGATAATCTCACTGGCATTTTTTGGTGGATATTTCGTAGAATTCCTCTAGAAATGTTAGTAAAGGTTTCGTAATGTATTAATAGCCGCTCTGGTAAAACTCCAGTAGCATTGTAAGTCAAGGTTTAGTACTGATTTTATTAAAATTTTCTTCGTATATTCAGTAAAAGTTTAGTACTGGTTTTGGTAAAGATTTGCTACCACTTTTGATAAAAGTTTCATAAAAGTTTGATGACCCTTTTTATTATAATGTTATAGGTATTCGGGGTAGAGTATAGAGCGTAATAATACGTTTTTGTGACCACTTAGTGATTATATAGTTATTATACAATGTTAACAGCTTGTCGTTATCCTTGGTTAATCAACACTCTCACTCTACAAATGTAGAGAGTATTTACATGGAATAACACGGTCACTAATATACACATTACTATATATACTGTCCCCGCACAAAGGCCTGTTTAGTGGGGGCACCATTTATGTAGGTGTTACCCTGGTGGGGTTTATAGAGTATGGGGTAGTGTAGTGGTGTGGAAAGTGAGTGTGGCACGTGATAGGAAGCAATATATCCTCATCACAGTCTATAGTCCAGTCAGCAAGCATTTTTAAACTCATCCTCAGGACTCACAAAGTGATTACTGTGGATATCCTGATAGAGGTAGTGATATGTACTACTGGAGATTGCAATATAGTATATAGGAATACATAATGTAGAACTATCACTGGATATTACAGTGGGTCAGTACTCTATAACAACGTCACTTCCATGGGACATTATGGATAACGTGGTTAGTATGCTGTACCATACTGGGCCATAACAGATTAGCATATGTTCTAATGATCAGTGTTATTAACGTAGTAGTATAGGGTGTTATTGGGCGTAATGGACGTTATTGTTGGTTAGTCTGTGTTTAGGTAGTGTGGCAGAATAGAAGACATGTTGCAATTTTGTTTAATACAGTAGTCTAAAAAGCACTATACAGTGAGTAATATATATTGCCGTAGTTTGTTACAGATTTGAAGATGCTACGAAATTACGATAACTCCTTTATTATATAAGAAGTCCACAATTGGTAAAATAATAATAGAGACCATATAAAGGGAGAAGCCCTCACCTCCGCTCGTCTTCACTCAATGAAAAAACTCCCTAGTACTTTTTATTAATGCGGGGGCTATTGCTTTTTACGTTCTTTTGGAAGAACTTCTTCAACAGCTTTCGGCAACATAAAACACAGTTAAGTTCTGTTGCCCGCTTGTGTAACGAATACCATTCAAGAGAGGATTTTGGTGGCTCTACAGTCTCAGTTTGATTTTCAATATCAGTCTTCGTTGGTTCCGTTACTTCGACAAGTTCAGTGGCCTGTTGGTCTTCCTTACCAGAGATTCCGATGTCTAATGCTTCCTTCTTGGGTTGCTCCTGGGCTACATCAGTAGAGATAGCTGTGGCAGAGAGCCCGAAGGCCACAACTACGCAGAGCTTCCATAACATGTTAAAAGCGACCATGTTGATAAAGACATTAAAAGGTGAGATTCCTAAGTGTTACACATTTTGTTGCCGCCATTCCCCCCAGGTATAGAAGATCCAGGCAGTAAAGCATCCCTCCTCAATGCACTTATTCAAACTATTATATGATAGCTGCTTGTTTTATATAAAATTATTGTGACTCTGTCTTTGTAATACACTGATCACACCACTATCGTTACATGTGCTCTACAGAATAGTACTCGACAGTGGCTTTTGAGCTAAAAATGGCAAACAGGAGCTCAATTGTGGCAATATGTATACTACCTTTGACATGAGTGTCACAATATGTGCAACATCAGCGGTATGATCGACAAAAGGTTACTTCACCAATTGCTATACAGTGCTGTTAACTATGACATACTGTGATTACATATACCAGTAGAGTCTAATATGCACTTTAGAATCATTTGTTTCCATACGAAAAGATATTCAAAAGTACATTCATCACGGGTTATGTCTTCATTTGCGTTATGTCACGCTACCAACTACAGTATAATAGGGTGTTATCCTATGAACAATGATGCCACAAAGACAACTTGTGCTGTCGTGATGAGTGATCTAGAGATGCCATAATGCATGGTGATATCATGGTGGTGTTTACTGGAGAGTACTTTATGTCTAACTAGCAGTAATATTAACAAGGCAGCATTCCATATTACATTAAAATATAGGTTACTATGTCACTGTTAGGAGTTGTATATCTAAAAGGGAGTTGTTATGGTTACTTAGTACGTCTATGTATAGTATAGTAATCATGTCATAAGAACTGACGATGACTATGTGGTTTCTAATAAAAATTATATATTGCCCGTCTTATAACCATTACTATTATCGCGAAAAGTCATCTAAGTATAACACTACAATGAAAGATTGAAATAATCTATCAACTAACGATAAAACGAGAATCCCGCACTGTGGTTCTTAAGGACCAATGCAGCAATAAAGAGTACAGCCTAAACATTAACCGTGTATAAATAATATAGATATATGTGCGTCTAGTATGCTTTATACTGTAGTACATCATTTTGTTGATGCGGTGAACCAACTGTATAACTCCATGGCATTGTTTCTCTCCGCCTTTTTTCTTCTTTATGCTATAATCTCCCTTGTCCTTTTCCTTCTGCTGGTACCCCTCCAGATTGAATGGGTTACCATAACTGAAGCCATGTCTATACAACACCGGCAGTACCCCGGTACATGATACGATTGATTGGCACTGACATTGCGCATCACCATTGTTACCATGACTTCCCTTCTTGCACTTATTGGGGTCGCACTGTCCCTTACAGCCCCGGCATTCAATCTGTTGGAATTCACTGGTCAGTGACTTTAGACCACCTTCAAGTGCATCTGATAGGTATAGTACCCATTGGAGGTAGACGTGTCCAAATGTAGCACTCACGGCGGTATAGAGTTCACCTGTTAGGGGGGATACGTAGTGGTTACCGTCAGTGAGAGTTGAGAGGTTATTAGTGGTGGGACTAGAATTGGAATATCCAGTAGTACCCACAGCGCCTTTATTACCCTTAATATCTATGAGTGCTTGTCCTACTGTGCTTCTGTATTGACCTCCATCATTGTCTTTCTTTGGAATCCACCCTATCTTCTTCACCTCATCACGTAACCCAGAGGCACACCAGCCGCAAAGATAATCGTCATCTCCTTTCTGAGACGTGTCCTTAATGTGCTCACATGCCTTCTCTTGGTTCCCCTTGTTTTTTCCTTTTAATGGATTTCCTACACCACCCCTAAAGAACCCAAAGACATCACCCAGTACCTGTGGTGTAGTAGCACTGAGTGCCGCAGTTACCCTGACAAGCCTATAGATACATGATTCCATCATGTTCTCGTTACTAAAGAAGTAGAGGATGCCATAGAGTCTTGAGCCAGTCATGTCACTGGTGTTGCCGCTGTAGAAGGAATTCCTGAATCCCATTGGCACTGGGCAGCATTGACCAGTAGCACTAGTGTGATGTAAGTGGGATGCAGCGGGAGGGTACACTGTTCTGGTTCAGTACCTCTCTACAACTGAAACCTGATAAACTATCATAGAAATGCAAGCTACAGAGCGTATTGATACATGGCGATAGTAATGCGTTAATCACGAGTGTGACGTTGGGCAGCATATCGAACTTTTATGGTTTTGAAAATTAGAATGTCAGATTACTGCACACGTACGCCGTGAAAGTATTTTACATGTGCATTTAGACGGTGATATGTCCACCATAACCTCTCTTAGGACGAATTACTGAGAGGTATATGAGTGTAGCACTGAGTAAGGAGGCAGCTCCCATATATCCCTGAACACATCTGAGACTAATGGTTGTTACCTACCATGAATAAATAGGACAGTGGGCGGAAGCGCTGTTCTTTAGGGAGAGTATTTAAGCTTAACCCCCAATTGTAAAGTGGTATGTTGATCAAAGAAATCAATCCTGCACAACCAAAGAGCAGCGTAACTAATGCACCGAAGTATTGCGGAGGGAACCTTTTGTTTACGTAACAATAGACGGTAGACATGCACAGCGAACCTGCCAACAGATAAAAGCAGCATGCCACAATCTTCATTGCGTAAACATCAAAGACAGTAGATGTATAGTACAACAATGCACACAAATGCAAAAAGTGCATAACAATGGCAGGACCAACCCTGTCCATAAGCGCACCCAAAAATGGACCGGGCACAAAGGTCAATATGTTGAAGTACTTGAATACACCAGTAGCATCGCCACCATCACCCGATGCCACAAGAAGGTCACCTTGTGATTTGTTGACAAATTCGATGGCGGGCATAAAAAGGCATACAGCAGCGCCAAGAAGTAGAAACTCCAGCAATCGCGGGCTGTTAAACCCATTCTTTATAGATTGTAATACATTTGGTTTGTTACCTTCATTAGTGTCTGCAGCGTGTTCTAGTTCATAGCTAGCCTCTTTTCCATTTGTCTTCTCCGATGGTGGAACAGGGATGACACTGGGCATAATGAAGAATCCTGAAACAAAGCAGAATCCATTGGATATCAATATGTAACATATACCGATTATGTAAAGGTGTTCGGCTTTAAATCCTTCAACATTATATATCCACGACAAAAGAGTAGGCACGAAGAAGGAAAGCGAACGGCACGAACCCATAATAGCTATAACAGTAGATGAGCCATTAGGAAAGTATTTACTGACTGAGAGCATGGGTATGTAACATGCCTCACAACATAAGCCAATAACAACAAATGATAAGCGAAGTACCACGGGACTCTTAGGAAAACAGAAAATAGATAACCACGCCAAAATAGAGAAGAACTGGCCCACTAAAAAGCATATGCGAGGGCCAAATGTATCTAACAGCCATCCTCCAAGAAATGAACAAATAAAATGGGTGGAATACGCCATAGTATACAAGTTGTTGATGCCACCTGCTCTTTCGGGGCAATCTGAATATGCCAGTATCATAGAACAAAAGAGACTCACCTATATATTGAACGCCATATAAAGTTTTGTACGTTGCTTCAATTCCATCCTTTTTTTCACAATAATCTGCAAAGGCACCTGCCTTGTATAGTATCTCTTGGAGGCCATTCCATCCCCAGTAGATACATCCAGCGGAGAGAATATAGTATAGATATATTGCAAGCCGTATTACAGGGTTGATATGCGGTGCTGGCATCAACTTAGGGTCTACTATTTCTATACCAAAACTCTTTGTTTTGGTAGATTCAGCCTCTACGGTTGGGGCCATCGTGATAACTGCCGTATAAATTCCAAATATATTTTCACGTTTAGACAATCTACTTGTAGTAGCTGTGAAGCATTGGTTAAAATGTGTCAAAGAGATTATTATGCTACGTATGAGTTTTAAATCCTTAGCTCATGGGGTATCAGCAGAGTGGCAAGGATAAGAGAGATTATAGCATAGATAACAAGCAGAATCCTAGGCACTGTCATGAGTTCCTAGAGAGTCTTCAGAATGTGATCAAGACGAAGGAAGAAGTCTCTCAGAAGGATCAGGACCACCCTCTGAGCAACCTCCTCTCCCAAGTCGGCCAGCTCCAATACGACATACGGCTCCTCTGGATCTTTGTACTGACCTTAGCCTGGCTAGTAGCGGTACTGTATCTAGCATTTGGTGCCATATGGCCACTGGACTGGACACATATGAGGTCGCATTGTAGGGGATGGTTCAGGAAGGGTAGTCTGAGTCCATGGGAGATACTGATGGTGGGTAAGAAGAAGGGAAGGGGGATACTAGTGTTTTTTGGTGGGAGTAATGGTAAAAGCAGTCGTGATAACATAACACCCAGGTTGCCCTGGTGAACATGGGCACCTACACACCACACGATTTATCATTGACAACACATAATGCAGCCTATACACTAATAGGTGTCACAGTACTATTGCTTAGTAGATATAGACTAGTAGTGGAATGATTTATTGTCTATTGGTAACAGTGTTATATAGTTAGCAGGGGAAGCATTACTAGATTCTGTTTGCCAGCACAGTAGTAAATTCTTTAGTACGTGTTTGGTTAACGTGCATTAACATCAGTTAGTGCGTAGAGTAGTCTATATAAGGTTTAGTAAGACCTTTAGCAAACGTTTTGTGGGTGATTGGTGACCTTTAGCAGATGCTCGGTGTAGTAGCACAGTAGAGTTTAGCGCCATAGTGGTACGGCTTTACAAGGCAGTCATTCATCTATTCCGAGAGAATTGATGCCAAAACACGTTGGAACAATGTTACCAGTAGTCCTAATCGCGACCAATGTGCCCGAATTCTCCTAGGGTCAGTATGTCTCATTTGGAGTAGCATTACTTATATGCATTGGACAGGAAAGTGGACCAAAACCAGTCCATACTGGAACAATCATATCCTGGACGGCAGTGGTCTGGATGACGGTACCCTATCCCAATGGCTACAGGCCTTAGGGTTTCCCAAGGAAATGTTAAATGATAAGGGGCCGAAAAATAGATTAGATCAGGTTATATGGGATGGGTTTATGGGAAAAACTATTTTGGGGTTTTACAGCACCTGCAGGTGTTGGTGCCGTAAGGTTACACTAAGGAACAACATCCTGGAAATGTTCACCGACGATCCTGCATAATTTCTCTTTTGCACAATAAACTGCTGCGATATTAGGTATAGATGTTATAAAAGCGTTGACTGTAAGCCTTTATTCCGAAAGTAGCTTTGCATAAGGAAGACAGTCCAAATGTTATCCGAAACAACAATACTTACGAGAATAACTTATATATGTTTGTTGATTGATGCTAGCGGCATAAGGGCGATGCGAGTTTTCTAAACGTGCCTCCGCAAGTATATTGGTGTCGGTGCCCTGTTTCTGATTTCTCTGGGCTACACAGTAACTTACACCACTTTTCATTTGGTCCTGGCGTTAAGTTTCTTGAACGTCTAATGTACCCAAAGTAAGGTGGTAAATGTTGACACGGACCCTAGTAGTATGCAAAACATATCATAAATAACTTACGGAACACCTCCATACGTGACGTCGATTATATTCCACCTCATCTATGAAGTTGTGATATATATCGACATTGAGCCCGGTAATGTCATTTACACGGTTCATATGCCATATGAAGTCCTGAGATATATTCCAGCCTACATAGACACTAACCTTTCCATGTGCATTTAGAGTTTTACTTTTTTTAGTCAGAAAAAGATATGCATGTATCATCTCATGCAACAGTGTTTCCTGCCATATATATCACATATGTATATATAAAACATACTTCACATTCTTTAGCTGATCTGTACTTTAAAATGGGTTCACTCAAAATTATTTCACAATATCGATTTTCCTAATACAATATACGTTTGTGTATTGCCAATTACCTTGAAACGACATCTGCCAGCACTAACCGTCATTTTCTTACTCCAAGACAGAACAACAGCACTTAGACTTTGATCAAAGCAAATATCGTTCAAATGGCGGAAAGATTCGTGCACATCGAACAATTCGTAATCAATTTCATCAATTTCACATGTTAAGTCAATCATTTCGTAATACAGGTGATGACAAAATAAGATTCATTGATGCAGCGCAAAATATGCGTTCCTCATTACACACCAGATGGTTCATTTACAATACGCATCATGTAGAGGCACGAAGATGATTCGTTTACAATTTGATTGACGATAAGGATGTCAGTGAAACGAAGGAAGGCTACATCCTCAGCTCTATCAGATGATAACGAATGCACCTCCAATAGAAGGAAGGATTCAAAGCCAAATGTAGGCACCGATGAATTTATATGTGGTTAGTGAATTACTTATCTGAATAATTATATCTTTTAGAATGCTGCCTATTACCTATTAAACAGAACAAAAGCAAGGAGTATTTGGGTCGCGTAAATACATGCCCTCATAAATTCCATCTTATTTGCATTAAGGTATAAGAAAGCGCTTATGCAGTTCATTCTTACTAGAAATGGTCTACTCTGGAAACTACATGCCCACAGTGTAAAGCTGTGTTTGATTACATAGAAAAATTATGTCCAATCACCGGAAACGTTGTTCAGAAGGTATGACGTAATTACAATGATTATTATATACATAGATAAAATGCAAACCCCTCTTTCTTTGGGATCACGATAATCCTGATGAGCACAATAATAATGACGATGAAAACATTGATTCTAAGACTTCGGAGTCCTCTTTTGAGAACCCTCCGGCAATCAACCTATTATCACCTGAACAGGTTATGAAAATATCACTATGCAAACGTAAGTTTATACTTTGCAAAGGCATAACATTTTTAGAACAGCGGAAAACTATTGAACTAACGAAAGTACGTTTTGATTAAGCCGATGATAGCTTGTAGGCTATTTCACTGACCGAGCGACATGTTAAACGCATGGAGTTAAATTCTATTAACTGTGATTCATTGAAGGATGCAGTGTCGATTTCACCATTGAGGAAGGATACAATTAAATGTAACACTTCGTTCAATCTACAACCTGAATACCAAGCGGATTTCATTGGGAAATAGTTCTTTTCCATGTTAGCAGTGGGTTTAATCTGTCCACCCACCTCAAATTGACAGCAACTATATATAACGAGCATTATAATTTCATTGCCACCAACCTAGTACGTAACCTAAACGTATTAACTGGCCATAACACTTGGCCTCTACTGAGGTATGATCGTCGATGGTTATTTGGAAGCTTTCAGCAGTTAATGTTAACTTAGATTAGTCTAATGTTTTGTATGAAGTTGAGTGCAATGGTTTGTTCTTGACCATCTACTTCAATAGTCAAACCTGTGGAGCTATGTGACCCCTTCATGATGCCACTAATATTTGAAGCACTATCATCACTTAATGTGAGCATAACTCTTTTTCCAACGTTACAATTCCAATCCCTGCGACAGGAAAGTGTTTGGAATGCCCTTACATCCCGCGCCACTAACATAATGGCATGGTTAGTTATGGACTGTATATCCTCTTGCTCATCAAGTTCTTCAAGTCGGTGCTCTACGTGATAATATTCATTATAACTATAAAGCATACCTATTTTTAGCAACATAAGTTTAAGCTCCTTGTCACTGATTAAATGACCTTCATTTCTTACATTTTCAACGACTATTTTAATGGCGCCAGGCAACCATGTGATATCATATACGTCAAAAGATGTATGGAACCTTACCAGCTCTGGGGGCCAATCGTAAGTAATACAGTCCCTGGTAAACGTAAGCCATACTTATATCAACCCACCTGATACATTCTTCAGTCCGCATACGCCAAGGTGCGTACAGAGGATCATCCCAGTTTGATAGATCCATATGTATTGGGCTTTTCCTAGGAGTGTAAGTATAACTATCCTCTAAGTGCAAGAATTCTAAAGGGTGCTGCTGGTGTACGGTGTTTACCAAAGATTTTTTATAGTTCAATATCATATGAAAACGTTCATCCTCAGTGCTCACACAATATCTATTAGCATAGTACGCTTCCCTAATGTCAAGTGGCAATGCTGCATACTCTTTATATGTCAATGGCCATTCTATCACATTCGATTACTTCCCCAGTCAACCTACCCTTTTCAAAACTACGTTCATACCATCTGCGCTGCTCCATTCGTGCATCACCCAGTGTCCTTAGATCCTTAATAAACATACGTTTTCCTAAAATCAAATTTTCCAGATGGTGGCTAGATTCCAACTCCACAAACAAGGACGTCTTAACAGCTCTCTGTTCGGATTGTATTTCTTCGTAACTCGGCCATGGTGCAATTCCTCTGCATAGTAGATCATATTCTGCCAAATCAGTTCGCATCAAATCACGTAGATGCTTATTTCCAGGTATATATAAATAATCTTGATAGTTGCCAGAAACTGAACGTTTGACTCTCGATATTGGGGATGAGTCAAGAGGAATGGCACTATCTCCACGCCTCCTTAACAACGAATTAACTAGAAATGCACGTCGTATTTCAAAATCATCTTCTTCTACGACATCATTTGTGCCACGATTGAAGAAGAGATTACGAGGCGCATCGTAATAAGGGTAAGGTGGATACTTCCCGGTTGAATATTCTACTGCACTTGCATATTCTAGAGGGTCTTCTAGGTAATCAGGATATTTTGCAAAGATAGGACCAAAGACCTTATTGCAAAAACACGGCGGGGCGTTAGACACATATGCATTCTTGCCATGAAAAGCGACAGAACGCAATGATAATCCATTTCCACAGTATGATGCGATATATATTAAATACAAAAGTATTAAATTGCGCATAACAGTTTCATTGCGATGGTTATAATTTAAAGATCATCTTGCGATCTGTAACTAAAATGAGATTGAACCACACATTCTACGACATTTACACATCTCGGCGCATTTCACATAACTAAGAACACGATAGGTACACCTAAAAAGGGTGATATGGGCTTATGTAATATTACATGAATTCACATTGTAAACATCTTTAATATTATCAGTCCGACTATCATCACTGTTTAGAAAATTGCCGAGAATTGCTCCAAGTCTCCTTCGCAATTACTGTGCCATTTAGGTGGCACATTGATTGGAAGGAGCCAATCATCATCCTGAGATCCGCTGATATCATACAGGCGCGCAGTTATTTTACAGATATCATCGCGGAGTTCTCGGTAGTCGCTATAACGCAACACTGTCTTCTCCAGTATATAGCAGATGGCTTTATGCTTTTTGTATCGTCTTATATGTGTCAATCGCAATGATTGAGCAGGGGACTTGTTGCAAAATGTGGCGGCGTATATAACGCGGGTTATAGTTGCGATATGGTCCCTAAATTTTACAAAATCATCTGGCTCAACAAATATCAAAGCCTTGGGACGTTGTTTGTTCGCTTCACCCAGAGCGATAGAGAATGAGTCGAACATTAATACTAATGAAGGTGATATACGAGGTTGGGCTTCCCAATCTACAGTATCAACACTCCCAGTTAGCCTGTAAATGATTGGATGATTGCCGATTGACTTTACCTGCAAGTGACATAATCTAAAGTGCTTTTAGCAATGACAAGAGATACAGTTCCGGGGGACAACTTAGGTTTTTGAGATCCTGAAGGTAGTATAACTGACGCTGCACAAGAACCGTCAGGATTGAAATACTCCACACTATTTGCATGTAGAAATTCGACATTATCGCCCAATTTACCGTCATCTGTGGCCGAGATGCGTTTTCGCAGCTTAATAGCTTCTATGATACTATTACTGCTGAATTCAATACCAGTGTAGAAACCACAGTTGCCAATAATACGTTGTATGTCCCATATAAGTGGATGTTTACCATGTCCCACTTCTAGTAAAACATCTTCACGATCAATTGGAGCTCCAGGCCTTATCCTTTTCAGCGCTGAACGGATGATTTTCACTGTCACTGCAGTATCAAAACCTGAAAATGGCACATCAGAATCGCGGCCACCGGCATAAAATGCATCCCATGCTCTGGTTTCATCGTCAATGTCGAGTGTGGTTATGCCCATAGACGACGCCGGATCGCTGGACGACACATCTACTGATACGCGCCTTTTGCGCTTGCGTAAGGTATATGCTCCGACCTGAAAAAATATGACAATGGATAAATAATAGTTTCTATGTCCATCATATAAAGATGAAAATCCTTGCGTATTCTTAACAATCCGTAAATGATAAACCACGATTTATGTTATACAAACATTAGACAGGAAGTACCCCTATGAAGCGACACATCTAACGCAAATTAATACATACCTGATGAACATCAGAAGAGCCGTCCTTATGTATACAACGTTTGGCATTGTCAATAGGACTTGGACTTTGCCTTTTAGTATGGTTTTGTACACCCCTGACGGAAGGGGTACTGTTACAATCAACATTGGTTAACAGTCTACTGCGTAAAAGTACCATTATGAATGTAAAAAATTAATCAATGCGATAGATTTGTTATGAATGTGTTTATGACCGATGATTCTACACACCTTTAAGTATGGCCAAGAGTAGCACTTCGCAATGCTACAATGAAATTGGCACATATGCTGTTATATATATGACGGAAATCGACAAACTTTCTCCTTATGAGATCCCAACCTTAATTGCGATAGTTTTTTCATTCAATTGGTTGAATGGTAGTTTCGGCTTCCTTAGAAGTTAAATTCTGTAGGGTCCCAAGTCTACCTTCCAACTGCCTCATCAATTGTTCTTCATCAGTGTCTGTTACTATTTTGCCAATACTTTAATTAAATAACGTACCTTTAGGTTCTTGGCCATCATTCTCGACGATTCGAGTGGCCTCTCCAAACATATCACTTGCTTCGCTGACACCTTCGTTATAATATTTACCTTTGGAATTTTCATCGGGAGGCTGATGTATTGTGTAGCTGTCTTTAGAGCACTTACCAATACTTCGCCATCACCTGGAGGTAGCAACCCCTTCTCTTGCAATTCTTTGCGTTCTTGGACCATTTCATTCTCCGGAAATGGTTCTATAAAAATGTTTAATCACTTGTTGTAAAATACCTTTCAATTCTTCTTCTTCCTCCCTTATGATGTTGATGTCGTCGTGTGTGTTGTCGTCCACAATGAGCAATACATTCTCCTCGTTAGTAGGCAGAGTTGGAATGTGATTAAGATCGGTATTTATCGGCACGGGAAAGACGATGTAATCATATTTGGGAGCAATGGTTGTCTGTGTGTTACGGGACTTCAGGTGTGAATATGTGAGTGCCAATATTGATGAAATACGCAAAAAACATAACAACCAAAACAAATTCCTTACAGAAGTCATGTTTACCATGTTTATATTCAGATTATATAGTAATGTGTGCGTATTTAGGTAACGAGTTCACAACACTGTGATGAGCCCGCCAATGAAGTTAGACGAAAATAGAACAAAAGCGACGGCATGGATACACACTACAAGATGAAAGTATATACTACCTCAGCAACAAAAAAATGACGGAATAATTACAGAAAACGCATGTACATAAGCCACCTACGGGGATCGAACCCGTGACCTTCGGTTTACAAGACCGATGCACTACCACTGTGCTAAAGTGGCGAACGCTAACAAGCCAAAATAAACGGTCATGCCAGTATATATCATGCCCAACGGTAAAATCCATTATACTGAAGCCTACCAACCGCATAGATTTCTTTTAACATATGCTTTGCAAATATATCTAACCTAACAGATGGTGGCTATGTATTGAGATAATCACCAGTGTGTAGTGTTTAATTTTCTTTCAGCTGTATATTTACCTATGAACCGATACACAAGATTCTTCTTGTTCAGGGTTAATTAAGCTGTTTTGACAATTTCATGAGTTGTGGTATTTACTGTCATATAGTTACGGTATTTGATACATCCTAGGGTTTGAATATGCTGGATAAAATAGACTGTTTCTTTGCTTTGGCACTACCATGAGTGTCTACAATCTAGCAAACATATGCGGTGCGCCATATACTGGCGGCCGTATATGTTTTAGCCCTCAAGGTAAGCCATTTTAACTTTTTATTTATTTTTTGGTATGCTATGCCCATGGATGGAAGCTTAGACATGGCCTTCTATACTTCTATGCAATTGATTCATATATGATGACTTATGTAAAAGTATATGTTGTAATAAGGGATGATGCTTGATAGTGTTACGTTTGTATCTATTGTGTATTCGTATAATGCATTGGTTGTTGTATTCTTGAGATGGCCCATGCTTCACATTTGATGAATTTGATCATGGTGAACATTACGTGTATCTGTATTATATATCGTATACTCATTGTTCTGTAGGAGGGTGTATATTGGCACCAGTCGGTAATAGGGTCACTGTCTATGACGTGCAAAGTAGCCGAAGCACAACTTTATCGTCACAAACTAGATCAGATATCGCAATAATATCGTACCATCCAACATTGCCACTTGTTATTTTGATTGATGTACATGGTAGGTCATAGATGTTACCGTTTAACGCATAAACAGGATATGGTTACATACTTAATCTACTACGGGATTGCATTTTGCACCGGCTTCAATTCAAGACTTCAAGTACTGTTATCAATGAAAAGCGGAGCACTTCAGTGTTGCCAGCTAACGAATCGCAACGCTTGGTAAGGGATGCAGCTTTCAGTCCCGACGCACGCTTTTTTGCTGTGGCTATAGGCAATAAACTCTGCATATGGCGTGCTCCAGAAGAGGGACTATCATGGCGCATGACTTTACATAGGGAATTAACTGGGCACATGGACACAATATCTAGTGTAGATTGGTCCTCAGACTCGAGGTTCATATGTACCGCATCGGCCGACCTAACGGTAAGGCTGTGGTCGGTTGATCCAATTCCTGGTTTTGTACCATGCGCTTTTGTTGATCATAGGCGTCCTGTGAAGACGGCATTTTTTTCTAGTGATATGACTCGTATTTGTGCAATATCGAAAGAAGGCGTGATAATTGTCTGGAAAACTGTTGATAACATGGAAGCGACCACTCTGGATCCTAAGATTAACCATGCTAAAAGGATAGGCCACAACAAGAGACATGCCAACTTTGAGTTATATAATGATCCTGAGATAAACGGCTCTGCATCGGACATAGCCACTGCGGTGTGGATAAAAGAAACGCAGGCGTATTGTAACCAGGCTAACAACACTGTCGTAGGTATATTGGGCACCGTTTTATCATTTCGTAGGTATCAAGAGTATGCTTTAATAAGAACACCAACCTGGTGGTGATCGGTTTCACTGGCGGTCTCTTTGGCCTTTACAGGTTTCCTAGCTTTGACTCTATATATACCCTGCGTATTGGGAACGAGCTTCCAGTTGTTGATTCAGTGGACATTTCGAGTGACGGTGACTGGTTAGGCCTGGCGTGTTCAGAAACGGGGACTCTTGTCGTTTGGGAATGGAAGAGTGAGACCTTTGTGATGAAGCAGCAAGGCCACCACACTGGCATCCGTTCTGTTGCGTTTTCTTCTGGTGGCGGTGGCACCATTAACGTGGGTGGTGTCGTAGACAAAGAGATGAAGACTGACGTCGACCACAATTTCGCCGGTAATAAGTTGGGTCTTGGCGCTCGATATGTTGCCGCTACTGGAGGATTCGATGGCAAAGTAAAGCTATGGGATAGCAACAGCGGTTTATGTATAGTGACATTTGATGATCACACTGCTGCTGTTGAGGCCCTTTGCTTCACACCTCAGGTATTTTGATTATCTGTATATTAACATTCCCCAGGGCAATGCTATAATAACAGCATCACTTGATGGGACAGTACGCGCGTTTGATTTATTAAGATACAAGAATTTCCGAACTTTTACTGCTTCTAGGGTACAGTTTGTCTCTGTAGCGTGTGATGCATCAGGTAGCATTATATGTGCTGGTTCTCGGGGTGAAAGCAATTCCGTATTCATTTGGAGTTTGCAAACTGGGAAGCTATTAGACGAACTTCATGGCCACTCATCTGCAGTTACCGGTGTTGCATTTCATCCCAATTTGTCCTACTCCGGTTTCCTGGTCTCGGCATCGTGGGATAAAACAATTAACGTATGTGTTGCGATTTTTGTATATAGATATATTTTAGGTATGGAATATATACGGTCGCGCTGATAAGGGTGGTGCTACTGAGCCACTTATGAATAGTTCAAGTGTTGTTGCTATCGCTTTTGATACTCGGGACAATAACATATTGGCTGCGGCTGTGTTATGTGGCCGTATATTATTCTGGGATTTGAATAACGCTGAGGTTGTTTTTTTTGTACAACATAAATAATTTTGCAGCAAGTTGGCAGTATTGACGGATTGCGCGATCTTCAATCTGGACGCGACCCCGGTGAATTCTACTCATCTGTTAATTCCCGGGGTAAGCGTAAAGAGAGTCATGATTTACAATCATGCGTCAATCGCAATCATCATTTTAACTCGATATCGTATGTATCTAGTGGCCGTATGTTAGTCGCTGGTTCCCGTAATTCTGCCAGCGTCTGCATTTACAGCACGGAGACTTACAGTCTGCTCTGCTCCATTTCGTTGACCAATAATCGTTCACTATCTGGCATTTTACGCGAGCTTAATTCACGTTACATGACGGAATACGGTCATAGCCTACAGGAGATGGAGTTATCTGATGACGAGGAGCGCTTTGAGGGTGCTGCAGAGCGCCGTAGAATTCAGGCACACCTATCTCTTCCTGGTGTCCAGGAGGGAGAATTGTCAAAGTCATCCAGGCGTTTCCATGTTTGGTGTGTCTCATGTTCTCCTGATGGTAGGCAATTTGCCGCTGCTACATCCCACGGGTTGTATGTATACTCAATGGATGCATTCATTAAGACGCCGAACTATTTGGGCGAAGTGTTCAAGTCGGTTGGTTTATTCCAACCTCAGCTGCTTACAAAGAACGTCACTGTGGGCAACGTTTTGGGTGCTTTAGAGTCAGGTGATCACATCAAAGCATTTATATTGGCCTTGGCTTTGAACGACTTTAACACGTTATTACGTTGCTATGAAAGTGTACCTGCTAGTTCGGTAAGTCACGTGGTTGCTTCCATTGCCCCGGAATTTATTTGTGTTTTACTTAACTTCTTAAGGGCTGTTTTATGTCCCGACTCACCGAATAGCACAATACACCTTGAATGGCATTTGCGCTGGTTGGAGGGGATCTTTACTATTCACATGCCTACTCTTAGTGGACTTGGTAGCGGTGTAACACAGCAACCTTTAATCCCTGTTGGACAGATTGACCCCCGTACCATGCTGCTGTTACTATTACGGCAACTACGACAGACCAAGGCTACGTTATCAGGGCTGCTAAACTCTAACGCGCAGACGGTGACTTATTTGGGTTCTATAGCACGAATGAACACCGATTGAATCAATTTAGTTGTTACTATACTTGCATGGTACCTATATAGACATATTCCACGTCTCAGACAAAACGGAGTGGTCTATTTAGACAGTGATGATACATTCCTATATATGTGCAACGATTGTGCACTTATATGAGACAATAACCGGAAAGCCGGGAACTAGGCCAACATCTAGTAAGACATAGCTCATGCAGATCTCGATGTAACAGTAATCTATATAATCAACCCAGAGATCGGAATGGATACTATAATCATACCACTAATCAAGTATGGTTAGGAAAGCACAGAAGTGGCACATCCATAACGAGGATCAAGGTTGTTCAAAATCCAACCGTTGGATCACCATCATGTCTATGAGTCAGCGACATTTATGTGCATGATAGATCAGACACCTCATGCCCTGTACGCACCAAGAGATGTACAATTGTTGACCGCATCTAGGGTTTAGGACACCGTAGGCACGGACAGCACCGCGCAAAAAATTCATGGGTGTACTTCTTGCGTCATCAATGTCATTCACTATATTCGTTGGAAATCCGTCTGCGGTGCAAATTGTTAGGGGTGCAAGGGCGCGCGGGTATTTTAAGGTGCTGTTGCCTTATTGTGCAGTGTGTTTCCAGTCACATTTTGACCAATACCGCTGAGGTTGGATTTTCCGGGAGCGCAGCACATTTTCTCTCATCGTTTCTGCGTTGTTTCCTGGGAGATTCACCACGCGGTACTTTATAGGTGTGAGGCTGGAGAATCACACCTCGCCGTCGGTTAATCCACGACCAAAGCTGTAAGTGGGCTTCAGATCCGGTTGGCACACTATTGGTATGCTTATGAAATAGGATTTCGTGTACCACCACCATATTGTTGTGTCGAAGCGAGCTTGAAGCAAGCTCGACGCTAATAGTGAGAAAGCTACGCTTTTTTAATGCACATTTATAAATAGTTGCATCTTTTTGAATGTAGTATATATGCTTTGGAAGCCAAGACGCAATGAAGACTCATGTAAAAGGTTACGGAGGTTCTCTCTTTGAGAGTCAGCCACTACACCCTAAGCTTTTGCCACCTACTGGATCGAAGGATTTTGATGGAAAGTATTCACACCTAATGTCTAGCATATCGACAACTGTTGATGATGAGGATCAACATTTGTTGTCAGCTGTTTTGGAAAAAATTTCCTTATCTGCTAGGGATTTCGGTGGCTATTCAGGTTATTACTCTGACGATCCAGATAGTGAAATTCTCAGGAAATCTGAACTATATCCTAGTTCGTACACTGAGTCGTTGGCAGATATCACTTGCAATGATTCTTATTCTACAGCATCTGAAGTATCCTCGGTAATGCCAAGTTTTAAATGGAGTTCTGCGGCACCCAATAGCTGCTTCGGTACGGAGAAAGCTCAGTTATATGAACGCCTGTTCGATTCTTACATCACGTTATTTAATTCTGAGTCATATGAAACGAAGCCGACACAATGGGATGAATACAAGAATGGTTATTTACCAGCAACCCCTTCTTGGGATGCCGTTGATGCTTTGACGGGTTTTGACAGTCGTAGCATCCCTGAACGTTCCAACACACTTGCGGTGAAGAATGAAGACACACACCGCTTGCATAGTCCACCTAATGCAGTTGACAAGAGCAAAAGTCTCTGGAAGCGAAAACGCAATAAATTCAAAACACTAGAGAAGAGGGCCATTCCTCAGCTTACAGGTCAAGATTTTCAAGACGCTGTAGATTTTTTGAAGCGTATCCTCAACTCCCTTTATGAGGATCAAATTCCGCCTACATTTTTCAACGTGCGGAGCAGATTTGTCGAATTTGACACTAAGAACATCCCGGTTGAGCACATTATGAACATATGCCAGCGTCGCCAAGACATTTTCAGGGTTGAGGTAAACGAGGAGTTAAACCAGACATACATTTACTTTGTGAAGCCTCCATCATATTTCAAGAACTGGATTGACCGTAACAATTTGACGGACATATACCCGGAGACGATGTGGGAGCAGTTTTTGGACTTTCTCGTTGAGCTTGTAAACAACCCTGACCAAACAATGCCAGTATTTCCCGGTAGTATTTACGGTACTGCCAAGGTGTTCCAGAAATTGGAACTGCCATTTTTTGAGGGTATGACCCTCGGCACTTTATGTCACATTGTGCAACTCGCTGTTAGAGTTCGCAAGTATTTGATGTATGAGTTGAAAACTCTGAAGCCGAATTTGCTTTCTATTTTGCAGGCGTGTATAAAGCGCACTAAATGAAGTTTACAGCCTAATGTCTTTTCTTATTCATTTCTATGTGGTTGTGTCGCGGTGTGTAGGTCGTTATATAATCAGTCGATAGTTATGGATGACAACGTCGGTAAATTTAGTGAGAGCAAAATTGAGCAGATTTTGGCCGATCTTCCTCGTTTGGAAGATGCCAAGAAGAATGCCAATGAGCTCTATGGCGATGGCAAGTATGATGAGGCCTGGGCGGCATACTTGACTCTTATTATCGACATTTTGGGCAACCAGGATTTGGCGAATGATTTAAAGAATCTTACAGAAGCGGTTAAATCGGCTAGAATAAGAGATGAGAGGTTATCTCCTTTCCTTGGAACACTTCTTAGCAATGCGGCTCTTTGCAAGTACCGGAATAAGAATCTGGAGGATGCTATTATGTTATGGCAAACATGTTTATGTGTCGACGAAAATAACTACAAAGCCGCATATCAGCTGTCACAATGTTATATTCAGCGCAAGGAGTACGGTAATGCTATGAATTTTATTCGTCGCTGTCAGACCATTGCTGATGCTACTTCTATGGATACATCAAGATCTCTACCTCATACTCGTCTATTGGATGAGGTTGTGCACGGTATTAACCGCGAGAACGCTGAGGTAGGTAGTTCTGAATACTGTGAGAAGCTTCTCAATGCTGTTGAAGCTGGTGAAGATATAATGGAGAATCTGAGTAAATTGGATTCTATGAGCAAAGAAGAGATTGCTATGCGGCGTATAGTTCCTCGTCTTGTGAAGATACTCGCTGAGAAATCAGACGTTCTAGAGCATTTACAGTTACATGCTTACCTTTGGATAAGTCTTCACCTTCTTTACCAGAATGTTGAGAAGTACACTGAGATTGAGCTTTTAAAGCAGTTGGAGTCGGCTTTGGATGAGTATGGATTAGATTTGGTACAATATGCTAAGGACGTTGTGATGGCTATTGAGAGCAATCCTAGTTTGGGCGACCCATTGAAGTCTGTTGCATTCCAGTTTGCGCGTTGTTGTTTCGACATTGGCACCTCATCTGGGTTGGAGGCTATTGTCACAATATTAGATCGTAGTACTGGTGATGAAATCGGTCGTATTCTATCTTGTGTATGGCAATTTTTCATTAGACCTCGTGTATCTGAGAAGAAGCCGTTAGACCCTCGATTCACTGAAATTGTGGAGCGTCTATTGCTTTCTCTTGCTTCTGCTGCTGATGTTAATTGCAGTGAGGAGCGTCAGGAGCAGATGGAGCGTTGCATAGTACCGATATTGCTCATGAAAAATGTGCGTTATGAAATAACTCAGGATATTATGAACGACATGTTTAAGCGTTTACTGAACAAATTTTTATCAACTAGTTTCTTTGGTACAAAAACATTGCAGCTGCCCTGGTATGTATTGATGCGTTGTTTGCACTTGTCCAACAAATCTTTTTTCAAGGAGTACATCCTAGAGAGCAACACAATTCCAGTTATGTTGGACAACTACATTAAGAACCGTCCTAAGGTTAGGCATACAGCTCGTATGCGTGTAAATATGAGCGAGACTATGGTCTTTTGTTTGGATTACGTTGAGTTGCGTCCAATTTTTATTGATTGTCTTATTGACCGACGATCTATTTTTGAATACCTGCGTGGTGACGTAGATCTTGCTAAATTTTTGAAGGAAATTATTAGTCATGATGAGTTAATTGAGCAATACTGCAAGAGCGGTAAATATACGTTTACTGATAAGCCCTCTACAGATTATGGCATATTGATTCAGGAATACAAGTTGTTAATTTTGGCTAAGATGACGATCCATTCTTCTAGCCTTGCTAAGGATATTTTTGACGTATTTGCGCTCGTCAGTGTCATCCCTTTGACCCTTGCTGTTGCGATGATGGATGGTCGTCGTTTAGATGTAATGATAGACGCACTCACATTTATCAGTTTACATGGTAAATCGAAGAATGGTGACGTAGTTCCATTACTTCAACCGTTGATACGTTGGGCTGAATCTAGTCCACTATGTGTCGGCAAGACTATGTACATGGTATGTCAGATATTGGTTAACCTTACTCGATCTCGTAAACATCGTCAGTGGTTCAACCGTGATGAGAGCCATGGTGACATGTTTGATGACGAGCAGATAGAGTCGATACGTCAAGCATTTGAAAAGTTACCTGCTGCTAGCAAGCCTGCAACGAACGGCGAGTATGACGAGGGTAGTGAAGAAGAGGCCAACATTGCTCGTAGGGATATGATAGCTTTACATGATGAGATTGCTAAGGTGATAATTCGTATTGCTCGACGGGCGCTTGCCGACGCTCCTGAGGACAGTGGTGTAGTAACACAAACTCTGGTTCTTGAGACGCTACATTATCTAACATTCCCTCCTGAGAATAGGATAACTATGCGTGCTGCAGGTGCTATGCGTTGTTTTTTGAATGCTTACATTAGCGACAGCCACAAGGACTCTAGACGAATCAAGTATTTTGCTCAATCCATGGCTCACATCTGTTATGCTAGTGACCCTAAGACTCTGAAGTATTCCGATGCTCAGGACGCAGCGGGTCCTATGGTTAAACTGCTGAGTGATGACAGTGAGCTACTGCAATATGAAGCGGCATTGGGGTTGACTAATCTTTTACTTGTGGATGAAAATATCCGTTCACGTCTATGGAAGATGGGCTGTTGGGATGCTTTGGGCAACTTGTTATCCTCAGACAATTCTCAATTGAAGGCAGCGTGCCTGGAAGGGTGGTGTAACATGGCTTCTGGTGAAGGTAATGTTCAGGGCCATCTTTATTATAAGCTTGCTGAGCAATGGGACAAGGCGTTGAAGTCCATTAGCAAGACTGGAACTTATTGTTGCGACACGGTTTGGGAAGCTGAGGAAGAAGAGGGCAAATACAAAGATATTAAGGAATCTCCTTTGATTGATGTCTATGATATAAATGTGTTGTTTATGTTTGCTTCTGATGATAGCGACCTCCGGTCAGCTAAGGCCAGCTCTGGGTAAGTTGCATCTACTTTTATTTAATTTCACATTCAGGGCGTTGGCATATTTATCTCACGATTTGCGTGTGGCTAGGCATTTGCCTATATGTACTAAATTCACATTGATTATACAAGCTGCTGATAAGATGGACGACCGTGATATCATGGAGCGTATCCTGACAATATTCAGTTGTGTGATGCAAGGCCAGCTGGATGGCGGTCCTCGCGTAGTCAAGCGTCATGTTGCTGATGCTAAGCGGCAATTGTTAGATTGTATAGATAGGAATTATGCTAAGATTGAGCGTCTGGGTCTCACCGAGTTGGCTGATGAGGTCCGCAGCCACCATTCAGACGTTACAAACGATGTTGTCGCGTAATGTATAGTACTTTGGTCTTCTGTGGTGTAGCACTGCGACACCTATAGCTGTAAAAATGATAGAGAGCACGATACACGTGTCAAACCAGTATTGCAACACAATCCATACGATGGCATCTTTTGCAAATAGCATATCTAGAGCACTTGTCCTCCATGATGGTGGTAAGAATGGCACCATGAGACAAAACTGCGAGGGTATCGTGATGATTAGTAATGCGCTAAGCGCCAAACCCAATGAGTTATCTGTAAGCAGTTTACGCTTATGGAAGTACTGCGTATTAAGTAGTATACGGCAGAACTCGAAGAAGTGGTCTATGTTGCCAACTGTAATGACCAGTAAGAGCAGTGTACTGATTCTGGATGCTGTGAGGTCTAGATATGATGGCGTTTCTTTGAAGTTGAACAGGTTATTAATGAAGTGCTGCACCATGTTTTCTTTGATGAACAGGTGGTAGACATCTAACAACGCCTTTGTTTTACCTTCTTGTTGAGAAATCTGTGAGTAAGGCACCATTTTAACTCTGAGCACGCGGTATGATACCACAATCAATGTGCGTATTGCCCATACAACTTCGAAATATCGTAAAAATATCTGTAGTTTACCAAGTCTGGTGTCCCAGAGTTCACGTTCCTTTTTTATATCGATAAGGTAGGCACGTTCCTGTCTAATATATGTCTGTAGCTGTTCTATATCATCTACGGTATTTGTTTGTATGATCGTAGAATCCCCCAATAACCTCGGCTGTCGAAGTAGCATATCTCCTCGTTCCCACATACCAGATATTCGTTTAACAAATGCTGAGTACATACGCATTACGGGTGGAGTGTCATCACAAAATGAGATTTTATTGACAATGCTTCTCCCAGAGTTGCATTGTTCATCATTCCACTTGGTTTGTAGAGATGCTTGTGTTCCTATTTGATTTCCATGTTCCAATCGATCCATATATTCATTAGTCCTAAAGAATCCATTAGACATGTTAATTTCCTGTAGTTCCATATTATCATTTTCGCTATCATCGGAGCTAGAATATGAGTTAAAACGTTGTCCCTTTTCACGTTTCAACTGTTGTATTGCCATTGTGGCGTCTGCAATGCGATTATCCAATTGTGTGGTTGTGAGTACATCTTTGCGTGTCATATACACTCTGTATGGTACATATATACTCGTGAATCCTGTGATCATGGCTATGAACGATAGGCCCAATCCACACATTTTAAGTGCCTGTCTGATGAAGAACGTCACTGTTTCCCTGGTGCTTTTGAAGAACATTTCAGTGATGATGTTACGTCCTATTAACCATCCTATCCCATTCCATATTACCACGAATGCAATTACACGAAATATGCGCTCTACAATTTGCACGTTTGATGTGATATTGATATATTTGTGGCAAAGTCCAGCTGGTGCTACATTAAAGAGTATAAGGTTGCATAGTATAACATCGCACTCCCAGAGTTTGTCATAGAAGTATATATCTGATTCTTTCTCGAGATATCCACGTGTACATAGTATTAGTACGAATCCTAATCCAGCCGTACAACTGAGTCCAAAAGTGACTGTGCCCATACTTTTCCGTGATAGGCGGCCGCTAGACACCCTCAGTACGATATCATCTTGGATATTCTCTCTTCGTTTCTTCCATTTTCCATGTTGTTCATTAAGCTTTCGAAATAAGAGGAATATTTCCACACCTATCAAGCTGCCTATAAACAGCAGGATGTGCGCGGCGATGATTAGCACTTTGGCCCTGCTGTAGTAAGCCATGGCTCAATGTTACCATTTTATTACCATTCCATTGTTCACATATCATTATATTTTTGGGAATCAACGGTATGTGTGCTTATGGCGTGTATTTAAGTCATACAGGGATGTGTATGTAGATATAATCACTTGTGGGCTTATTACTGATACACAATGAATGGCAAAATTATGCCCAGTTTATTTGGCATGTTTTATCCAGAAAGAAAGGTATCTTTATGCTGTCTAATGGATGAGTTTTTTACGTCGTGGTGCTTTCAATGACGACGGTGTGTTTTGATTGGTCACAATCAATTCTGTTTTGTTTTATAAACCACTAGTATATAGACTATATCTTATATTGATGGATTTTGGGGGTAATTCATTGGTTGAATGTAACCTATGTCATATAGTCACACCTTGGTTGACCTGGGTTTGTGGTTTCCACAATAATGGTATTTTATGAGTCATACCTATTATTTTCGAAGCACATTACCAACGAGGATATTGCAGCTTTGGTATCGCATATTTCAAAGCTTGCTACGATAAATCACGGCATCCTTCTCCGTACCCAGGACCTTGGACTAAGGTACACATCTCACAGGTTGGTGGTTCGGTTAAATGTACATACCATCTTAGGGTTCAAAAGCCTAGATTGGGTTTGTTTTGGTACGGAAAGTACTACTATGTTGCTTTGGCTGCAAATCCCAAAGTCGTTCCAGGTTTACACAAGTTGTATAACTCAAATGAGCACATTTTAAGGCACATGACACAGCGGATGTTGTACCGTACAAATCTGATTACAAGTCCGTACAGCCATTTATACCAAGATCCATGACCGTGGAGGCTTCGGGGGTTGCCTACACTGAGATACAGCCGACATACTACTTGACAGTGGTTTTTAATCATTGTGTATTATGCATAAGAAGGTATACATTTTCGTTTCTATACGAGATTACATAATGCGGTTAGTATGCGGTGGAAGAACCCTTGCTCTTCTTGTCACCACCCAATTCGAATGTCTTGCAACGCTTGAGGGTGGCGAAGTGCTTCTTTTTGCAGGTGGTGCATTCCTATATAAATTTATAGGTATAATAGCATATAACTAACCAGTTTGAGTACAATCTTTTTGGTTGTCTTTGCCTTCTTACGGAAAATAGGCTTGGTTTGACCACCAAAACCAGCTTGCTTCATGTCGTAACGACGACGACCTTGGACGTGCTTACTGTCCTTACCCTTCTTGTATTGTGTGACCTTGTGCAATTGATGCTTCTTGCACTTTCCCGTGCAGAGGGTCTTACGCGATTTAGGTATGTTCACCATCCTGATGTCTGTGATAATATGTATAATGGTTTATTTAACATGGTTCAAGTATAACCCTGGGTGGAGTGTCACGACACATATGTTGTGTAGATTATATTATACAATAGAGCCGTTATATAGACTACAATAGACCACAAACATGTGTATAACAAAGTTACCAGCGCGGTACATGTGTAACGATCCCGAGATGGGTCACATTTGACGTAACAGCGCCAACACCATAATAGCATTCCAACCACTTCTCAAGCCAACTCACCTTTTATATGTATTCCGCGATAAAACAAGGGTGATTAATATATTTTAAAACAGCTTTTCGTGTAAAAAGGGGGCAGCAACGTGAACTTTTATGAGTTTGCGCGAGTCTCCCCATCTCTCGGTCTCTGACGCGCGTTAGGGTGACTGGGGTCTAATATACTAAAAACTATATTCCCATTGTTATATAATTATTATTATGTTATTCTTCTTGTACATTAGTGGGTTATCGTAGAAGATGCCTATTTAATTGTATTCCATAGTTCTGATACTGGTTTGTACCATTGTACGTAATATTATCCAGACAACTGTGACCTTTTCAAGGTATTGCCGCAAAATTCTGTGATTTAGTTAGTTGGTACACCGCGATACATCGTGTTATATATCATTCTAATATCTGGAATGATTATTTTGTTATATGATGTGTCTCATCTAATTACAGTTTTATAATTCACATTGTTTTCGGGGATTAAGCCATAGAGCTTAATTCCAGACGAAGGAATTTTCATGTCGTATCATATATTCTTCACTGCTATGTACATTCCTTTGTTCTCTTATTATGGAAGGGAGGAAATTCCTTTTGTTGCACGTTCCATCTTTTGTAGCCTTGTAACCACTGATTAAAGCACACAAAATGCCACGCAATCTCTGTAGTAATGTGTCTGCTGGCAATAAATGCCGCTCTTCATTGAGCAAAATAGACAATTTGTTAGAATCAGGTTTGTAATTATGACCACTTATAGGTCCCCCTTTATAATGATGCTATGTATTTCTATTTAAAATTCTACAGAAAGTTCCTTTAGGTTGTCCGATGTGCTTCGTCTATTTGATGAGTATCTATTGTGTTCTGATGTGTCATCTTGTGAACTTTCGATACCAAAGTTACAGTCGCTGATATCTCAAATAGAGAGCTGTAGTGCTTCCTATGATCTGAGCACTGTTAGTACCTTTTTAGATAAGGCACTAACGTTTTTGAACGAAGATAGAACCCCTGTAACATACCGTACGAAAGAATGTTTCGATTTTCTGCTATATCGCTGTATATTCAGGAGGATGACATTCTCTGGTAAATGTGGTATTGGTGTTATATATTCCCTTTCTAGTCATTTTCAACACGTTAAATTCCATGTCGAGGGCAGACCGCCAGGCATTAGAAAAGGATTTCTTCGATAAGCAGTAGGTCGTAGTGTAATGATCACTAATATATCAAGCGCACTGGCAATGGAAGCTGTCAGTCATCGTCTGTATGATAATTTGGACTTTGAAGAGAAGGTATCCTTGGTTGAGTTACTTTGGCGCGGTGTACGAAGGGCCGGTAACGCAAAGGCCACTAGGGCTATGAGTACCAAGCCCAAGTTTCCATTTCGTGGGATAAAGTTGCTCAGCGCCAACTGCTTCGAGGTATGGATATGCTTTGTATCTTAATTATTGTTCAGCAAGAGGCTATAGCGTGGTTGGAGAAGACAGGTTGTCTAACTGAATCACATGGTTTTTATAAGACAAAAGGTAGGCCAATACACAAATGGGTTAAAATTGGATTATAGGTACTTTGGAACTTGTTTCTTCTTCGTCTAAGTCACTCTTTTATGATTTTGTGGAGATTATAATGTCACCTGCTATGTTGAGGGCGCATTTGATGACGAACGGCACTTGTCTGAAGGTTGAGGTTCCCTACGCCAGCATGGCTAAAATATCAATAGAGAGCAGCTCTATCAATCTTCGTTTCAATTTGTTTAGGCTGGGTTATAATATCATTGGTTTATGGTAAGGTTTCCTTATGTTTGGCATCACTTCTTAGGAGTCCACCTTTACAGCGCTCTCTTTGTCATTTATTTAACCTTGATGATGTATTTGATATGAAATTGGAATTCACTGACGGGATACCTTTAGGGCTGGTTGACAGCATTAAGTAGGTTTTAGCCATTGTGTATCCCGACTGCTTACAGTGGGCTTGGCAAACTTGTCAACACATCAATCACTGAAGAGCCTCCTTTTGCTGAAAAGTCTTTATCTAGTCTTGACTCTGCATCTATCAATGACGCAAATGCTTTTGGTGATGAGGAAGCGATGAATCATGAGGTGATATCGATGTTACCAGGTTCCTTGATTCACGCTACCTCAATTAGAAAAAAAGCTGAGTCTCGTTTAGAGTATGACTCTCCATCGGACGATTACAAATTAATTGACAAATTGTCAAATGATGTTGAATGTGGGTTAGGATTAGATGGTTTATATTGTTTAGTTCCATCATCACCGTCTAGTGTTGGATACAACCAGGCATCTTTATCGCTTTCAAGTGACGTTAGTTTTGTATGACTTTTCTGTTCCGTCAGTTATAGATGGGTATACGTTTTAGAATCTCATTATACAGAGCGGTACATTTAGATGCATCTTAACACTATCGGATTTATAATTCATTTCAGATTTCCAATAGTGTCTCATCATCCGAAAAATCATACAACGAGTCTATATTGGAACCTTCACATAGGTCCCTACAGTTACAGAGTTCTGTAGAGCCTTTAATGGTGGGTAACACATTTCCCAATAGCTATATTCAGACATCTCTTGGTCACTACAGGGAGACTAAGGCAAAGGAGCTGTCATCAATATTTAAACGTATATTTCGTGAGGAATGTGATCAGGCTAGGGCCGAAATTTCTAAATGTTGTTTGGTAAATTAGCTTAGATACATCCTAACAATGTCACTAGTCACACGAATCTCAAAGGCGGCAGTTACAGGAGACCTATAAGAAGCAGGTTGAAACATTGGTCAAAGAGATTGAGAGTAACCATAATGAATTAAATTCGCAGTTGAAAGTGAGTCATTTTTAATGTACAACTCAATTGCAGAGCATCCTTGCTGAGTTTGATCGACTAAGGAATACCACTGTTGGTACTGACATTCGAAAGATTGAGAAGTTACGTACTCAAGACAATTCCATGATATCTAACTGCACGGGTTTGGTAGAGGCGGGTCACGCATTGGTTTATTCACAGTTTGCAGTTCACTGAATCGGCTATCAAAGAGATCGACGAGGTGATCGAGCAGATAAAGGCACACTATGTGAAGAAGAAAATAGACTGTTCAAAGGCTTTGAAAAGCCTATGACATAAAAGGCTGCCTTTTCGGAACGTACCTGTATGACTAAGATAGACATGGACAACCATTGCATCGAAGATCGGACACAGGGTTACACATTGCTTTGTAGGTGTATTGCTGTTCGAAGTGATAGATAATCAAGTGAACACGCCCACTGACTCGTTGCACTGTGAACTTGCCTTTATGCCATTAATGTGTTGTACGATATATATCTTAACTAATGCACTAGACAGTACACATTGTTATATTTATAGTCGTATTATTATAGAGACACGGGTCTAAATGCTTTAATGATGGTGTTTGTGTCCATACACTTCGGTGCATCAAGGTAGTCGCCCCTGAAGTGCATCAGGGTATACTTGAGGTGCGTGGTACATCTCTTCACCTATGCACATTTTACTCTAGGGGTTACACACTCTAGAAAATCCTGTATATTTTAATGACAGTACCATCGGCTAACCATTTATAGTGCTGAAATTCTTGGATCGCCGGTGCCACAATGCAGGGATTTGGTGAGGAAAATCCTCCGGGATCCAATTCGTTTGGAAACGGCGATGGTATCTCTCAGGATTCGGTACAAGTTGTAAAGACAACAAAGTTCGTAAATGTAGCTAATTTGGCTGATTACTTAAGTTCTATGTCAGGTCCTAATTGCCGTGTTGTAGTTCAGCAAGTGGAGCAGGGATCTGAGATGGCTAAGCAATTAGACCGTGCGTTAGCTGATATGCAGCAGCGCAAGTCATCTGCGGGTAGTGATGGCATTCCAGTTTCTCAGGGTGTGATTCCTCAGCACATGCTACCTGTCAACTCCCCGGTAGCTCCCGTTCAGTTGTCTACGCAGGAGGAATCAGCAGTGCCTCAAGCCACCCAGGATCGTCGTGTATCACGACATGAGTTTACTGGTGCAGTCACAACATCAATGGTTCAGAGTTCTTGTGAGACATTTACCTCCAGCAATGTGCACTGCGGCCAACCCGGTGAGCTCAAACACCGCGTATCATCATTGTTGATGCAACTGAAGCGTGTCAACATTACTCCCTGTTCATCACTTGATGAAAGAGGTTCAGATCATGTTCAGCACTCAACTGTTGACACCTATGCCTCTTTGAACGAGAACAACTTGCGATTATTCCAGAAGGATATGGGCAAGTCCGATATTCAGGAGAGTTGTACTCTATCTAACGGTAGCCAGGAATGTAATTTAAAGGTTGAAACCGCCGCTTCTGTCATCCCGCAGGAAACACCACATGTAGACAGGCACCCGGAGCCTACCTTTGGGGACATCGGGTCCACCCACGCCAATAGTGCCTCATCTTTTGATGAGCACGTTCAGTTTACACCAAAGAGCAACTTCGTTGAATCTTCAGTATCTCAGCAATTACCCCCTGAGATCTATATGGATAACCACGGTGAAAGTAGGATGGTGAGGCGTTTTGCTACTAAGGGTCCTTCGGACCCTTCACCTGCGAATAAGTCACCATGTGGGACGGCTGCTATGGGTCCATCTCTAAATACAACTACGCCCTCATCACAATGTCCCACTCGTACTGTTTTAACGCCTAAATCAGGACCCCGTCGCAAGGCTGTTGTCGTTGGTTGCAGCTATTCTGGCGATTCCAAAGCATCACTTCGTGGTCCTTGCAATGATGCAATTCTATTTGCTACAGCTTTGATAACGCATATGGGTTTTGAGGCTGATGACATCCTTCTTTTGGTTGACACTGAGCCTGCATCTGTTTATATCCAACAGCTGGTATACCTAGCATCTGCTCAAACGCCTATAAATGCTCCAGCTCGCAACGGCAATGGTAGGCAGAAGACAGGTGTCATAGGGGGCATGATTGGCGGCTTGATAGGTGATTTCCTTTCTAGGATACCCCCTGATGTTGAACTCGATATTCCTGAGATGCTTATGTTAGATTCACCAGGCAATCCAGTATCTGCTGAAAACCTTCCAACTCGCGCTAACATTTTAAAGGCTTTGCGCTGGATGGTAAACGGCTTACGTCCTGGTGACAGTGCAGTATTCTATTTTTCTGGCCATGCTGTACAAATTGACGACATGAGTGGCTGGGAGGGTGAGGGCTATGACGAGGCTCTTGTACCATGTGACTACATGGAGCATGGCGATCCTTCTCGGGGCTTAATTCCAGCTCAGCAGATAAGACAGCTAGTCCAATCAGTTGGTAGGAGCAGTCAGGTTACTGTTGTTTTGGATACCGTGGGTATGCAGACGGCGCTTGACCCTGCTGGTCGCAGTGGCCCATGGCGTTACATCAAGGGCGCCATGTTGCGTGGCATGTGGCCCTTGGCTGACGCCACTGGCAAGATGCAACGTGCTGTGTACGACCCTGAGGTCTGGACTAACGGTAACATGCAGCAGCAATTGGTATTACCTAAATTCTTACCGGCTATGCAGGTTGATTGTACTTCAGCTCTTATTGATGGTTTCATATCGTCTAACACTGAGGACAAGAGTTCCAATAGCATTTGTATAGCAGCTGCACCTTTTGATGATGTTGCTGTAGAGGCTATGTTCCGCCCGATGTCACTTACAGATCGTCCTATTATGCGGATAACCACTCAGGGTTGTGAACAGGTTGTTTGCCACGGTGTGTTTACATACTGCCTTGTGGCTACTTTAACTCGTGACCGCACTTCTAAACGCGGCGGTATAACTGTACGTGAGTTAGTGGCTGGTATTCAACAGAGGTGCCAATACCTTCGTGGCACTCGTATGCCTAAGCTGCGTCAGATGTGCGAGGCTACAATTCATCCAGCTGGCCTTGCATCACTGGACAATTTCTTTGTATCGCCTTGGGGAGGTCGTTTACTTCCTGAGCGCGCTCGTCGTCCAGGAGTCGAGAACTCATACAAGTCGCTATCAGCTGGTTTGGGAGCATTTTTAACTGTAAATGAAGCTTGGATGCAATTACATACTGAGGGTCGTATGCGTGCTGCTGAGCAGCGTGAGAAGTTTGGGCGCATGCGTAGCGCCGTTGTTAATGGCAGTCGTATGGTAACTGCTGACTTGCGTCAGATGATGGCGTCGCAGGGATACGTATCTCGTAGACCGAGTGCCGCTATTATGATTGGTCAGGTACCATCAAGGCAACGTTCCGCTGCTGGTAAAAGCTGGTGCGGTCAGCCTCAATACCCTCATCAGTATATGGCTCAAGATTTTAACATGCCTCATCATGCCGTATACTCGATGTCACCCATGGCTGTTATGAACCCAAGTGGCCAGTACCATCCCATGGGACAGGACTATGTAGTAGATCAGCATGGGATGATGTATCCATCTCACCACGTAGCTCAGCCAATGCAGCGTGAGTACTACGTTGCTGAGCCTACAGCGCAGTTTTGCGGATACCCGCAACAGTTCGTACCGGGTACATTTGCACAGCATGTGCAACACGTCCAGCCACCAAGGCAACAGCAGACGTGTCGCAGCAACACTGCTGCTTTGTTCAAGGGCTCGAATCACCAACCACAGCACGTGGGTCGCACTAGGACTTCGGCCTGTAGGCCTATGGGCATGAAATTCGCCGAGCCCATTACCAGTGCTATGATTTCACAATTACCTGTACATCCTGGGTACAATTAGTCTTAATATAGTTTAATAATGTTCACGCATAATGTCTTTAGTGGGTGAAATCTTGGGTGCGTCGCACATGTCTCAATACCCCGTTCCGGAATCCACTTTTGAAATTAAACATGACGGAAGACGTGATGAACGACGATTTTGATAGTCTGGTGACCAAACCGACTGAATTCATTGATTATAATTGTGATATTAAGTAGGTTCCGTTAACTCGTTTGATGTGCAAGCTTTACAGCAATGGATTCAATGACCTTTTGAAATCGCAGAAGTTCGACAAATTAGGGTTTAATTACAATGTACTGTCTATTTTGGGTTGCCAGAGTAGTGGGAAGAGTATGTGTTACTCTAGCAATTTAATGTGTTACAGGTTCCTTGCTCAATAGTGTCTTTGGTTTGGATTTCGATGTTATGAACACGAAGCTAGGCCACAGTCAAACTACTAAAGGTCTTTGGGGCGCGTTGGTGATTCCTAAAGACACGGGAAGTGGGAATGTGACTATTGTTATTGATGTAGAAGGCACCGACTCGCGTGAGAGAGGTGAAGGCCGATTAACTTTTGAGCATCGTTCTGCGTTGCTCTGTTTAGCTATATCTGACTGTGTGGTTATTAACTTGTGGTACCATTCTTTGGGTAACCTTACTGGTTCTAACTATGGTCTTTTGAAGACGGTTGTTGAAGCTAACCTTGAGTTAGCCGAGGCCTCTGAGAACACGCTGTAGGTTTTAGACTATAGAATGGCATATGTTTGCAGTGCATCTGGAGATTATAAAACTGTTTTATGCTTTTGCATTCGTGATTGGTTTCCTGAGTTGGCACCCCTTGAGACTGTTCGTCAGAAGGTTGTGAATGAGTACATGCTGGGCATATGGAATGACATTAACAAGCCTGACAAATTTAAGAACAGCAAGCTTGAGGATATATTCCGTTTTGAGTTGTATGGGTTCAACCATGCACTTGTTCATCCCGATGAATTTGCGAAAGATTCATCAAGGTTCCGCTTAGCGTGGGCCACCAGCATTAGCCCGAAGTCATATTCTCGCGCAGTCCCTTCAGATGGCTTCTTCTACTATGCTAGCAACATACTTCAGACCGTCAAGGATCAAAGCCATTTAGATATTCCAAACCAGCGTGAGATGTTGGCTAACTTCCGCTGTCAAGAGATAAAGGGTGGTGTTTTGGATGAGATGGTTCCATCGATTAGCTCCATGCTTACTGATGCCCAATCTGGTGTTATGGACGATTTCCAACATCGTGCGGTTGAGTTGGTTGATGTGGCCGTTGGTAAGTACCTTGAGCTTGCGTCAAGGTACGACAAGACAACAAGTAATAAAATTGGCAATGAGCTTGTTATTTCAGTTTTTAGCAAGTTACAGCCGGTATTCGATGCCATTATATCACACCACTGCTCTGACTTGGCAGTGCGTGCAACTGTGAGGTTGAATGAGAAGTTTGCCATCAGTGGCAAAGAACGTTCACCTATGGTTGGTGGCCAGAAGGCCGCTGATGTATGGCCTAAGTTCAATATGTTAACTGACGAAATAAAGGCTGAGTTGTACAACTCGCTAAATTCGCACATACTGTCGTGTGCGATTAACTATTCTCATGAATCTGGAATACAAGCGCAATCTGATTTTGACACATCTGCTGCCGTTGACATGTTCAATGTTACATTTAAGAATGAAGTTGAATCTGTGAGAGCACGTCATATACGTGCTTTACTAGGCCAGATAACTGATTTGGTGGACTCTGGCTTTAAGGTTATTGGTGAGGCCTTATTGGAGCGCAATGTTACGAGTGACAAGTATTGGGGCGATGTCAATGATCTTATTGACCGCGCTTACAGTACGTGTTTGGACACTATGGGTCCTTGTTATACAGGGCTTGTACCATCGGTACAACCGAATGAGTTTGAGTATTTGGCTTTTATGATACTACTCCAAGCAACCAAATGTAACTTGGAGCGTACTGAATCGCGTATTACTGATATCATACTAGAGCGTTTTGAGCAGTTTTTCCAATATCAGGAATTCAACGGGGAGACTGTCCCACGCGACTGGGGGTCTTACACTGAAGAGGAGCTCAAACAGACCTATACACAATGCAAAAAGGAAGCACTGAACATAGTTGCTGTATTGCGTGACTGTTCTCCACCCACTCTGGAGGTACCGGCTTTTGAAGTGTCCTCACTAAAACCTAACCATGTCTTATACCAGGAACTGTCTGCAGGTGTCGATAGCTTGAGGGCGACAACTACGTCACTCAGTGACGAGGTCCTCGTTGATACTGTTAAAGCGTGCAGGAAGCGATTCCAGGAGTTCTTCAGGACGGCTCAGCAAATACAGAGTTCGTCTAAGAACGGTATATCGTGGAAGAACATACCGCCGCCTTTCTGGATACTTTTGCTACTATGCTCGTGGAATGAGTTATGCAGCGTATTACGGATCGTATTCAAGGTACAAGTGCTAATCCCTTTGATTATACTAGGCTTCATCGTTGTACAATACTTCTCGCATTTGGTATTCGGCACCTCGGCTGATGCGTAAGTTGCTAGGCATGATATCCAATTGATGCAGGGTATTCCGACCGTTTAAACGACAAGCGCGGGAACTAGCGATGGTCGGCACTAAATGGATCTTTAAAGTGGCCACATCAACCGCTGCTGCCGCAGTCAATGCAGGGGCTAAGACTACATTCCTATCAGATGATGACAATGACAGCGGCAAAAAGGCCGAAGAAAATTGAGTTTTTAAAAAACAGAATTGTGATTATTTCACAGTTGAATGATATACTAATTAGTCAGGATTATATAGTCCTATGGTGTGTATACAGTAGTCACCGGGTGGTGTAGACACTCCCGGAACCATACACACTTTAGATTACTTCTTAGTACTAGGGTCCAGAATAAGGGCGATATAATGCAGCAGGGCGCAACGCCAAAGGCGCCTAAGCGCAGTCGCAAGGATTCGGATTCTGATGACTCTGAATCTGACCTTCCGTTGAATAAGGTTGTTGAAAGTGTCGGTGGCAAGAAACGTGATCCCCTAGACCTTCGCGTAGTTGTAGAAAATGATGCAGTGGACTGTGAAGCGTAGGTTATTCCATGCCATGGAGCATATGTCGCAGAAAGGGAGTGGTAAGCTGGAAGGTAGCACATGCGGGAGCATCAGAGCAACCGGGTAGACACCTATGTGTCATATGCGGTTTATTTGCTCCCTACAAGTGTATAGACTGTGCTTCAAAGAGAATATCGCAAATGCATACGTATATTTGTGGCCGCGGTTGCCTTGATATCCACAAAAACCACAACTGTGGGAGACCACTGAATTTTACGCATTGGTAATGTATAGTACTAGTTCTATAAATTCGGGTAGTTGAGAACAGATACTTTATAATGTCAGTCATCAAGTTCCATGTGGTCGTCCGTGAATAGGAATTCAGGTATGCGATTGTCGCCTGTGGCATGTTGGCCATGGGTACTCACCACTTACCAGTTGATAGGGCACTTTCATCTGCGGTGGCACCTGCAGGTCGCGCCACGTTGGCAAAGTGTATCCCTGCGTTGTTAAACTTGACCATGAGCTCTAGAAATTCAGCGATTGACACTGTAATGCTGCGCCGATTAGACAACCCGGATTCTTCAAGTATGCCCATACAGTAGTCCTGGAAACGGACATTGAGATTACACAGTAACAACATACCTTGAATGGCATAGGTTCGGGTGCCTTGCCGTTGATAGTGCACCAATTTTTGTAGTTACCCTCTAAAACTGACAGAATAGCCTGTTTCTTGAATAGACTCCGAAGTGTACGACGCTTCCGGGTAAAGCAGACACGAATCATACCATCCCACTCAACAAAGTCGATCTGTTGTGTTTTAGACGTTGTGCATCATTACTCACCACCAATGGCTGTTCACGTGGCACTATCTTCACAATCATGCTGTCAACCTTTGGAGGTGGGTTGAAACTACCTGGAAGCGTATAGGAGCAAAAGCGTCAACATACCCGGAGCAACCTTGCAAACACGAGTTACAGTACAAAACAGACGGGTGTTAATGGCCAAGCGGCCGTATTTAGCCTCGTTGGTAGATGCCAATAAACGTTCGGCAAATTCTTTCTGGAACATTAAGACAGCACATCTAAATAGCGGACGGTGTGATAACAACTTGAATACGAAGGGACTTGATATTTGGTACGGTAAATTGGCCGTACAGACGTCAAATTTGGGGTATGTTATACGCAACGCATCTCCTTCAATTACATCAAGGTTGCTGTAGCCCATTGACAAGCAGCGCTTCTTCACCTCCCCAACCATACGATTATCGATATCGATGGCAATTACTTTACGAGCCAGGGGAACTAGCCGTATAGTCAAGTTACCAGTACCTAAAGAAGTATAAAATCTAGACTCAATATGTACCAGGTCCAATTTCCAGAACTGTATCAGAAGAACGAATCTCAGCGGCCAGTATAATCTTGTCTAGTATACCAGGGTTCTTAAGCATATGCTGACCAAACTTCTTATTGAAGGTCATGCCACCGGAGGTGACCTTTTGGTCCACAATGGCTATAGTGGGCACTGTAGTCGACGCAGGCCTGGATGACTTGGGACCTGCATACAGCAATGATACTTCCAGCTACTTCTACATACCGACAGCGCAAATGCGATATGGTTCGACCCTGAAATGGGTCTTTTGGCGCCTGGAAGCCATCGTTACAACGGCTGTGGATATATCACGGTGGAACACATAAAACGGCGACAAGTAAGGCTCAATAGAAACGCCAAAACGTGAATAGTGGTACCGGCACGTTGGCAAACGTGCAGAAAATAAGTTTAGGTTTACTGACATTAAAGTGTGTACGATAACTAATCACTGGGGAAGCAGGAATCATAGGTGTCTATCGCCACCTTGGCGTAGTAGCGCACATCTATATCTGGGTCTTCACGTAACTTCAGGAATACGCTGCGCAATATAAAGCAAGCAGGGACACTACCATACCTCCTGAGATGTAGCAACTGCTCCGGAGCATCATCCTTGTATATCAAAAAGAGGCTGCGTATGGCCTTGATAGCAACAAATCGCACGTTAGGAATAGTATCCTGGAATTTTATGGTAGTAGATCACGAACACCCACCTTAATACCTTTAAGCATCACTGGTATAATGCGAGGTAAAGTACTCTGTGCATCTAGGGATTTGGCAACAGCCTGTATGGACATGTGCCAAATGAATTGAAACCTACGATTAAAGCCTGTATCACAGTTATCTTGAATGCATAGGACAACGGAATGTCGTCGACACTTATGTATATCGAATTGCGAGGCTCGACGTATATTTTAACCAGTTCCTTTAGGATAGTGTCGCATACCCAGTTACGATCAGCTCCAGCGCAAATCAACTCTATACAGCAGAGCACCGTACTACGCACTTTCCATACATTGTCCAACAACAAGCGGAACAAAAGCCTGGAAAAGTTAACGTCAAAGTGCCGCGGGCCAAAATGACGATAGAACGCAGTCAACTTCTCGGCCAATATCAACCGGTGACGCCAATGTGTAGTTAACAGTACCCGTGCAATAGTTTCATTCATCATCGAACCAATACCGGTATCGAAATCCCCGGGCTCACATAACACTTCAATATTATTGATCGCGCTGTAGCATTGTTAAATACTGGTACCATAACATACCATAGACGAACGTCCGTGCATTCATCCTGCAGGAAATTACGTAACATAGGCCCCAAAACATTACAAACACGCTCGCGTGTCATGCCGGAAGCGAAAATAGCAAAGATATTGCAGATACACTGGCGAATCTTAGTTGAGGATTCAGCCAAATGCGATTGGAAGAAGGCAATGTAACGCTCAGCCATCTTTGGTGACAGTGCCTTGCACCATGTTACAAATGAGTTCACGGCAGCCTCCTTTACTATATCCTCTGAGTCGTTTAGTAACTCGAAGTGGACCTCGAGAAAATGCTTCTCCATTTCGGACTCACCCAAGATCTCGTGAATTTTGTCATAACGCTCAGCCAGTGCCTTGCGAACGCGCCATGAAGAGTCACTGGCAGCTGACATGATCACGGGATAACTAAATGACAAGTTCTGTTCAGCAGTGCAGCGACGTGCGAAAGACAGACATGCGTCAACGCAATGCGCCCTTACTTGGTCCTGGTGATACACTGACATGTTTTTTAGGACCAGCCAGAACATGGACACTGAGTCGTCCATATGCATTATCGCAAGTAGCTTCTCTAGGTTGCGAGCTACCTCCAGACGAACTATTGTCAAGTTGCTTTCCCACAGCTGCTTGTAACACTCCCGCAACTCAACCTGGTCTTGCGCGGAAGCATCGGGATATACTAATGGTATTAAATTGCAAGCTGATACGACGTCAGCAAACCATTCACCTGTTAAATATAGGATATAATCCATCCAACATACTCTCTGATAAACGCTTCAATAGTGGCATAACAGCAGATTTCATGACATCATATGTACATTCACTAGAACGCACATCGGTGACAATCTCAGCAATCAGTTCCACAGCCTGTGGAGTTTAGTAGATATCCATACGTACGTACCTTGCGGCGTATACTCGGATCTTCCTGGGATATCAAGAATGACACACCATCTATTATAGCACATATATACGATTCCTGGTTAGTTATCTTGGATAGAGTGTGCCATACATCGGGAAGCATACGTAGCAAATGGACAGGCATATTGCGCTGAGCCTCTGGAGCATCATGAGAAGATGAATTTGGGAATAGCCATAGTTACAGTTCCAAGAACTTACCTGCTAAAAATGGAACTAGCATGGTTCCACACAACTCGGAGTTCAGCTGTTGCGTAACGACGTCTACATGTTTAAGGGCCTCGGTGGCACTAACGTCACTGCCGAGAATTTCGCACTTGAAGTACTCAAATGCAGGGTACTCTACTACATTCTCTGTGATATCTGGATTGTCCATAGTGTCACCAGGTTCAGATGAGCTGTAGGAGTCTTCACTAGTGTCACCATCACCCAAATCCGCCAAGGCCTCGGTAACCAGTTTGTTAACCTTCTTTTTCCTACGGGGCTTCTTCTGACCTTTTTTAGACATTAATACTGACGTCTTATCCCGATTGCGATTCGTTTTATTCTGATCTGGCTGAGGTTTGGGGTAATCGATATCCACCAGATAGTCAACGTCAATAGCTACATCACCAGTTGTGTCGGTAACAGGAGGGCCCATTGAATCATCATCGTTAGTCATCGTTGTAACAGCCGACTGGTCTTGAAATGATACTTTGGTATTAACATCAGCAGACGTATGTGATGATCTATCACCCATAGAATCAGAGCCTCGTTCATACGTAGCACCTGAACGATATGCCGGAACAACTTCATCATACAATGAACTTGAGCTCTGGATAGTAGATGGATCCTCAAGATCTAATTGGGGATCAATGATCCCTTCAGTCTCAGACAAATCATCGGATTCCCTGGAAGTCACCATGGATGGACTTCGACTAGGTATAGATGTTGAATCATCATCCAAATCCCCTTTCATCTTTCATACGTAGAGTCATTTATTTAGAGCATATAAAGTGCTATTTAGCACCGAATGACAAGCATGGAAGATCCAAATCGTACCTGGGAGCATAGTTCTAGAAACACATCCTATGCCTATGCGTGGCTGTACGCCCCTGTGACGTCACCTATGCGATAGTTTTATAATTAAATATATAGAGGCAATGCTGATGGGCCAGCAATTGGATTAAATTCCAATGGCAGTTGCAAGGTGTGTGACCACGCCACAGCATGCCAGGTGCAAGGAGACAAGGCCGAATTTACCCGATTTAATGCTACACATAGGCATCTAAAGTGATTTTAGCTATATGGGACACTATGTGAGTAATGTCGTAGAGCTATACAATGTGTATTTCCAGGTGAGAGGACCTATACTATATGTAACAACAGGGTCGTCCTGTAAACGGGCTAGGTATCTTTTCTGATGGAATACACTATTAAATAAGTACCCAGTCACAGTTGTTAGGGATTAAGTGTTATATATGGCGTCTAGACACTGTTCTAATGGTATGTATGACGACGGTACGTTAATGGGCCATATAAGCGTGCCATACTCCCCGAGTCACTCAATAAGGTTATTGCAGAGCACTTATTGCCAAAATGTGTATATTTAAACAGCGTTTAGTGCCCTAATTATGAGATATTCTACCCCATATGGCCGTTGACCAACTGTGAGCTTCTAAAGACCGTACTATAGCCTATCATTCCACGTAATACCCATATATCGTATACCCCGACTACATGTACCCTATATTGATATAATGTCTACTTAATTTTAACCGGCTCTTTGAGTCGAACACTCATAATGGGACTGTTTTGGGCCATTAGTGCTCTGGCCCTTGGTATCAATATTCCCGCAGGATTCTACAATGAATCGAGGTTTGGTATCGGTGTAACGTATACTGATGCCGTTGCTATACGTCGAAACGATGTGCAACGTATTTCACAAGCCTCAAGATCGTCAGACAGCGCGGCTTTCGTTTGTGTTCCATCGAGCCAATGGGCGGTAAGTTTACCGGCATAACACTACACACCTTAAGATACGTGATATAGATAGCTTATGTTATACAGCAACCATCAACTGGTGTGCTAGACACTCAACGGGGATGTGCTACTAGCAAGGTGCTCGCCAAACGTAAAGAAGAGGTGCGCCATACGTGAATATATGTGTGTGTTAGTGTTCATGGTAACAATGTTTTGCTTTGTGTTGTGATATCAGTGGTCGGTGCGGGTTGCATTTTGGATAAACCCTCACGTATACAAAGGGAAATTTGGATTCCACTCCCGAGGGTGTAGAATTTGATTCTGATGTGGACTACGAGGACATTTATGACGCTAGTGACTATGAATCTGATGACGTCGAGGGTGAAGACGGATCCTCTTCTGAGTATGATTCTGATGAAGATACCGGTAATAGTGCGTTTGATTACAATGCGCGTGGAGAGCTTATGCTTCCAAACCTAACCCGGTTATCGAGAACGCGAGTGTCGAAAAACCGGCACAAGCTATTCCGCGGTCGCGTTCTCCACTTGGCTGATTTGGTATATCCTTTAGTAGTCACTGACAAGGTAGGTATCTCTATAATCGATTCATAAAATCCAGGAATCTTCATCGTCTATCAAGGAGGTACCTGGATTGCGGCTATTATCGATTCCTGACCTTGTAAAGGAGGTTGAAGAGGCACGTAACCTTGGAATCACAGCTTTCATGATACACCCACACATAGACAAGTCACTAAAGAGCGAGTTTGGTGACGAGGGTTTGAACCCTGATGGACTTCTTCCAAGGGCTATCGATGCTGTAAAAGAGGCGTTCCCCGATGTCCAGGTGTTTGCTGATGCTACAGTGGCCCACTTTTCACTTGATGGTCATGATGGTCTTGTGGAGCCGGAGACTGACGTCATTTCCAATGACGTCTCTGTTAGCCAATTAGCCAAGCAGGTTACAACATTGGCTTCCGCTGGTTGTGATGTGGTGTCGCTCAACGACACCCTTGATGGGTCGGTTGGTGTCGCCAGAGATGCCTTGGACTTTGAAGGGTACACCGACGTATCGCTAATGAGTCGCGCTGGAAAGTTCAACTCAGTATACATGGCACAGCATCAGGCTATGTTGGGAACCACGCCAGCGCAAAACGTGCGTGTCGAGAGCTACCTCCACGACGTGGCTATTCCCGATGAACCTATCCTCAAGGGAGTTCAAGGTCAGTCCGTTGGTTCGATTGTGTCCATTGCTTGCAGACGTTGATGACGGTGCGGATATGGTAGCCGTGGAGCCCGCGACTGCATTCGTGGACGTCATTAGGAGCCTCAAGGACCGGCTGAGGTCGCCAGTTGTCGCAGTGCACACCACCGGTGAATATCGTGCCTTAAAGGCAGCTGCAGCAGCCGGTGTATATGACGAAAAGGCCGCGGCAATAGAGGCTTTACGTGGACTTCGGCGTGCTGGCGCGGATCTCATAGTCTCAAGCTTCGCGAAGGACGTGGCGCAGTGGCTACTAGAGGATATGCAGACCAATGGGATGGAAAATGTAGCCCTGGGCGTCTGAAACTTTTGTAATCCTATTAATGCAATGCCAAAAAATTGACCGACCACTCCATATACATATGCATGTAGATAGCAGTGTTGACTATACTCATAGACCTTGCAGCGTTCTGAGTCACTCCCCGAGAACCCGTATATCATGCGAGGGAGACTGCCTAATGGACTTGAATACACAGTACTGCCGAATAGCAACCACGGCCAAAGATTCGAGGCGTATTTAGAGGTGCTCAGCGGCTCTGCCGATGAACTTGACCACCAACGCGGTATAGCACACTTTTGCGAACACGTGACTTACATGGGCAGTAGAAAACGTGACTGCCTCTTAGGACGTGACGTGCGCACAAACGCGTTCACTGACTTTCACCATACAGTGTTTTACACGTCGTGCCCATCGGCCATTGAAGGCTGCTACAGCAAGCAGGATTCATTGGAAAGGGCACTAGATGCGCTAGCGGATGTAGTTGAAGCACCAACACAATTTAGTGTATCCCGAGTGGAAAAGGAAAGACAGGCTATCTTGTCAGAAGCACGTATCATAAACACCCTGGAATATCGCAAGAATTGCGCCACAGTTGAAGCGCTGCACGCCGAAAACAGGTATGTATAAAGGGTGGTATTTAAACAAAAAGCACAGGCTAAGCCGCAGGTTTCCCATTGGCGATCTCGAGAAGTTACAGACCTACAGTGTACAGAACTTGGTTGACTACCATAGTGTCCATTACAGACCCTCTAACCTAAGGCTGTTCGTGGTGGGAGATGTAGACCCAACGAAGACAGCAGAGGCCCTTACCAAGATATTCGCACGTTTAAAGGATAATCCCGACGTGGTGAAGCAATATCTACAGGCAAACGAGCACATATACAAAGGTACTGTAAAAGAAAGTCGTAGGGGGCTGCCTCCAGCAGTGCACGTATGGGATCAACCTATCGCAAAAGCCCACGTCTGGCAAAATAAACAAATACGAAATATGAGCGTAGAAGTAGCCAAGAAAATCCCAATACCCGAAGTAAAGACATGGGCTGATATGTGGACAAATGTAGTCACGAAACTAACATATCGCATACTGTCACTGCATTTCGATATTTTACAGCGCGGTGTTGGTGCCATACAGTCGGTTGAGACCAATGATTACGACTGCACCAACGAAGGATGCAGGGTCAGGTCATTTGAACTCCACTGCGTGCCATATCAATGGCAAGATGCGCTTAAAGCAGCAGTGGCACAGGTAAAGTGCCTTTCCACCCAAGGTACAACTCCCGAAATGTTCAAAATAGTCAAAGAGTCGTTACAGAGAGATTGCGACAGAGTTGATAATGCGAGGACTGAGAACAGGGATTTGATTACCAGTTTAATGGAGGCCACCACTTGTGGCCGGGTTATAATGCTACCAGATACTGAGAAACAAATTATTACCGACATTCTTTCCAAAGTGCATATAGATGATGTAAATGAAATGGCACATACGCTATTTCCATGGTCCTCAGGCAAAAGTTTTGCAGGTATAAATCTTATATGTTCAACGCCACTGCCAGATCCATCCATAGGGTATGATGGTATTGGGGAAGATATACTCCTGGATACATTCCAAAAAGAATGTCGAGAGCCGCTGTCAGCGGCGGCGCTCCACCCAGAGGTTAACACACCGACAACCCTCCTAACTGAAGAGGAACAAAATGAAGTTATTAATCGCAGGCCGTATGGCCAAATCCCGGGCTTTGTAACACAACCCATGCTACCGAAGGAGAGGTATGCATTGCTGAATGAGCCCAAAGATGAAATATTGCGCTCACTAGCTGTTACCGGCGATTTGCGCAAGATATCCGAAGAATACGTGGACTCGCTGCGTGAATCAATCGCTATTAGGCCAGAAGTTGAACACATTACTGAAAACAAGCCTAATTCACCCGAATTCGATAGACTGAGAGATCGAATTATCGATCCTTCAGTTTATACTACAGATGAATCCGATGAAGGGAAGTATACAAACGCACTTGCAGAGTTGAAGAAGCCGCTGGCATCAACGCTACCGGGTGATAGTCCACTCTATCAAGAACCGAGTTCGCCGGCCAATATCCACTTGATAACACTAAACAATAGCATCAGGGTAAACCTGCGTGTAAATGAAGAAGAGCAAATCGCAATGAAAGCAATAATACCAATAGAGTATGATTACAGTGACCTGGATGCATTGCAACGCAAGAAACGTGAGCTACTACTGGCGGCCACAGCTATGATGGAAGGTGGAGCCATGGGTAGTCTCAGCAGGCTGCAAGTGGAGATGTTTTGCACACAGCACCTGATGGATGTGCTAATCAACGCTAACGAAGACTTCATATCAATAGACATATCATTCCCCTACGGACGTAAGGAAAATAACCTTGAATCCGCGCTACAAATATTGAATTCACTTTTGCAAAACCATGCTATTGAGAAAGATGCCTTTTTACGTGCAAAGGAGAAGCTGCGCCGTGATCATGTGGCATATTGCCAGGACCTGCAAGCATTTGGCACCGGTGACCTGGTGTCATCAATGAGTGGCGGCAAGCTGGGATACCATGATATAGATTACAAGAAAATAGAGGCCACAACACTGGAAGATGCACAGAAAACTTTGGATAGCGTATTTAAACGTGGAATGGTGGAATTATCCATTTCAGGGGGCTTCGACCTAAAAGACATGAAGTCGCAGCTTGTGAAATACATTGGAACTGTAGAGCTGCCTGAGGCTAAAATCGCACCTAAAGATAAGTATGTCCTTTGGGAAGATGAAGGTGACCCAGGAATAGATGAGGTTGATACACAAGCAACTACACTAGATGATGGTGCGTCTGATACAGACCAAGAAGAGATCCTAGAGGAGCAACACAAGCTAATCTGGATTAATGACAATCAGGAAAGGGCAATGGTGCTTCTAGGAGGTTATGCACCAAACGCTAGCGGAATCATGCCTGACGGAACACATATGGCAGATATACTGCACTCAGCCCTTGAAACGGCACTAGAAGAGGACAAGGACAATGCAAATATCAAGAAGTTCCTTACCAACGTCAAAGAACTATGGCTCCATCCAGCATTCCCACGTGCAGCATGTACAATTATGCAAGAAATACTCACCAATCGCGCCTTTACAGTAGTAGGTCTACGCTATATTAGATAATTTTATTTACAGTTGCGTGCTGAAAAACACTTGACATACGAGTCTAACGTCGACTTTGTTTTGTATGACGTCCAGTTTGCAGGATACTTTGTTATATCGGTACACTCTTCCTACAGCAAGTCTGATGCCATTCTGGCAGAAACTAGGAAGATTCTTGCAGACCTCAGATCAGGAGACAGGCCGGTGTTTGAGCACCACCTGGAACGTGCCCGTGACCAAGTTATGGCGCGCCATCGCAAAGATAGAAATAACAATCGCCACTGGGTAGGCGAACTAACGGGTATGCAGAGTCGTCGCATGCCCTTGAAGAATTCGTTTTTCGCAACTGAGTTCGACAAGGTGCTCCAGCGCATAACGCTGGACGATATAAGATTGCTACTGGTATCAGATGTATTCGGGTTTGATGAACAAAACCTATGGAGTCGCATCGTCCACACGACCGCCAATGACCAAGCAGTATCAATGAAGTGACGCTAAAGCTAATGTCAGTAATATTATACATGCTTCGTTGTACGATAGTCTCCCGCCCAACGGCCGGTAATTTCAAAAAGTGGGATGAAGTTGTACCTAGCCGTCAACTCGTTCACCTGTTGCACCGGTAAGTGGCTGGTGCCAGAGTTGAATTCACGCTCAAGAGTTACTAAGGTACCGATCACGTAGTGCAGTGATTCCGCAGCCACTGGTGTTGGCCGAGTATGAATGCTAGATCGTATCCTAGGGCGACGTAGTAATCCACGCATCCACAACTTGAGCTTTGCAGCCAAACAAAAGTCAAGTGAATTAGTCTCAACAGCATCCCAACATGCTATGCCAATACGACCCATCAAAAATGATACTTCAGTAAGGGACTCACGCGGTATACCGCGCATGTTCCGCGCAACATGTGTTGACAACAATACTGCCATCAGCATGTCAACACAGAGACTGTCAGCTTTGTCCCCTGCAAGTTCAGCAAGGAAGTATAATACAAAACGCAATGTAGATGGCATGGTAGCAGGGTCAAGGGAATTGACAAGCTTGTTAGCCACGTGAGAGACGGCCTCTTCAGATGCACGCTTGAGGTCAGAGTTATTTAAAAATACGTGTAAGCCATCACAGTATAACCGGGCCCATTCCAAAGAGTCAGAACAGCCATATCTATCGTGTAGAAATATGAAACACAGCAACTCACTCAAGCAACTTGAACTCCGCATCAGCATACACAAGCTGTTGTCACAAAGAGATTGCATTTCAAATTCACAGGCGTTGGTGACCAAAGAGTCCATCTCCTCAAAGTGGTTTGCCAGTGTAGCTAAGTGTTTAATCAGGTGATTCTTCTCAGGTATACGAACGGCACGGATCAAGTGCAGCAATGTTGACATACTCTCTTCAGACAATAGAGCCCAAACAGGCTCCAGTACGTGAGCCTGAACTGATAGTACTGGGTCATGACCTGATTTATTAGCATAACCAGAGTTGTACATATCGAATTCACTTCGTGTAGTACTATCAGCATTTGAGTCCAATAGATCGTTTCCCTGGTCATCCAAAGGTACCTGGGTCAGCTCCATGGGCTCATTACGTAAAATGGTGTCAATCTTGTGACTTAAATCAACCCTTTCGCCACCTAAGTGGCCCAGGCTGTTACCAATATCCTCAAACAAATTAGTACGAGTGAAGTCGCCGGCAATAGTTGGCTCAACAGCATCGCCAGCTGGGACACCAGCGATGTCAACCTTATCCTGTTCTAAAGGCACACGATGTAACCTCGTGTCACCTACAAGAATCAAACGTTGCATCATCCACATGGGCAAGTTTGAGACGCTTACCTTGCATTCGCCACCAAATAACTTAGTAAGCAATATTTCATGTTTCTTGCGATTAGTAATAAACTCGGCCGGGTTCAGTGCCAAAAGGAGATGAGACATGAATGCTTCAACCCAGTCCATCTGTAGTAGCTCCAATTCAGCCTCACGCCTTATGGCAGCCAAATACTGCAGTTTACGATTGCGCATACTCCCTAGCTGGTCTAATAGTAAAGATGTAGCAGAATCAATCTTCTGACGGACGTTATTAAAATTGGCATATAATTGCGACAGAAGCTCATGCCTGTTGCGAACACGAGATGTAATAGCCTCCATGTGGCGATTCAGCTCCATATCACTCTCAGAGCTCTTGTTCAAAGCTGAGTCATAGGCGTCCACAGTTGACATTAAAGGGTGGTCAAAAAATGATGGATCAGAATGCGTATCAAACAGAATGCAATGGCTGCATAATGCACGATTGCACTGCGTAATATGTTTTCACAATACTATTAAGAATTACCTTTAGACAAACGGCGTCTATAACTTCAGAAGGATGCGATTCGCAAACACCAAATTGAACGGGTGATTTCGAACTAGATACCCTAACGTGTCTAGAAAATATAGGTGTTGCAGAGTGATGTTTGGCATCACAGGAGTTGCAAAAATGGGCCCTGAATGTGATTGCAAGCTTATATACGAACCTACTTGTCTGAATGGCAGTACCACTGTGCAACCGTACTCTCGCACATCTCACAAATGGGCTCGGGTACCTCTATCTTCACAGGAGTGAATTCAAATTCCACAACAGCGGAAAGTAACACCTGTTGAGAAGAGGATATGCGATATAAAGCATTGTAAAATGCAGGATCACTGCTAGTCGCCAGTTCCAAACTGTCATAACCTGCAGGTATAGAACGCTTCAAAAAAGCCTCTTGATCACCAAATTCAGATGTATGAGCCTTTGTACGTCCTAGAGCCAACTTGAAAAGTAGCATACGGTACGATCCCGTAGGATTGCCTGTATCAAATGGAGATACTTTAGTAAAGTAATACCTTGGAAACCAACGGGAGCTGATATCGTGCCATATTCATATAGTTGACGCGTTAGATCTACATTCATAGTACCGGCACGTACACAGTCATCAAATGATTGCGGAGGATCCATACGATTCATGTCTACCCAGACTGAAAGTGGCGAACCCCGGTAATGCTGCACACAAGTTAAGATAATTAAATGACAGACACACCTTAACCGTTTTCCGATTAAATGATTCCACATCTTCAGGCTGTGCCAATATCAATCCCTTGGTCACATGAAGCTCAGTAGTGTGAAAAGCCAGCTGAAGAAGGTACTCCAAGTAAGCCAACTCATGAACATCCTCCAGCGGTTTTGGCACAAATTGCAACGCAGCTTGCGCTTCCGAAGCGCTGCTGTCTTCAGCCATAATGGCCTTAATTTAAAACCGAGTTAGCACGGTATGGGAATACACATCATTAGATGGCAGTATTCCACCATCTACTGGTGCCTACATGTCCATTCCTTATATTATAATATAATCCATGCTGATGTGTAATCATAAATCGTATGGCCACTCGTTGCCATCCCCAGTGTGGATATGTGTTAGACCAAGAATACTATAAACAAACAACAAATGTATGGCGATATTGATGTGTAAGGTGTTTTGTATTGCTAGTGTTATTTACTTCGAGCCTGAACTAACACGATACAGTACAGTTCAAGAAGTTTTCAGCTAAGCTACATGAAAACAGCATAACCGGGGTACTTTTCATCCGTTTGTTGACTTGCGAACTAAGACAACGCGCTTATAGCCCATAAATATGCTTTATATCTCACTTTTCATCGGTGTAATTCTCAGCACCAGCATCGATAAATGCCTTGGTTAGCACATTGCATACCTCCACCAAGTCGTCTAAGCATTCCACAAATATCTTAACTGCGGGCTTCCCTGCAAATACTTAGTATAGATTTTATGCATTGGTACCTGTTGTCTGGATCCGAATGTTTACCTCAGGCTGCATGGGATGCGGCACTGAGTAACCTGCGAAGAAAACGTCCTCGCGCTCAACCAATAGTGTCCTCACAGCATTACCCAAAGTATGGTCCTCATTCTCAATGCTGAACGTTATATTAGGCGACGAGCTGTCGACCTTGTCCATCTTGTCATCTGTTGAATACAACACTACCTCTTTTAATATATTCGAATCCACAAATATAACACTGAATATTATAACAAGATTCTAGTAATCCATTTTAATATAATAAGGTTCATCACCATATGTTGCGCGATTCCAAAGCCCCCCTGAGAGTAACGTGCGATCCAGAAATAATGTAACGCTCGACAATTATCTTACACATTTACTAAATGTAGTTATACATCTATGTATTGGTTAGTAGGTGGCTCGCGTAACATTAAATAATTAAACTTCCTGTTGAACTGGATTCTAAAAATTCAGATAGTAGTAGCCGCGGTCGCCTTCCTTTCAGGAGGCACCAAGTAGCTACTCTGTTTCGCTTATATTTTTTCACGCTGATTTTATTTCAAAATGTAGCATCTATATCAAATCGGCCTTGTCTTTTATCTGGAAGAGCGCCAACTTGCGCATTTGTGCTTGTAGCAACTCAGCGTAACCATGGCTCTTTTACTTTGCACAAGGTACCTTTCCTGGATAGGTACCCATGCAGTAAAGGCAATGCTAATACGGGTTATTCAATGTCTAGTAGGATGATAAAGCCCATATACCCACAAACTAGGCCTATGCTGTTGTATGAAAGCACTAATGACTACAATGTTGGAACTCTGGCAGATGCATTTACAAGTCTAGCTAACGACGCCGTCAAGGAGCAAATGTCAATTCGCCTGGCAAAATTGAAACATCTGGAATCTGAACTTGGATCTTCTGGTTATCCAGAAATAGACAGCAAAGAAACAGAATCCATGACCACTGTGGAACAAATAAATAAAAACCATAGAACGCTAAATAATGATGAAGAAAATGAAGGTGTTAACTATTGCATTTACGGAAGGATTAAAGCTATACGCTTCGGCGGTTTGTTTGTGGTAATTGAAGATAAACAGGGTGATGAACTACAGGTTCTATTCCGGAGGAAGATGACTATACACATTGGAGATAAACCCTTTAATGCAGAAAATATAGACCAACTTATTGATATCGGTGATGTAATCCAAGTAGGGGGGCATGTGAAGAAAACGGGTACTGGGGAGTTAACCTTGATACCTCACCATATGTCAATCCTAGCAAAATGTCTGCTGCCTATGCCTGATGGATTCCACGGTCTCAAAGACGTCGCCACTAGACACAAGTTGCGTCATTTAGATATTATGGTAAATGAAGATACTCGGGGAATATTATTGCAACGTTCACATATCATCTGGGAATTACGCAAACTGTTACATAGTAAGGGGTTTGTTGAGGTTGAGACCCCAATCCTGCAGCATATATACAGCGGTGCGAATGCACAGCCGTTTAAAACACGCTCGGAGGCATTGGATGAAAACCTCTATCTACGAATTGCACCAGAATTTTTCCTCAAACGTCTTATCGTGGGCGGACTGGGTGACAAGATATTTGAAATCGGTAAATGCTTCCGTAATGAGGGAACCAGCGCTAGGCACTCTCCAGAATTTACAATGATAGAAATATACCAGCAAATGGCCAACGCGGGAGATATGATAAACCTTCTAGAAGAAATAATAGAAACCCTTGCTAAGAAAATAGGAGTGGAATTCCCTAAATTCACTAGGAAAACAATGGTTGGTCTCATAGAAGAACATATAGGCATAAATGTCGACTTGTGCAGTAGTGAGCAGCTATTGTCAATATTGAGAGAACGTGGCCTAGACACTAACACTTTAGAAAGTAATAGCTGGGGAAGCTTAGTTGCAACCCTCTTCAAGTGCGCCGTAGAAGATAATATCACGGAGCCTACGCATGTCACTGAACTGCCTAGTGATATATCACCCTTGGCAGCAAGCGAAGGTTCAAAGGGCAAAGTGTTCGAATCATATCTACAAGGTTTGGAAATAGCCCATGGGTGTACGGAAGAGTGTAACCCCGTCCAATTGTTGCATAAACTAGATATGTGTGGCCTACAGGGGTTGGGACATACACGAGATACCGAGTTACTAAACGCTGTTGCTCATGGTATGCCGCCAACAGCTGGAATTGGAATAGGCATAGACCGATTGGTTATGGCACTGTCCAAGACCACCAGCATTAAGAATATACAAACATTCCCACTTTTGAAAAGCGAAGCATGAGTAATATATATAGCGATATGTACAATTTAGGGAGTTTATTATCCTGGGTTTCATGAGGTAGCTGTCAATGCCCTCATTCCGCCATGGGTGTAGTGAGAGCCTTAGTTAACTTTTCAACCTCCTCGTTGATAAATGCAAGGTTTTCAGTACATTTCTTGTGTAATTCGTCAACCTGTTGCAAACATTACGGTTGAAATTAAAACCAAATACCTTTTGAGCATATGCAGTCAAAGCAGGGCGTACCTCTGCTACAGTGCGCTCTACAGCAACCTTCCCAACTATACGGTAACACCTGCGATCGTCTGGTAACGTAGAGAGTGTCTTGAGAACCAATCTGTGCAAAAGCTACACACAAACATAAATTGACATACTTGTGCTCCGCAGACTCTTGCGATAGGTCATCCAGTTGCCCTAACAACCGGAGACGCTCCTTTTCGAGCTTCTTGAGGTTTTCTTTCTTCCCCTCCGCAGCGTTCATGTTCGTTTAGGTTATGCTATGAACACTTAAAGCGCCCACGACGCAACGCCGCACAATCGAGCTTATCAGCCTAAATTACGACGTCCCATGTACTTGCATATTTTCGCATAAGCTTCTTTTACATCCGAAAATAAACCACGCTGCAGATCTTTCTCACCTTGATCGATCGACTGCGATATCATGATCTATGCAACCGAAGTGATACTACTCACATAATATGACCCTCGATACTTGTTAAACAGCATGGAATGAAACAGTACAGATCGCTGTAAAGTAGAAGATAATCTCAGAGTAAGCGGTAGTAGTTGCGACTCTCCAGAATCCTTCCTATAACAGATGTAACACTTCATATCACAAATACCGTTTGTACATCAGTCGGAGCTCTATACCAGAACGTGGGTCCAGGGGTAATGTAGGTGGCTTAGATGGGTCGCAATATTCCTTCACATCTAAACGCGGCCAACTAAGCTCCAGCTCAATCTCAGTGGTCCGAATAACTAAACCCTGAAGTGATATTTAAACAACCAATCAAATGCATACCGCACATCTTAGCTGTAGCTGCACCTCAATGAGATTGTCATCCCGCATGGGAATTGCCTTTTTCGCTGCAGGGGCCTTCGGAAAGTTGGGAACGTGTTTTGCTTTGGGGTGGATATTCTCTTTCGCTTTAGGGTTAGCACTATTTTTAGCTATAGCCGTTGCATTCATACCCTTGTTCCTGTGTAGCAACGTTTTACCTTTGTCAATCAAGTTCTTAAACAGACCACGCATTTTGCTAACCTGTGGTTCCACAGCCGGTGTTCCATCGGGTTTGACGGGAGATCTGCCAGTAACGGCAGTGCCCTTGGCATTTATAGCCCCTTTTAATGTGCCTTGCGCTGATTTTGGCGTAGAAACCTTAGGTAAAGGAGGTTTAGATTTAGCCTTGGGTGGTGGTGCTTCCACTGGTACCTTCGTACTTGGTTCACGAAGTAAGGACGCCATAGAATCTTCAGATCCTTCCGGCTCCTTTTCGATACTATCCAAAAGTGATTCATTAAACCGTGTTGCACTTGAGCGGAGCTCGGATGAAGATGAGAGACTGCTGCCGATCCCGACAGAGCTTGGAATCGTAGATTCGTTGGTATCCGTATCATTCAAAATAATGGAACTCTTATCAGTGTAGCCACTAAGAGAATCGACAATGTCACTATGACTTGCAACTCTAACGTGTGGGAGAGGTGTTTCCACGGTTTCGGCAATATCATCATTTTGTTCATCCACACTGGTAGCATGTTCCTCCACCGGGACTTCTTTGCAAGTCATGAAACTCGAAAATTGCATAATATCTAGTGTCGACTGCTGCATAGGGCCCTTTGTAATAACCCCGTCTTTGGGTAAGCGGTTTAAGGAAGTAGCTATTGCGTGAATGTCATCAGTTTTTGCCAATACAGTATGTAACTCATTATCCTGTAAATTAAATACATGATACCTAAAAACTAACCTTAGATACGTTCAATAATACGTTATGAGCCGTGATATTACCCAGGCGAATAGGACCACGAGTAGTGACGCTGTAAAGGTATCTTCGATTAACCCCTGTCCCGACAGCCTTTGAAACACGTAGTTTAATATAATGGCCAATCTAGATAATATGACCGACATATATGTGAAACAGCATACCATATAATCATGTAGGTAAAGCATATCGCTCGACGAGCATGGATTGGAATAGAAATCCTTGGATTCTCCACGTCTTGTTGATATATACCATTCTACTCTGTATACAGTAAAAGATTCCATTGAAGGTGTTTTCAAACTCCGGTAATTCGCATAACTACCAGACTCTAAGGTCCCTTCGATTATTACTGGATAATCATTTGTGAATTCCTCAGGAAGCTCCCCTAAACTACGGTCATCGTCGCCCATGGAAAGACCCTTGTTACAATATAGAGGCTCATCAAAAATAACATACCAGTTGAGATAAAATACCACCTAGAGATGAAACAGGGTATTCATCTTTAACTAAATGATAATTGCCCGGTGATGGATTAGTTACACTGCCCGTGGCACTCGTTCCCGCCTTTTTATCACCCAGGGCAGCACGGAAGTTGACATTAAGACTTCCATAGTTATATACCGGTATGCCAAAACGAATCTGTATCGACTTGCATAATGCTTCGCACTCTTCCGTGGAAGGCAAAGTAAATCGTAACCAACGCTCACCCCCCGTGGAAAGTTTCAATTCAATCACCTAACAAAGTTGTACAAAAACATATTACGTCCAACATACATCGCTATAAGTCGCAGTGCTAGTCTTCACTGTCTGCTCCGCAGAGAGTATGCGCCTTTGAATGCTTGCTATGTCATTTAGTTCTATACGACGAATCTGCCTCAAATTCTCATCGAGAATACAAATCGATCTAGATGGTTTCACATACAATGATATGTAGTATAGGTGATATTGTTGACCATAAAGCACCTTATACAGCTGGCTACTGTCATTGCCTACGGTGAGTTGCATAGCAGCAATATTCTACACTACATGTAAACAACTACAGTCGTACACAACCATTACATAGTGCAGAATATAGGTAGTTGGGCAGTTTAAACCTGTTTATATCGTTACACATCTGATTTTAGCATCGTAAGAAAGCATTTAAACGACTTCATCATCTTGTATATGACATGACACTGAGAAGATGCGTTTAGGATTCCCTACCTAGGGAAGCATCTTTATACTACGTTTATGTTATATATGGCCCTATTCGTGGTATATACTGCTGCATGTGTATATATGAGCGCTCACAAATCATTACACAATGCAATAATTCGATCACAAGGGGCATGTATGAATATGCAAAACGAGAATGTTAGTATAACTATAGGTTAATAAGCATGCTCATTAAATGTGTGTAGTCCTAAACCTTATACATTAGTCGCTTTTGAAACATATGGCTGCGAAAAGAATATAGCAGGGTCAAAATGCTCCCATCTCTTGCTAACAAGACCTTTGCTCTGGTAATTGATAATGACAATAGAAGAAACTAATTCTCCTGTAATTGTCACACATCTACAACGCAGTGCAGGATAGGTTTTCCTGGATTCTTTAGCGTTGTTAGCCAGACGATCTAGTCGTATCAGTGAAAAGTGACTAGATCGAAATGCGAACAAATCACTACTAATCCTATTCAATTTCGTCACAACATCGCCGACAAATACATCGTGAAAGCATTCAGGAGGCTCCATAATGTAAGGCGGTGGGCAGTAAAAACCACCTTCATCGTTAACGTTAAGGTCAATAACACAACTCTTTATACCTGATGTGGGTTCCGTATATGTAATGGTGTCGTCTCTAAAAAGCGTTTCACCTTTAAATCCTAATCCGCAACCATGTACATATGGATCGGTAGTCTCTACCGATAGTTCCAGTAATTTGTAAGTGCCATATGGGAATGACTTTGCACTAGGGGGTGTAGACCCTAGTGAGAGCAGTAGTCTGTTTCTTTCTTTGATTAGTGGCTTCATGAAGGGCAGGATTCCACAAATGAAGTAAAATGTTACTCTAGTAGGTTGACTTTCATCCTTGGATATAAGAATGGTACCCCTGCTATATGTGACCACTAGATGTTCTTGATATGCCCCGTATTTTTCTTTAATCTCAAATGTTAAGCCCCCTTTCTCTCCCATGATAATATCTTCATAATTAGCACTAATGAAACGAATACTGGGTCCAAATGGCTCTGTTTTAAAATAAGTTGTACTGGCATCTCGTGGTATCCATGCTGTTGCAAGCTGTTTTAATGATCGATTTGTATACTCATAATTATCCCTATGGAACATATCCTGGGTACAATACTGGCACTTGAATATGTATTTAGTACCTGGATATAAATAGAATTTTTCATGCTGGGCGAGTAGAGGTATAGTTTTGCTAGGGACACTACCTCTTGTGTAGGAAACCATAGATCCGTCAATATACGGCAAATGCTGATCTCTATAATTAAGACACTCATTATATGGCCTTATGAACAGACCTATCGTTTCGGAAAATGGATTTTCTAGAATGAGTCTGGATATTACAAACCCTCGGGGATCAACACAGTTACAGCTCATACTGAAGATTGTTTCAGTGTTTGTCAGAATTTTAAACATCTGCATACCTTCTACATGTAACAGATCAAGTCGAACTACACTAGAAGGGATTGGCTCTTCAGTATTGGAATAAAGACTATATGCAGTTTGTTTACAGCCATTTGGCATGAGAGTATTACCAGAACCACAATATATACCCGTATGGAAAACTCCAAAAAAGTTTTTCACAACACAATCATGCATTAAACCTGTATTCCCGATATACTCCTTGGGCCTTATGTACTTTGCCATGTTTCTTGGATTGAAGACACTTGGTTGGCCTATGTCGCAACCAGTCGTGTCATATATGTGAGTTGGTACCAGTTGCACACTAATACTTGCCGATATCATACTATCAATCAATTTGTTGAAAGGAACTGAGTGCCAGTGAAATAATATTGAGTCGTAATCTTTGATAGTTCCTAGGGGTTTACCACTCATGTATATTATACGTATTAATCCTCTATCAGACATAGATAAATCTAGCTCTAAAGCATCTCCTACTATTCTATCGTGGTAAGGCACAGATTCTAGTCTCTTATTCCATGTAGTACCAGTATAAGAATGTAGGTGCTCCAACGTACTAGGTTTAAACTGTGTTTCATATGGATATACAGCCTGTAGCGTAGAAGTATTAGTGGTGTCACTGAGAATAATGTTCGGGTCAGGAGGAAAGCGAATGGTCAACGTACTGCCAGGGTGAAGTGTAACGGAACACCAAAAGCTATGGATTGGCTGCACCCGATTCTTCATCAACATGTTATTGATGTCGCAAACATATTCGTACCGAGGCTTGACCACAATCTTGGCAAGGACCCTATCAGTTAGTGGGTCAATGCACAAACAATGTCCCTCAAACAATGATGTTGCCAAATAAGTAAGTGGCTGCGCAACCACTAATGTAGAACGATTCATCAGAGTCCATCGCTCCGTTCGGTTAGGACGTATTTTCCCGTTAGTATCGATAAGGTATTTCATACACTCTGGAGGCTCCATGCGACCCTCGCAGAGGAAACCAATAGGTGTACTTGACATTGGGTCAACTTCACATGAACGCACTCCAGTATCAGCATCTACATCGACCAACTGTTTATCTAAAAATAAACTAGATGACCTACTACCACAACCTTGAAGGGGTTGTTGAAAGTAATCGCGGTTCATGAAAAAGAATCCTAAACCTGTCTTTCGTTCATTTAATTCGTTGTATAATGTTGCACTGTCCATCCAATCAATTACATGTGACCTATCAATGTCTATATCATTAAGTATATATGAAGTTAATGTCGAATTAAAATCCAAGTCTTTAGGTGCACATAAAAACATCAATTTGTCTTCTCCCATTACATAATGGTAATTATATCTCGTTGTGATGCGAAGAATATGATAATTCAAATGCTCTTCTGAGCGCCATATTGGCTCATTATCCTCCGATTTTAACACGTCGGATAAATTAACATCTGCCAGATCTTTGCCTACCTTCACATAGGCTTTAACATTACACGTATGCGGATTTATCACATGAGGGTGCCATGAGTATTCGACGTCTCCTACTAACTTTGGACACTTTATGCTTACTGTCATTTCTCTGCTACTTTTAGCAGCACATACAACAGCAGCGTGATCATTTATTGATGCGAATTCATCGAAATTGCACAACATTATCACACCATATGCTGGAAGCACATGGGTCAAAATAAAGACGTAGGGAAAAAATAATGCTCCTCTCATTGTACAATTTGTCCGTTAAAAGGTTAAATATATTATCCAGAAGTATCTAATGGGAAAAATATAAATATGTCTTATCTATATTCTTAAAAGATTTATACACTGTTTATTGACGCATAATAATGTTTGAGATGAAAATTGGTTTGCAAAAGCGACGAATAAATAGCTAAGTAGGTTGCGATGAAAATTACTAAAGTGGAAGTTGCCCAGAAAAAACAATCGTATCAACCGTCTAATGTAGAGAATAAACAAATATTTGAGGCCACTAATCAACAAAGTGCCTTAAAGGGGTATAAATTGAATACAACCTACGTACCAATGTGCAAAACATGATTTTCGTAAATCAGACCTCGTGGTATCCATCACTCCTACATCCTTTAACTACTTTCGATATCACAGTGGGCATACGCATAGACATACAGAATCTATAGTCAACAGTATTCGACGGTACTTCACAGGACATGTGCTAGCCAGATCCCAATAACCATAGCTCAGTGCTAAAATGTATCCACAGTAGAATTCAATTGCCCACTATGCAACGTGATACCTGGATTTTTCTAAATAAACATCCACCTACACGGACAAATATCTCCTTGATTTGGTTGTGTTACTACTATGACAATAACTACGCAAACTTGCACAGAACTCTAGCATACATGTTTAATCTATTATATACCAATGTATATTAGTTATGCTTTGGGTACATCGATGCATCGAAACTAAAGTGTTAATAGGGTATAATAAATAGAATTTACAAATCACTCTAACTTATGGTGGCAACATATTGATGCCAACATGGTCACTAATGCAGATTGTATAAGAAATCAAGTTATAACCAATTTTAGATGCAGAAGGTTTGACTAGGTGTCACAATTGTTGCACGAATTGGGTCACCTTCATGGTTGGGTTATTGCCCAAACAACTCGTCTAGTATATGACGATAGACTCGCATAAGACCCTTGGGTCTTTTGAACGAATCATTTGAGTAGTAGTTCACTATGTTGATCGTAGAAATAACTTCACCGGTTATAGAAAGGCAACGACATTGCAAAGGAGGAGACATCTTTGGCTCTTGGTTGGATTGCTTGTGGGAATGATGTAGACTTAACAAAGAAAAGTGAGTTGACTTGTGGTATACCATGGAGTCGCTAATGTCACTGAGCTGAGTCACAACTCCATCTACTAATACCTCCTGGAAACATAATGGAGGGTCAATGACGTAGGGAGGCGGGCAGTAAAAACCACACTCTCGATGTTCACTGAGGTCCACCTGACACCCAGATGAACCGTCATTTGCATCAGTGATATGCACGGTATCTGGTTTGAATATTTCTTCACCAGTGAATGTGACACCACATCCATGGACATATGGATCAGTTGTGACTACGACCATCTCTAACAGTTTGTATGTACCACTAGGATAACGGAGGTCAGTTATGTTTAGCCGCTCCCTGTCAACCTCTGATATCCTATCTACCAATCCATATCCCACATCTGGTCGGAGGCCACATAGATAATGGAAAGATAGTGAATTCGCATTGTTGGGGTCTTTAGATATCAATATGCCACTAGAACGGTAGTTAAATTCAAGAATTTCGTTGTCTTCGCCGATATTCTTCTTTATTTTAACAACCAGTGTATTTTTTTCACCGGTAATGTATTCGTTATAGTTGACTCCGCGTAGATGATATGTGGATCCGCGGCGTATTTTTTCGAAATAGCTCCATCTTAAGTTTCTAGGCAGCCATGAATTCGATCCTTCTATATAACGCTGTCCAAAAATGCTAGACCATTCTCTCGATAATGCGCTCCCATATACATATCGACATTCATAACTATATGTATTTCCGGGGCTAATTGATCTGCCTTCATGATTCACTTTTATACTTACTAAAAAGTCATCAGAAGGAGAAGGATCATAAATAATGTCTGATTTATTAACATATATCTGTCGTTCGTTTCTCTGTGCTGAAAAAAGTGGTCTAATTAACAAAACATTGTGTTCATGATAGGTTGATTCCAAAATCAATTGAGATGTTGCGATGCCTCTATCGGTGATGCAATTACAACTCAAACTAAATACTTCAATTGGATTTATTGTAAATTTAAACATTTGGAGACCATCGACCTTTCTCATATGCATGTTGGTGATAGATGGTGGCCAAGGCAGTGATCCTCCCGTAGAGAGATCGAACGCACTCTCTGAACAATTTGGTGGCATCAGCATCTCACCAGGTTTGCAATATATGCCCGTTCGAATTACACCCGAATTGTGGTGAATGATGCATTGACGATAAAAACGTCGAATACCAGTATATGATTTCCATACGCACCTTCTCCTGGCCGACTGAGGATCAAAAATTCTCATTTCCCCGGTTTCACAACCAACAACATCATATGGGTGGGTCAAGGATAAAGTAATTCTAATGGTGGCAAATATATGTTCAAACGGATAATTGACACGAGGCAACAAACGCCAATAGAAACAAAGTGAATCGTAACTTCCTATCATTGTTAATGGTTTGTTAATATCATAGCTTAACTTTACAACTCCTTTTCTAGCATTAGATACATCTAACGTGAGTGCATCACCAGCTAATTTCTCACTGTAATGCCTTTTAAGTACGTGGTTGTTCCACTTACTACTACCCAGAATACGTAACTTTCTCAAACTACTTGGATTAAAGGTTGTATAAAATAAATTAGGTGGTGTATCATCTTTCAATTCTATTTGTTCGTCTCCGTCATCATCTAATATAATATCAGAATCAGCTGGGAATTTTATAGTAACATTGCTCCCGGGGTGAAGAACGAAAGAACACCAGAAATGTCGGATGTATTTTAATCGATTTTTCATTAGCATATTATTGATATCGCAAACATATTCATAACGGGGTTTTACTATAAGTTTAGCGACAACTTCGGAATTCACACGATCCCTGCAAACACAATAACCTTCTATGAGCGGTGAGGCCAGATAAACAAATGGCTGAACAATAAGCAAAGTATCATTATAAGCGGTCATATACCGATGTACAAGTGGATGGTGTACGTAATTATTGTCGCTAATTAAATATCTAAAACAATCTGGTGGTTCTATTTCTCCTTCACAGAGAAATCCTATAGGTAATGTAGACATTGGGTCGACCACACATGTACGTAACCCTGTTGCTTCATCTATAATGACATCATTCGGATTCCTAAAGAGAGGTGATGCTCTACTACCACAACCCATAAGTGGATGATGAAAACTATTGCGGCGTAGATATACAACACCAATCCCTGAACTATACTTATCCAAAGCTCTTGTTAATGAAGAATAAGTGTTTCTTCGGATGGTATGTGAATGATCCAAATCTACAGTATTAGTCAAGTATGATACTAACGTAGGTGTGAGTTCTAAATCTACTGGGCCACAAAGTAACATCAACCTGTTTTCAGTCATTATATAATGCTCATCTCTCTGAACGTAAATATTGAAGGAGGTTGAATTTATCCCCCTATCGAAGATCCATATAGGTGCAACGCTCTCGCTAATTATTATCTCTGATACTGGGCGTGTTTCCAAGCCATGTTGACTGCTTATATAGGCGTTTCGCTCGATGTAAGAATCATTTGATGACCTAGGATGCCATGTATAATTCACATCTCCTACTCTATCGGGGCAACTTATGGACACAAACCTATCGTTGTGCGAGTTAAGTACACAGATAACAGCTGCAAAGTTTGTAATGGCAGGATCGTCCATAAAATCATGTACCACATCAGCAGAACATACATTAGTATTAATCACCAATGATATTAAAGCACTTATTACATATAACACCAACTTAGTGGCTTGTGAGCTCAAAATACGAAGAGATGACATTGTAACGAACATGAAAATTATTATATTGGCGCGCCTTATTTGACCAAAATATTGTAGTGCATAACGATTCAACAAAACAGCGAAAGTAACGCAAAAAAAGGATTTTAAAGTTGGAATATATCATTAATTTGAAATACAGTATCAAGAAGATTTTGAAAATAAATTTTTTGGAGAAAAATTACCAGTATGGCAAAAAAATTAAACCAACATTATTTACAAAAGTGCCTTAAAGGGATATAAATTGAATACAAGCTACGTATCAATGTGCAAAAGATGATTTTCGTAAATCAGACCTCGTGGTATCCATCACTCCTACATCCTTTAACTACTTTCGATATCACCTGGGCATACGCATAGACATACAGAATCTATAGTCAACAGTATTCGACGGTACTTCACAGGACATGTGCTAGCCAGATCCCAATAACCATAGCTCAGTGCTAAAATGTATCCACAGTAGAATTCAATTGCCCACTATGCAACGTGATACCTGGATTTTTCTAAATAAACATCCACCTACACGGACAAATATCTCCTTGATTTGGTTGTGTTACTACTATGACAATAACTACGCAAACTTGCACAGAACTCTAGCATACATGTTTAATCTATTATATACCAATGTATATTAGTTATGCTTTGGGTACATCGATGCATCGAAACTAAAGTGTTAATAGGGTATAATAAATAGAATTTACAAATCACTCTAACTTATGGTGGCAACATATTGATGCCAACATGGTCACTAATGCAGTTTGTATAAGAAATCAAGTTATAACCAATTTTAGATGCAGAAGGTTTGACTAGGTGTCACAATTGTTGCACGAATTGGGTCACCTTCATGGTTGGGTTATTGCCCAAACAACTCGTCTAGTATATGACGATAGACTCGCATAAGACCCTTGGGTCTTTTGAACGAATCATTTGAGTAGTAGTTCACTATGTTGATCGTAGAAATAACTTCACCGGTTATAGAAAGGCAACGACATTGCAAAGGAGGAGACATCTTTGGCTCTTGGTTGGATTGCTTGTGGGAATGATGTAGACTTAACAAAGAAAAGTGAGTTGACTTGTGGTATACCATGGAGTCGCTAATGTCACTGAGCTGAGTCACAACTCCATCTACTAATACCTCCTGGAAACATAATGGAGGGTCAATGACGTAGGGAGGCGGGCAGTAAAAACCACACTCTCGATGTTCACTGAGGTCCACCTGACACCCAGATGAACCGTCATTTGCATCAGTGATATGCACGGTATCTGGTTTGAATATTTCTTCACCAGTGAATGTGACACCACATCCATGGACATATGGATCAGTTGTGACTACGACCATCTCTAACAGTTTGTATGTACCACTAGGATAACGGAGGTCAGTTATGTTTAGCCGCTCCCTGTCAACCTCTGATATCCTATCTACCAATCCATATCCCACATCTGGTCGGAGGCCACATAAATAATGGAAAGATAGTGAATTCGCATTGTTGGGGTCTTTAGATATCAATATGCCGCTAGAACGGTAGCTAAATGTTAATAGCGCTGGCGAATCATTGCTCTGCTTGTGAGTTACGCTTATAACTTTGCTGCTGCCCGTGATTACATCTTTATAATTTCTTTTTATCAATCTATCTGCCGACGTTGTGATATATTTGTATAGATATGTTGACTCAGATTTTTTCGGTATCCATGAGGTTTTTAATTCATCAGGTATTTCTTCCGAATCTATGATTTGTTGCAAATGACTACTGTTTTGGTAACTGTATCTACATTCTAATGAGTAGGAGGTGCCTCGCGCAACTACAATTTTTTCATATTGCCCAATGATATCTATGTTGTGTGAACCACCAGGCGATCTAGCATCACTAATAGTCAACTTTCCTAAATTGTATAACTTCATTGTCATATCTCCATTCAACTCAGGAATGGGAATAATAGGCAATACTAACATATGCTGAACGTTAGATTGCAGAATTAATTGAGATCTATCATATCCCTGGGAATCTACACAGCTACAACCCACACTCAACGGTCTAGTGTTGTTGTAACTGAGCTGTAATATTCTCATACCGCTGACCTTAGCGTATGTTAGACTCTTAACAGATTGTGGTAATCTAGTTGTTTTGCCGAGTGAATAATCATAAAGATTCTCTAAACAATTATTCGGCATCAGTGATTCACCATCTTTGCAAAATATACCGGCTTTGATGGCTCCATATGCATTTTCCAGAACACACTTATGTAGAAACCCATTAATGTACTCATACTTCTTCCATACGCAATCTTTAGCAACTAGACTGGGATCGAATATTGGGGTCTGATGGCTGTCGCAACCTTTTATATCATAAGGATGAGTCACAGCAAGTGCAACCTTAATAGGAGTTATTATTTTGCCAAATACGTTATTTCGGTGTGGTAACAACTGCCAGTAAAAACACAAAGGTTCATATTCCCCTATCATAGCTAAAGGTTTATCTCTATGATACTTGATCTTTATCACACCTTTATGCGCACTAGAAGTGTCCATCGATAATGCGTCGCCAGAAAGCTTGGTGTTATAATCCACCATTCGGAGACTGTTAAACCACTTTCTACCGGTTAAAAAACTAACATGCTCCAACGTACTAGGTTTAAACTGTGTTTCATATGGATATACAGCCTGTAGCGTAGAAGTATTAGTGGTGTCACTGAGAATAATGTTCGGGTCAGGAGGAAAGCGAATGGTCAACGTACTGCCAGGGTGAAGTGTAACGGAACACCAAAAGCTATGGATTGGCTGCACCCGATTCTTCATCAACATGTTATTGATGTCGCAAACATATTCGTACCGAGGCTTGACCACAATCTTGGCAAGGACCCTATCAGTTAGTGGGTCAATGCACAAACAATGTCCCTCAAACAATGATGTTGCCAAATAAGTAAGTGGCTGCGCAACCACTAATGTAGAACGATTCATCAGAGTCCATCGCTCCGTTCGGTTAGGACGTATTTTCCCGTTAGTATCGATAAGGTATTTCATACACTCTGGAGGCTCCATGCGACCCTCGCAGAGGAAACCAATAGGTGTACTTGACATTGGGTCAACTTCACATGAACGCACTCCAGTATCAGCATCTACATCGACCAACTGTTTATCTAAAAATAAACTAGATGACCTACTACCACAACCTTGAAGGGGTTGTTGAAAATTGCTTCGTCGCAGGTATAACATTCCAATTCCTTTACCAAATGGTTTCAAAGCTTCTGTTAAACCAGACCCATCTCTCCAAGGAATACGTATAGATTTGGTTATATCGATTTTTCTAGTCAAGTGGTAATTTAGCGAGGATGTTAGCTTAAAAGTGGACGGCGCACATATGAAAAGCAACCTATTGTCTTTCATCACAAAATGTTCATCTTCTGGCACATTTATATATAGAATCACATTGCTACCATGAACTTCGAAGTGCCATAATTTATTTTTATATTCACTAACTAACATTCTCGATAATGAGGACTCTTCCAAATGGCTCGTTCCGCTAACATATACACCATCTCCATTTTCATAATTCCCGGATATGGGATGCCAACCATATGGTACTCCATTTACATTTAAAGGACATATGGCATATATTGATCTATCAGTAGAAGATTGGGCTACGCACATAAGCACAGCGTTTTCCTCCAGTGGCGCCTCACTGCTAAAGTCACAGAGGATATCTATACCCGTAACATTCACAGCCAGCAGTGCTGCAACTAGAGAAAAGGAAATCATTAGTCTCATGGTTTCCTGATTAATTATTTTGGGATATTACTAACCTCTTTATCTCACTTCTGTATTGCGTATAGATAACTTATTTATGAATAAGCAATTCCTTATCTATTCTATTGTATGTTTGATAACTGCGCACTGATTGGCTTAATGTTAAAGTGGCGGCATATAATAGCAATTTTTGAAGTGAGATTGTTGGTTTCAACTAGCGTATGTCGCTTGCACTAATCTAACACAACAAAACGTTGGCTTGCCATAAATATAATGATATCATACAGTATCAACGATCTTTAAAGAAGAAACTGAAACTATTTCAGATATCTTCCTAGTTATATGTTGCCATAAGTCCATAAAATGCACGAATGGGTATTAAAATGACCTGTTTAGATGACTTCAGCGATTAAATGCGTAACTCCAGTATGTATTTACATGTCATTTTTGTTGTCAAATCTATTATTACCACTAACCAGCGTACGATTGTCGAGGGGAACAGCAGGCATTGCAAAAAAATGTTAGAATTTTCGTGTCTATATTACACACGGATTGAATTTTCAAATGCCTTTTGAAGAGCTAGCGATAGAGGTATTGCTAATATAAGGCTAAGAATCCAACAGGGCTGGAATCACATAAACAACCCGTAGATAAACAAGGTATCGCAATGTCTACGTTGACACACAGAGCATAATAATAATTCATTAATTGTCCATTGTGGATACTTTTTCTTCACACATCAACTTCATAACATTCTTCGCTTAAACCCTCAGCTGTCTGCAGGATGTTGTGTAGCTTAGACAAGCGCTGTGATTCTAGCTCACGAGCGGTGCGTTGTGCAGAAGCTTGTTCTGCAGCAGATGGCCCTGACGTGTGGAAATTGCTTTTCAAAAAGTACTCTTGGAAAACTTCTAGCTGCGCTTCATGCTGTTTTACACGGGCTTCAAATTCAGCTCTTTCATGCCCCCGTTTCCTATTTTCCTTTTTCATATCATGGGCCCATTTAACGTTAAGTGCCGTTGAGTAATTCCCCAACGGCTGGCTTGCCATAGCAACCTTAGCAAATTCTGCTATTACACGTGATTCGTATGTTACAAATGCGATACCTTTAGCAGGTACCAAATTAAGCTCAACAATTCTTCCGAATCTACCGAATTCTTCTGTCAGTACTTGCTTGAGGTTATCCACTGGATTGTATTCGGCATTGTCCGGATAAACATCACCTATAAAAAGACTCTTGCAATCCGTCATGAAGCTACCAACTCCACTCATATCATCACGGTGCTTAGCATGTCTTTCTCTGCCAAATATATCGACCCCCGAATCCAAGAAAAATTCGTCTTCCACGGTAGGCACTCTATGCAAATAGTTGCATTTAGACCCTAGAGTACAGCACCCTTTAGCGAAAAACAGGCAACAATACTTGGTACCACAATCATCTAGTGTGTTTTTTGAGCTCCCTCGGGTATAACCTGTATCACGTTCTGGGTCGCATTTATACATTGCAGGCATAAGGCTTGGTCGGCCATTCACGGTATTAGTACGTTCACCTGACCACTTATTATACCAAATGTTATATTCCTCGCTTCCCTGTATATATGCGTTTCCCTCAAATTCCTTTATTTGTTGTCTTGCTGGACGGGACATGAGTTCTTCTAAATGTGTACGCTGTTCTACATTAGGTATCGCAACGACCTCCTCCACATCCTCTTGACCTAGTGGAACAGCACATCCATCGACTAGGCGCTGTAGTTGTAAACTGTCAACAATACTCTGGTCAAGTTCTCCAGCTTGGATTTTTTCCCTTATCATAGTGCCATAGCTATTAATAGGGACACCAGCTTCATCATCTATAGTAGTAGAATCTCCTTGGCGTTGGCCAGTGTCATTAGAGTGGCTCTGAATAGCATCCGATTCGTTTTGCCTTCCACTATCATCATTGTTTTCGTTTATGTTGCTTTGCTCATCAACTGCGATACGTGCCCTTTTTGATGACCTGGGACTGGTTCCATCTGGCCTTGGGTCACTAGGTTCATCATTAGACATAGGGGACCTTGACTCAGTATTCCCTATTTCATTGCAATCTTTGGTATACGGTACCATTTCTACAGCCGTGTATTTATTAATTAAAATGCGTTTAGTGGGTAACTCATTTGACTGAATCAATCCCGATTGCCAACAAAAGGGCCACCACGACATACACGGGATCGCGCGACACAATGACATACGCTGGATAGATTACAGAACTTTACCCAGCACGACATACAATATAATGCGTAATAAATTAGCATATATAACATGTGTAAGGAAGGCTAATAAAAACAAGACCGTCTACAGTTATCAACGAATTTTGCTACTGATAACGCATCAACCGGTACTACGAGGCTTGACCTTTTGCAATTAGTTACGTATCGACGGTACCAGGTGTAATGCATATCACTGTAGATTGGCGAGTGGTAGATAAAGGGCCTTAGCGAATTACTTTACGTTGTAAGCGGCCTCCATGATATCCGCGAAACCGGGAGTTATGGATTTACCTCCCACGAGGAATCCGTCCATATTTGGGACGTGAAGCAACTCCTGGCAATTCTGTTCGTTGACGGAACCACCGTAGACAATACGGATGGTCTCCGCTACAGAGCCTAACTTTGAGGTCATGTAGTCACGGATCATCTGTGTCCCGGTGTATGGATAAAATATGGAAACATACCTGATGAGCCTCGCGTACTTCCTCGCAGGTAGCAACCTTGCCTGTTCCAATAGCCCATACGGGCTCGTAAGCAATTACAACAATGTCCCAATCAGTGACCATTCCCATGAACGCATCCAATTGAGTGGTTAATACCGCCTCCACGCGACCAGACTCACGCTCAGTTAAATTCTCACCGATGCATACAGCGGCGCGTAGTTTTCCTTGCTGTGCGGTATTGACCTTCTGCGCCACAATGGCATCAGTTTCGCCAAACAGGGTGCGGCGCTCAGAATGGCCAATCAAAGTCCATTCAAGACCTAATTCATTGAGCATTGGAATTGCAATTTCACCGGTGAAGGCGCCACATTTAGCCTGGGAGAAATTCTGTACACCAATTTTGAAGCGTTGCTTGTCGAAGCATTCCAGGGCCTTGGTGATGTACAAATTGCTTGGGAATAATACCACATCTGTAAGTATCTAGGCTCTATAAATATAACTACCAACCCATAGCATTGCCATCGAATTTGAAGGCGTCGAAGGCTTTGGCCAATGTAGACACCAACTCAAACGACCCATTGCACTTCCAATTTCCACCGACCCAGCGCTTACGAATAGCAGCCATTTTAAATATTTGAATTTAGGATGTTAAAATACAGATGACCCTTTTATAATCAAAAAATGATTCAGTGATATCTAGTATAGCTGTCCTATTGCAAGATCATTGATGCCACACACCACCTGACATACGTCGTATCCAGGGTCCCATGGTCGCGGGAGACCTCTATTAGGGGCACACGACATCCGTACTCACGGATGCAGGGTACTATGTACCATTTGAATCCTGCAGAGGTGCGACGGAGGAGAGCGACCTTCCGTTTGGATAAAGAAACGCTTGAAAGGGTAAGTTAGCCAAGCATTTACACCGCATGTGACAGCGTATTGACCCTGCAGTGGTAGATACAAGCGTATCTGCAGAGGTTTATACTGATATCATTGCTCTGTATCCGGGAGAATGCCTAACTCTGCATCGAGGATTCCACTTTAGGGTGCTACGGTAAGTGGAGTTATATTCCACTACATGGTCAATAGCGGCGCTGTGGAGTTAAACGGTCACGTTTACTCGCCCCGGAAGACATCTTATACCAAAGTTCTTATTCCACCATGGGTTCCTCCGGAGCGAATGGTCGCTCTTTGTTCAGGGGATCATGGCAGCCCAAAATGGAAACATCGCGAATGTGCCCAATGTCTTCGTATTGTTACTGAAAACTTTATCGGTGGTGGATGTTGTTCCACTAGGTCTCGAGTCAATGAAGATGGGACACTTATGGAGAAACATTTCGGTTTCCCAAACCCAATAGGAGGCTATATTACAGACCAAACCGGTTTATATCGTGAAGCTGTGGATTATTACGACAACGAACGCAAGGTAATGTCCGGGACTAGCGTTTACATTTGGGATAGGCGTCAAGGAAGACCACGCTGATCTCTTTTATCAAACACACTAGTGCATTCGGGTCTATCGCAACAAGCTCTATATTCACTTATAAAGGACTAATGAAAATAATCGTGCCTCAGTTGTAAGTTATTTGTTTCATGGGTGATAGACCTGCAGAATATATGCCGCAAGGTCGCTGTTGCAAGTTTGTACCAAGGGAGACAGACCACCGGTGCTAATGTTACATGGTGACAAAAGTGCTGGGAAGTCTACTGCAATTGCTTTTATTGTTAATTACCTTTTGAATTTCGTTAAAACGGTAGCACTTTTGGATACCGATGTTGGTCAGCCCATATTTGGAGCGCCCGGGACTATAAGCTTGAAATTCATCGATCAGCCTATAAACGGGCAGCCACATGCATTAGTTGGTGGCAGCCGGCCAGATGTATCCTATCTCTTGGGTGATGTGAAAGTAACAAAACCCAGTATGTTGCTCCGGCACGTTTACCACTGCTTCGAGATATATTCGGGCGCCGTGGGTGACGATAGGACTGTGCCTTTATTGGTAAACACATTTGGATGGATATCTGGCATGGGTGCCAAGGTCCTTGAGGCTATTGCAGCAATAACTAAAACCACTATCATGCTGAGGCTGCATTCCAAACACTTGAATGACAGCGTTGCGCAGCATATATACAATCATGCTGATTTGGAAAATGTTATAAAATCCAACCTAGAGGTCACTGTTGACGCGCCAGGGCATGCTACAGATGTCTCGCCGGAGGCGCTGGTCTACAAATCAATAGTGGAGGAATGCGGAGCATCACTTCCGTGGTATAAGGACGAATCGATGATAATAGACGCCCTATCGCACTCACAGGCCTCGAAACTTGCTACTAAATCGGCGTTATCGCTACAGGAACACTCTAGAGAGGAGCCATGCTGTAACATGTCCACTTGGAACCGATTCAAGAAGGTACATCAGAACGAATCAGAAATACCAACCCCGAATGATTTGCGTTGGTTAAGAGCCTGTGCCTTATTAAATAGCGCCTATGGTGACGCTATGCACTTTCCACAGCTACAAATGGATGAATTCTTTGGCGGCATCAGAACAGTTACATTCAGGAGATATATACATTTTCCCAAGCTATTTAAATTACCAAGGCAATATATAATGGATGTTGAAAACAGCTCCTTTGTACTCCAAATCAACTTACCCACGGGTGACATCGATGAGGTAAGTTATATTACATGTTAAATAAACCCCTGTGTATCAATCCTTATCTGCGAATTGTGTATGTTGGTGTGCTACCTAGATTAGGTAAACGCTAATTTATTAAATAGTGGATTTTGACATTTGTATAGGTTTGCCCATTTATTGCCGGAAGTATGGTAGCATTATGTCGTGGAAAGTGTGACCATATGCTGACAAACTATATTTCCGGGGATTGGGAATTCATCTGCTATGTATATGTACACTACTTCAACGCAGAAAATATGACGGTAGGTAGTCTGCTTTGGGGGTAATGATGTCTACAGATGCTAATATCACATTCTCAGGAGAATTCGCCATCAGAGTTTTCTGATGCCAACATTATAGTTATATGGTAATGTTAATCATATGAATAGACATAATGTTACAGCCAAGCTGTGGGCCTAGACATCACACCAACTAAAGCGTGCCCTCAGTCCAAGTTCGGGTGTACTGAGAACAGTTGTAATAAAGATGATACCTGCTGGAGGCAACGGGACGTATCCACTTCCCAGGTACGTTGTTAGTAGGCAAGATATATATTCAACAGTTTGTCCCCTTCCGGAGGAACAGTCTGCTGCACATGATAAACACTCCTGGTGCTGGTACGGCCTCTGGGAATTCGAGAAAGAATATCAAACGCTATAGACCAGATCCCCAAACTTGACTTACATAGACCGTGTGTCGCGTCATCTATAACTACTCAGGGATATATTGCCAAAACACATAGACACGTCTAGTAATTAATGCACAAAACATTATAACGTTTATGGCGATCTACGTTACATTTTCCCCGTGACAAGGTGTTGACGGGTACCGCACGACGTTGTTTAATTAATCATCGAATAGTAATACAAACAATTATCCAGCAATATGTGTTGAATATTAATAAATATTCTGCTGTTTTCGCGTGGAATGCGATTCTGTTGTCTACGTAATTGCTGCTGTTTCCTGGAATAACGAGGATAGTTACACAATGGAATCCATAACGCCTCGTATGGACGATTCCCCTATGGAATATGAAGCTGATTATGCCGATAATGTCAGCCTATCATCGCAATCCCCCTTGGTGTTCATGAAAGACCACAGTGACCCCCCTGTTGTACACAGGTCAGTAGATCATGACCTCGACAGGCAGGAGACTCATATACAAGAAACACTGGAAGTGCGTAAGACGCCATTGATACACTGTGTAGTACCGAATGGGCTGTCTAGTGAATTATTTGCCCCTCTGTGGATGGCGGTATTCAAACCTAGAAGGTTGAACAAAGGGTTAGTGTCGCCTGTTGCATACTGTATAGCACTTTGTAGAACCATAGATTCAACTGATATTGAGCGCCTATGTATAGCACTGTTGAAGGCTGCACAAGTTGATGAGCGGCCGTTTCTTACTGTTGGTTACCACATAAAGGGTTTATGCCTCATCATTCTACACAAGCTGCAGTCGCTCTATGAGGGATCTACTAGTTTAAGTCGTAAAATAATGGCCCCTAAAATGAATCCAACGGTACGCAACCGGACTAAACCTCGTAAGAATTACGAAAATATGGACGATGAATACGAAGGACCTAAACGCAGGCGTAACAGTGTAAAGGGAACGAAAACCAAGAAGAAGATGCTCGCCATTGAGGATTACTTTGACGCTGATAATGAAAGAAGAAATGGAAGCAACACCGATATATCGTAAGTCCATTTGCATTGGTACAACAAAATTCAGGAACAGTGATACTCCAGACAAACCAACGTATGCTGATCAGGGGTACATTCCCATGGAACAGATTGAAGTTCTACAGCTTATGAATTTTGGTATTGGCATGGGAGTGGGCACTGATTTAGCATTCTATTCAGCTAGTGGCTTAAGGCATGAGAAGGGTATAAGTTACCACAACTTTGAGCATGGCATGGTTGATAGGCAACCCATATCCCTGGAAGACATACGTCAAAACAGAGAAACAATTAACCCTGACACATTTATGGATTTGGAATCGCTAAGCTCACCATTTATGTTAAACGGTTATGCTTTCACTCCACAAACTAGGATAAGTCAAGAGTTTTCAGACGTGGCAACTACTATCGCAAGCACAGATCGCAGCCTGCAGTCCGATAGTGTTATGATTTCAACCCCGGAATTTGAAAAGTATGATCTTGATTGGGATATATACAACGATGCACTCAAAGAGATGGAGGATGGTGTGACCAGCCAAGATCCTTCCAACGACGGGGCAATATCAGCTCAACCTAGGACTCGCCGTCTACGTTTGGAATATACCGAATCTGACGGCAAGGCCGTCCACTTGGTCAAGTCGCGTAATGTGACCAAATACGACAGTAAGGTAGTTGCCAAGAAGCAGAAAAGTACACATAAAATCAAGATACGTCAGGATCAACCCACACTGGATGCGTATACAACATCGCCACAATTACCACCTTTATGTGACAAGACAGAATGGTTCAATAACGCCGTGGACTCCCTGGTACAGTCTATAATCGGCAACACACTTAGCATCGAAGATTCAGTACCGGCTAAAACTGCTGCCGGTAACAAGGATACTGAAGCACCGAAGAAACAGAAGGGTGAGTTGCCTACAAAAAAGCATGATGAAAAGTGGTTGAGTCGTGCAACAAGGAAACCAAAAGACACCAAGAAACTGGAGTCAATGTTCGGAACAGACCCATTGAGCACTGTTGGTGTTCTCGAGTGCTATCGCAAATGCGTACGTGAGATTCAGGATGGCAGCCATCAGATTGAATTTTCAGAGGTTGTACGGGACAAGTCCAAGGAGCAGGCGTGCCAGCTATTCTATCGCACATTGTGTCTGGCGAACGCCGATTACATCAGCCTTTCGCAACAGTGTTACCCAGGCGCGCAGATTACTGTCGCTCCATCCCGCCGGTTCTGGGAACCCATACCACATCCGAAGGATGCAAAAGCATGAGCTCATATGCATATAAACCTATCATGTCTAGGAAGTGGCTTTAATGACTACATTCCGTGTCTAATTTATACATCACATATATGCCCATTCATACCGTGTAATACCTCATGATATCAACACACAGGCGCCTGGAATCTGAGCAATAGCACTTATATCAACCATATGTGTGCCTTAAAGTGTTTCTAATCGTCAGACAGGGGTAGCACACACTGGATTCGGTATGCCATAGGGCAATAAATGAGACAGATGTATATAAGCATGCCTTGGTTGCACATGGTTGTTATGTTGCAATGCCAAACTGCTGTGTCCTTGTGAGAATCATTGCCAGATTGTACATTTAAGCGGGGAAAGTAGAAGGAATGTGTAAGATGGGGTTGCCGAGACCCCAGCCAAAATATTGAATCCTGTTGGCAAGGCTGTCAAGGGGCTTAACATCGTAGACAACTACAAATCTTGTACTTAGAGGCAGAAGCAAGCTATCTTGCCTCACGCGGACCTGTCGCTAGCAACCACGGCCGCTTGACGCGACCGTGAAATTACGGTCGAAATACGTGTCCCCGAAGCCCAAAATAGTTTTTAATGGTATCGGGCAAAAGTATATTTGGTTTATAGACGTGAACATTATCTACTGTACTATCTTCTAGACCAAAATGGTACAATTGCTACGCATCACACCCGAGGAGGTGATTGAGTTCCCTCTCGTCCTTTACACCCCGCTCAACGCCAACCTCAAGCTTGAAAACATCAGTGATGAAAGCGTGGCGTTCAAAATCAAGACCACTGCTCCCAAGGGCTACCTAGTGAGACCAAGCACAGGTGTCATCAAGGCTGGAGAACACCAATCTGTACAAATCATCCTTCAGCCTCTTACCGAGGCGCCTAGAGCTGTAAACGATCGTTTCCTCGTGCAGTCAGTAAATTACGCTAGCGAGGAACCTGTACCTAAGGATTTGTGGTCAAGTGTTGACAAGTCCCAAGTTGGTGAACACCGTTTGAGTGTGTCCCTGGTCAAAGATCCGGGGCTTAACATTCAATCTGGTAACTCTCCACATGGAATTCCGCCTCGTATAGCCGCTCGTTTATTTACACCTCAGAGCGCAAATGTTGACCTACCAGGTATGTTGTATTTCATATTACCCCTACGTTAACCCTTCTAATATCCATTTTCAGAACTTCGCCAGAAGTATGACGAACTTGTACAGTACTGTCTTTCTGTGGAAAAGCTAAAGGCACAGATTATAAGGGAAAACGAGCAATTAAGACAAAGACTTAACCTAGGTCAAGCCGATAGTGTAGGATCCAAACTCTCAATTGAGTTCTGGTACATCCCAATTATTATCATTTTCATGGCTGTAGTGGCCAAATACATGGGACACATCTAATAAGATAAATATTGTAGTCTTATTTCCTGCTAGTATTTTCATTGTCGCGCGTTTCACCTACCACCGCATTTGCCGGCCTTCCATGGTCATCTAGCCAACATTATAAATCATTTTGCTTACACACCACGTAATGGCGGACGCTTACGGTGATGATTTTGGGGAGAATTTCGGCATTGACGAATTTGCCGATGAGGAGGAAGAGTACGACGAATTTGATGACTACGACCAGCAACGCGTCGCTGATGTTGACATCATTACAGATCCTAACGAATACAGGCAACGCGTAAGTGTTTATTAGAATCTAGAGTCTATAGTGATTACAGGTAGAGAACGCGCATAGAATAACGAGTCCGTACATGACCAAATATGAGAAGGCCCGTATCATAGGTACTAGGGCACTGCAAATTAGCCTTAACGCACCGATAACAATACCTGTTGATGCTTCTATGGACACTGTTGACGAGGGTATTACCATGGGATTTGGTGAATCCGTGGATACATCGGCCGCTGCTATCGACCCCTTGGTCATCGCGGAAAAGGAGCTTTACCAGAAGTCTGTACCCTTCATCATCCGCAGGTACCTCCCTAACGGCTCTTACGAAGATTGGAAGATTGAGGAACTCATTATAGACTAGATTGCACTTGGCCAGTGTAATACCATCCCCTAGGGCAATAGGTATCTAACAACCATTTGCTCATTCTATAGCAATTAAACTGCATCGCCAAAACAAACGTGAGCTAATATTAACCTATGTGTATGTATAGGATTCAAATATATGTTGTACATTGGCGAATGAATCACCCGGGTTAAAGTGTAGTTCCTATGCACCTCGTTCATCATCGGATCCATATTGTACATCATTGTGACACGGTGGAAACATCAACTCAGAAATGTCACTCATTCCCTGATATGTTCGCGCATCGGTGGAATTTACATGACGGATTATACCACTTGAATTGATTATAAATACACGGTTCTCAGGTACACCAACCGATACGTATGCCCGATGATCCGATTCGTTATTACCGAATCCTGCGTAGAATGGGTTATGCCCAGGGGGAAATAAATTGCGAATGTCCCTTAAAGCAGGTATTTTGAACATGTATGCACTGCGGCTGATGACCTCACGCTTGAATGATGGTAGCAGCCGATCCGGTGAAAGAAACAATGGCCCTTGGGGCAATTTAGACTTCTTATTCTGTGTTAAACCGAATAAATATTCACGAGTGTAGTCAGCTTGGCCTATGGCACGCGCGGTTAGGTATACAACGTGATAACCATGAGAGCGGATTTTAGTAAATAACTCAGCTACACCGGTGTGTGACCAGTCCTTTCCCAGGATAGGCATGATGTGCCCTAGTGCATCGGATTTAGTTATCGTCCCGTCAACGTCCGATATTACAATACGAGCGTCGGAAGGCCACATATAAAGACGAGCATGGACACTTTTGGTGCCCTGGAGTGATGAATTAACTGTAAACGTGATCCTGTTGACACCCATCTGCAAGTTCAAAGATGCCAACTGATCGGATGTAGGTCGGATAGAAACACGGTACCTGCGAACACCATGCGAACTTGCCAAGAGAGATGCCATGTTACTCTTTGGCATATCGGGAGATGCGATGCGCAACGAGGGAGCAGGCGACATGCTGGTAGCAACCACCGTAGTACGTAGTAAAGATGCAATGGCATCACCAGATAACGGCCTTTTGAAAACAATCCAGGATGCCAGCAATGGAAGGGCGATTTTAGATGGGTAATAAGGCGGGCGGTTATCAAATCGTGCGACTAGAGATGCATGATACCACAAAGAAGGGTCTGAATTCAACCTTTCCCAATCAACTATGTTTGCAGAAAAAAACTGCTCATTCAAAGCTTCGTCCTGAGAAGTTAACAAGTGACCACATAAACTGAATTGTAGAATCTGGTCATCAGGATCAGCAGATGCAGATTCCTCTGTCATCGATAGACCACGCCAACCAAGCTGATATCCGTCGTCAGATACCCTAGAAGCCTCACGAGAATATCGAGTGTCATCAAACCTGGGTGGAGCACCCTCCTGAGTGGAGCATGCCGACTGGTATTTGCTAGGAGGAGCTGCACTGCGATCTGATTTGGGAGTAGTGCGATCAGTCAGTTTTCCAGACTCTACGTCGCTACCGTGAGCATTCTCCGCCGAAGCCGGAACGCTAACTTCATTCACATCAGTGCGCATTTTGTAGCGACTGTTACTACACGCATAGTAGCCATAGTCCATCAACGTCTGACCTACATCCTCACCTTCACTGTAAGCTGAGATCTCACTTAATTGGTGAGCTATCAAAGGTCCGTCATCACCATCAGTAGTAGTCTCCTCATCAAAAAATGCCTCGCCGGCAGCTCCAAGCTTCATTGTTAAATTCGACAATTCTCCATTGACATAGATGGACACAGTCTTCTCACGGGATTTTAACAACTTGGCTTTACCAAAACGGACGTGGAATGGCGTGGACCTGTATACCCAGCGTTCATTGTCCTTTAACTCCGATGTGGAGTTGGATGACGAAGTAGATGCCGCAACCCCGCCATCAGCGACCACCTCCTTGTGACGCACACATATGATATCAACACAACCGGAAAGCGTAGCTTGGTTGAAATCCAAGACGTTGACAACACTGCTATACAGCTTCTCCCACATAATGGCCCGGTAAACGGAGCCTGTAGCTCCAACTACGCGTACTTGAATGAATGAAGAATGTATACACACACAAGTTTACAATGTTTTTTAATGAAGCAGGCAGTAACTCACGAAATGATGCTACTAGTTGTGTGGCTCACAAGAAACTCGGAAATAGACAGATCATCCATACCCTGGCCTATGGTATCTGAATACAGAATAATATCTTAGATGGAAATTAACTAAGTTGATATTTTATACTCGCGTCATGCCATGGTTTCACTAATACAGCAGTAATGTGATAAAACACGGCCTTCTCATAACAATGGTAACTTCAAGTCAGTGGAAACATAATAATTATACTATAAACACGAGAATCGAGAATAACTTGATATGTAATTAAAATACATATGTTTTGTGGAGGTGTGTATGTTACTCCTCATATTGACAGTACACATGAGGCCCCGCTACATTGGCCTCATAGAACCAACACACTAGGACCGTTTCCACCTTAGATCTATAATAATAGAATAAATATATAATTCCAGTTTCAATAACGCTGGGTTGTCCGTAACAACGGGGCAGACACCAGCTATACACACCAAACACCGTCAGCTTTCTATTCGCCAGATCTATCGGATACCTTCAAGAAAATATAGTACACATTGATGTAAAATAGGATTATAATATCGCAAGAAAGTGAATAAGGTTGTAACTGAATGTAGACACCATGACGAGCAAGGGGAGCTTCAATGATGTGTCGACATATGTGCCATCAAGCTATGACGCATTGGAATCGAATGATGATAGAGAACCAAGATACCAAAACCAAAGATTGAATAATGACAGCCACTCGCGCTACATGTCACTAGAGGTAGGCTGCACACTTCGTTACACATCAACCATTTAGTCACGTATGCTCTCTGCTGCTACAAACAAGGACCACGCAACGTTGTGCGCCATACTTCGGCCATTGTTGGATTCCAACGATGTGTCCCAGTTGGACAGTATATGCGCTTTGCATTGGGGTATGTAGTTCGTAACGAATACATATATGATTCAGCGTGCTACTGTGGACACGAGGGACTGGTGGACAGTTTGCTAACGGCAGGCTGTGATCCGCACTACCCAGATGATATCAATCTAGAAACACCAATCTACTTTGCCATCAGAGGCTCGAATGTCCACATTGTCCAGATGTTACTGAAAAGATTTGGAACTGAGATCCTTTGCCATGAAAATCGCAAACGCCTAACACCCTTCTTGTTAGCAGCATCGGAATTTATCGAGGAAAATGTTATATCGACACTGCATATGCTAGAATTCCTATACCTCTCTGGTGTTTCATTAGAGGAACAGGACTCATACGGTAGAACGGCACTCATGCTAGCAAGCCGACGTGGATGCCAGTTTGTTGTACAATGGCTGTTAAGTAGAGGCGCCAATCTCGCACATAGGGACCATTTGGGCAACTCAGTCTTACATCATGCATGTCACAGCAGTGATCTGGACACGTTGAGATTCCTATGTAGGCATGGCGCCATAGGACTTATACATGCCAAGTCACTAGCAGTAACCAGCAGCGAAAGTAGCGCATTCGGCATTTGCTGCGTAAAACGACGTTTCCTGCAATATTCCGTGCTAAAGGTAAGTTGTTGGATTCATATCTTAGTCTCACAACTTAGAAATAATTGCTAACTTTTATGCAGTTGTGGTCATGGCAATATGGACTTACTGGACGCATTATAACCTTTAGTAGCCCTTATCCAGTGTACTACTGGCTATTGGCATTCATCAACTTGCTGCTGTATTATAAGATGTACGCCACCATGGGACAAATGACGCCGCTGCAAGCGTCAATAGTAGATATATGGATATTAGGGTGGTTAATGAACCAGTGCTTCTGGTTCATCACATTCGCAAGTGATCCCGGAAAGGCAAGAAAGACGCCGGTAATATCACAATTACACAGAACATCAGCTGATTTCGAAAGTGATATGATGAAGGATGGGCCAATGCTAGGAGGTCCCTGTGAAAGACAGATGCATCTTTTACAAAAACAACAGGAACTTATCAACTTCGAATTGTACCGCATTAACTGTGATACTTTCAGACGCAACCTATGGATGCCACACGAAGATTTTGAAGGTGAATTGAGTGAACCTTTGGATCCATACGGTTACTCCAGTGACGATGGACTGGCACAGAGAATGCAAGTATGTAAAGAAGAAAGCCAACTACTACAAACTGATATGCACGCCCTGTATCCACAGGTTGGAGTAGAAAGAAGAGATCACTGTGTATTTGGATACGCAGACGCGGTTATGGGTAACGCCAAGGATCATGGTATCGGAGTGGTGTGTATCACGTGTAATATGATCAGAGCGCCCAGAACACATCACTGCGGTAGCTGTGGAGTTTGTATAGTAAGACAGGACCACCATTGCGCATGGGTAGACAATTGCGTAGGGAAAGGTAACCAAAGATCCTTCTGTGTATTTATCGCCAGTATTTTCATCAGCCTCTGCCATACGTACTATGTCCTATACCTACACTTCGCCAAGGAAATCGCTACATTGAAGTTTGACTGGATATGGGATTGCTTCAACATATTGTTCGGCGTTGTTGGCAACGCAGCGTGGTTGATATTCGTAGGATACCTGTCACTCAGAATGGTGAGAAACATGACCACGGACGTAACGTTCTACGAATTCCTGAGGAAACCAGAATACATTAGAAAACGATTCAAAGGCCAGGTGCAGGGCTCCTGGTGGGATCTAAACGGATTGACTCCACTTAAAATAATCGCAAATTGTGGTGACTTCTGGCTACCCAAATAACAACGCCACACCAATAGTAAAACTGATAAGACACCACTGAATATATAATTTTTAATATGAAAAACGATTATTAATACTGAATTTACGGAATGTGTATACCAATGACATAAAATGATAGGTGAACGCTACCATAGTGGCGTTGATAGGGAGTTCACACATACCAAACCAAAAGTATACTTCCCACCGATTCTATCCCTGGTACATGTTCCAAGAGGTACATCTAGTGAACTGGAACACCAGCTAAGGCGTAATTGGCACACATATAGCCCAATCGTCAAAGAGAGTATTATATTGCAAGATGTAATCAACATACTATGTGGCTCCGAAGGAGCTTTGTTCCATATAGAAACTGGGACATATAAAGTCGAATGTAGCACATTCGTCGATCGCAGTAAGTTGAAATTGAGACCTATGATAATTACATAGAAAATGATGGAACTCTGTGTTTGATGGCAGAGGAAATACTGATGTTGGCAAAAATGCAACATCAGGTACAAGAATTTGTTAGAGATAACGAACGCGGTCTAGTCACACTAAGCTTATGCGAAGTGATGAATGTACTGCTACAGGAATTGCAAAGTCGTATCGCACAGTTCGAAGAATCGCAATGTAAAATGGGAACTGGCCTGCAAAAATTTAAACTATACCTCAAACCAGCATTACACACATTCGAATTGCTTACAATGGTCATAAATAATGCTAATCTGAAAGGTGCGAAGCTGCTCAATACACTTTACACAACATGTCAAATGTTCGGTGTGGGAGATGCCAGACGAAGCCTCGCCAACCACCTTCTAAAACAGACAATGGAAGCATATTGCTACTTAATAGACCAATGGCTCAATTATGGTCAACTATATGACCCATACCAGGAGTTCTTCATTGTGGAAACCGGACAACAAAATGTGCCCGAATCGGTAACATATCAAATCGACTGGGATCGAGTTCCCGTTATGCTTGAAGATATCGCAGAGAAGATACTGCAAACCGGGATATATGTACGTATATTGTTAGGTTCAAAGAATAGAGCTGTATCTGAACCTAACCCGGTACATTATACTACAATGGAAGAACTAAAGGAAACCATTGGTGCTATCCACCAAATTGCATCAGACAATTTGATGAAATATCTAGTTTTAGAGAAGAATTTAATGGATGTTTTTGAGTCGTTGCATGCATTTTTCCTCATGGCTCGTTCGGATTATCTATGTAATCTATTAGCAGAAGGGCAGCACCGTAACTTGAATGAAGCCTTTAGCCTCAACTTCCACGAAGCATTGGAACAATCCACTCTGAGGAATGATCCCAACAAACACTTGTTTTCATTGGATATCGATGACAAGGCTATGCCAGGATTGCGCATAAATAAATGTGACAACCTTGCAAAAATAGTCACCATGAAATTTAGAGTGGAGTGGCCACTACACATGTTTGTTACCAAAAGCACATTGGAGAACTATCAAACAATGTTCAAGTTCTTATTACAACTCAAGCAAGCTGAACGGGACCTGTCTAACATATGGCTAATGCACATGAAATGGAAACGCTTGGCATTCACACCAAACGCACAGATAAGGCTGAATTTCGTCTTCGTTAACATCCAACGCATGCTGTTCCTATGTAGAAATGTTGCATACCTATCGACCATAGAGGTTACCGAACGAAATTTCAATATATTGATGCAAACATATGAAAAGCATATGCAAAATAACAACGCAAATCAATCAGTATGCTTTGTGATAGAACAACAGAAGAATTTCGTGGAACAAGTAGTGAAACAAAGTATGGTAAATGATGGTATAGTGGGACCACATATCCATCGTGCAATCTCCCTATGTATTCTGTTTGCAACACAAGTAATCGCATTCCTAGACCAACACCAAATGGACAATAAAGGACAAGAACATGATAACGTAGAACAAACTACCAGATTCGCAAGTGAGTTGCTACATAACCAAGGATATATAGCAATGGTAACCACAGCGGCGACACAATTTGACAAGCATCTGCGCGAACTAGTGGCAATTCTAGAGGCAAATGAAAGCGTTAATAACAGTCTACTGCTTAGACTGAACTATAGTGGCTTCTTCTATTGATGTCTCTTATCACACGAACAGCCCCTGATGTGTCTAGCATTGTAAAAGGCATAGAATATACAAAAAGTAAATCATAAATTTTAAGTAAAAATCTTAAAAAGAAATAGCCACATCAGTAGTGTACATCAAAATTCGAAACATCCTGTAGATAACGCTTGAGAGCTGCAGCAAAACGAGCGATCGCAGCACCGTCAATGTGACGGTGGTCTGCCGTAACACCTAAGCAAGCAATGTCACGAGGAACCAACTCGTCACCAACATAACAAGGAGTCTTACGCGCTGCACCAAATGCCACAATAGTACCCTGACCATCAAACAAACGAGCATTTACGTGAGTGCCACCAATGGCTCCAAGGTTACTCAAAGTAGCTGTACCGCCGCTCATATCACCCGGGGATAGACGCATTTCAGCGGCAAGACGCTGAACACGAGCTAAATCAACCTGTAGCTCCCTAATGGACTTGGATTCCACATTGCGAATTACAGGGACCAATAGACCATGATCAGTGGCAACAGCCACATTGATGTTGTGCTCCTTATAGGCAATGTAGCCATCACCCTTAAACTTAGAGTTCATAATAGGATTTTCACTAAGCGCTAAAGAAAATGCTTTCAATAAAAATGGAGTCATAGTCAACTTAATGTCAGTTTCCAACGCGCGCTTCTGTAAGTAGTAAGATTTAAGCTCTGTCAAATCAACATCCTCGCCAACAGTAACGTGAGGCACCTCCAAAGAAGCAACCATGGATTTTACCATGCCACGTCCAACTGAGTTAAGCTTCACAAAATCGCCAGGAATACCACCTGAAACAGACTGAGAAGACGCAGCAAACTTTTCAACGTCTTCACGGGTTATTTGGGAATTAGAACCACTAGGAACAACCTTGGTAATGTCAACACCCAACTGCTTCGCCAACTGACGTACACTGGGAGCAGCTCTAACAGAGTCGCCATGCGATCTCTTAAAAGACTGTGCAACTGGTTTGGATGGGATCGAAGATTTCGTAGTTTCGGTGGGCTCAGATACAGCAGGAGTATCATCCTCAGCGTCAATGTCCATCAAAGGCGAACCTATCTTTATTAACTTGCCTTGCTCTACATATAATTTCTTCACCAAACCTGTATAACGACTCGTAATGTCCACAGCAGCCTTGTCACTCTGCACAGTGCAAACTGTCTCCATCTCCTCTACCTCGTCACCAACATTCTTATTCCATCGTACTAATTCAACCTCAGATATACCTTCACCGATATCACTAAGGTGAAATGTAGTCAACTTGTTCCTATGAACCGAACGATGAAAATGTCGCGCATAGGCCAAGCGAGAGACGCTTCTTGAGCCAAATTGGAAAAGGCTAGCTAGCATTGTGATGTCATATAAAACAAACTTTAGCAGTTGAATAATATACAATGTGTGTGCCTAGTATAATTGAAGCAACCTGAACATTAGCTGAAACAAAGCGTGACAGTGGGTAACAAATGAAAAGGCACAATGCGCATCATAAACAACACAGACATAAGAATACTACTGGAAATTTTTCTAATAAGCCTATCGTAAATTTTAAAGGCCTATGTCTAACTCATTCCACGTTTATAATTACAGAAGGTGACGGAGAAGAGTGTACGGAAGTGGCAATGAATAACGTCACATATAAGCGCAATGGTTAATCCAGACTAGTACTAGCGTATGGAATTGTTCGATTGGCGGTGACAATGTGGCGTATATTGCCTTTCTAATTAGATGTGTACCAAACTCTGGTTCGTAACTAGGTGTGTCCATCTCAAATGTATGCAATTGAACCGTTACTTATTTTAGTAAAAATTAGACTCAGTATACCTGAGTATAGTACAATATGGCGGTAATATGTTATATACTGGGCTCCACTGGCGAATTGTCTGAGCACGGATATGCACATTGGTGCCTATCGAGCCATCCAAAGTCAACATAAGGGCAACATACGCCCGTGAACTTGACTCAAGTACCTTATGGCACTATATATTGCATACAACCATGTCTACCTCACCTTTGCCTCATTCTTACATTTCTAAAACTCCCTCTGCCATGAGCGATTCTGCAGGCCTTAAAACGCCACCAGCAGATGCAATTATTTTAGAACCCATCGTGCGCGAGCGTATTATAGAGGTAGAAAGGCCTGAAATACAGGAACGTATTGTAGATGTGCCAGAAATCCAATATGTGCAAAGAGTTACCGAGGTACCTGAGCCAGTTATACAGGAGAATATTGTACGTGTAGCGAAGCCCGTGCTACAGGAAAGGATCAAAAAGGTAGTGAAGCCAATCATACAGGAGAAGGTTGTTGAAGTCCCCGTTGTCGAAATTGTTGAAAAAGTGGTAGAGGTGCCACAATATGTTTACCAAGAAAAGGTCATTGAAATACCAAAAGTAGTGGTACAGGAACGAGTTGTCAACATACCAAAGAAAGTGACGAAGGAAAGAATAGTCGAAGTTCCTAAAATTCAGTACAAAGAGGTATGTTCCGAACTATATGATTGACGACCTTTTAAACGTGTCATCGTATACCAGGTAATCAAGGAGCGTATTGTGGAAGTGGAACAGGAAATACCTGAAATTGTACACAAAGATGTGCGTGTCGTACACTATATAGATCGTCCTGTGGAAGTTGAGAAAATAGTAGAAGTACCACAAATACAGGTATGTAGACACAAACCTTGGTCATTATGCTTTAGCACAAATATAAGGACGTGATCACCCCTCAATATCGCAACGTACCAACACCTGTGGAAGTACCCGTCAAGCAAATTAGGAATGTGCCTGTAACCAAAATTATTGAGCGCGATGTCCCAGTGCCTGTGGAAATCGATGTGGTACAAGAGTTCACGTGTCGCAATATAGAGGCAAGGTCCGTTGACATATTTATTATATAATATACCTACAGGTATCACGAAATACCAGTACCCGTACATGTACAACGCATTATAGAGCATCCATTGCCACAAGAAGCTTTCCAAAACACCAACCTAGTACCGATGTATTACTGCGCTGTGCAGGACAACCTTAGACAAATGCAGCAACATGGCATTTCATACCCAAACAATATGCCAATCCAAAACATCAAGAACCAATTTTAAACTCTGGAGCAAGGTATCGTCCAATGCATGATGCCCATCCCCTATCTGAGCACCGTTGTACGGTATACATTTTATATGCTCAGGTACAGCGAAATGAAGATCTACTATATATTTTAAAATGCAGATTATAAACAATGAAAACAACCCACTAATGCATAGTTTATGTACACATTAAGGCAATTTTAGCCAAGCGTGTTAATATAGCTGCCACAACTCGATCGTACGTACGTCAAAATAACCATCATTGCTGCTCACAAGCTTAGGAGAATCGTAAGATTGGCAACATTGTGATACACCAGTTGACATATTTTTGTCAAGGATAAGAGCAGGCATATCGTTACCAACCACAATTTGTTGCGTCCCAATTTTTACACCTGCAGTATTAGCACCCGTACAATTGTAAATGTGAGCTTCAGGCTTCAACGTAAAGACAAAAGAATTCAAATTATCAGAGACTGTAAAATATGAATTATATACGTGTAAACCAACTCTTTTGTGAAGTGAAAAGACCATCTACCAGCTCATTATTCAATACGGGAATGAATACGCCAAATACATCTGCAGTAGTAGTTTCAACAAACAAAAAGGCTGAAACGTTGAACCGGTTACTGTCCTTAATAGTCTTTACCAGTCCCAGCATTGATGTCCCATGATGATCCGACGAGTATATCAAATGCGGGTCTAAGATGCGATATCCTGGCAACAACCATGACCAAAGCAGTTCCCAAGTGTACTCCTTTAAAACACTAGAAAAGGCAGACATGCGTGGACGATAAAATACCTTGATTTTCACCGGCATCAGATAAGGAGTTATACCACAACCGGTAGCATCGGCCTTATAATACTTAAGCCTGAAACTGTACGCTAACTTAGTCAAAGTGTCTACATCAAGCTCACTGTCGAGACCTATGTGATACAAAGTCTCCTCCGCATTCTCACGTGTGTTGCACTGCATCAGGCGGTCATGAGCGTAATTCACAAGTGCAAGGCAGTATCTACAGAGAACTATTTCTCCCTCAAACAAAAAGTCGCCATATATACGTAAAATGAAATCAAAAGGTAGCATATGGGAAAAAACACTCTGTACTGATCTGGCAATCCAAGCAGCCAGATCGACATTCAAAAGTTGCATCTTGCTAACCAGTTTCCGCATATGATAACGAATCACACTTACTACATAGATGATAAACTCTGCAAACCCTTCACGGTCGACGAACAAAAAGCGCTCTCCACACTCCATACCCCTCGACTCCACAGCTCGGGCCATAAGACAATGCAATACGCATAATGTAGCTTCTGGTGTCATGTATACCATCAAAAGACAACACAGTGACGGTATCATTGGCAAGAATTCAATCTTTGATGAAAACTCGGTGTTTAAACACCACATAATACGTTTAACCTCATCTATACCATCGGCAGTTAAAAGTTCAGTGAATACAGTAACGTCAGATAGCTTATAAACCGAATTTTGCAAAACCATGGTAGTTGCTTGACGCGCAAGTATGCTGTCAACCTTACTTGATGGAAATCTAATGTATCCGCTATCGGTGGCCGTAGGCTCACAGTCGTTCGTCAAGGCTACAGAACCATTAGTTGGTGTTTCGTCAATTGAATCCAGCTTTGTTATACCAGAAAAACTGACTTGGTGCTTACTTTCAAGAGTTATGTTGCCTTTTGTTGTTGCAAAATCTACCACGGAGTGATTGGACCTATCGGATACCACGTCCTCAGCGTCACTATAGTCTCTAGGGCTTGAATTAGAATAATACGAATTTGGATTTTTCCCGCAATGCATACGAAAGCCACAACGAAGAAGTATGTTTCGCAAAAATTCACGGAAACCAGAAGGTCGTTCCGTGGCCTTATTAACGGCCAAAGCGGTACGTTTATCCTCTAATGCGCGGAGGTATTTAATGATTGATGAAGTGTCTAAGCCAGCGGGATTACCAACCTTGTCCAACATAGGCGATATATTAGATCCAATGATTTTGGAATGGTGAACAGGTACATTGGGTAAAGGAGTGACACTGGACATAAGAAGTGTGTCCGATAATTGACGCGGTTTAAACTTGATAGAATCATCTTCCCTAGGTGGAATTAACCGGTCATGTATCTTCTGCTTATTTTCTCTGAGAAGCATCATCTGATTGTGATTGTCTTCATGAAGAGCTGATAAATAGTGGTCCAACGGATCCTTTCGATCTAGTTCGATATGTTCGTCAATCACATCAGGAAAACCAAAATCTTGTCTAGCGTGTAATGAACGCTGACCACTCCTACGAGGAGTACCGACACCATCTACAGACGAACAAACAGGATACCCACGACGTGATTTGCGCGGTTTATAGAAGTCACGTAGCGATGCAACAGACAACTCTCGCGATAACGGTTCGTCATCCGTCCTGTCATATTCGCAGTCGCTAGCCCGACGTGGCTCATCCAAGCGATGCCACGTGTTGATAGAATCTGTCAAACTCTCGGCATCTATTGAACCAGAGTCAAAATCAATGTCATTGGCCTTCATAGGAGCACCCACTATATCACTGTGGAGTCCTAAAATACCCCCTGATGCAACTTTTATCGGTAAATCAGAAAACCAACCACAAAAGGTAGGACAATCATGTCCCATAGTTCTAGGAACATGTTGACCAAAGGTAGTGGCGAATGAGTGTTTATAAAAATTGGGGTGCTCAATGTAGAATCGATCAGCTCCATTGGCTTTTATCCATATATAATGCTTAATAAGATCGGGGACACCCCTGAAAAATGATGTATAAATGACAAATGGATCAAACCATATTAAAATTGATTCAATAATATAAAAAGCATATGTAACAAAATGCACTAACAACCGCTTTTGATATGTATATAAAATTTAGGAAAATACAAAGGACAAACAAAGTAAGTTAATGCAGGATTTGGTCAAAGAAGATGCAACAGTTAATCAACCAATCACTAAACCTAACCTCTTACCTTCTTATAGCTGTTTTCAATGATCCATAACTTTCATAACTTGTTGAAATACCATACAGGAACATATCAGCGCTCCACATGCATAATTCTAACTCCTAAAAAACGTCAATTTTCTGAAATTAAGGCGAACACTAACTTACATCTACATCGGGTGAACGCCAACGACTGTAAACCTCTGTATCAACTAGAGATACAGCTTCCGACGAAACGGGACCCATTACGCCAACACACCAACGCCAACTTTGTAGATCTAAATTTTAAAATAGTGAAATCAGATCTATTTTCCAATGGAACTTTACGTGTTTTGCTACCACATTTCGGCGATTTGTATATATATACAGCCGCACATTGATATTGTCTAGGCAAAGTGTGCGCGTGATTGTGTCGGCCAAGATTCTAGACACCCTTGATATATTAGACCATTGCAACAAAATATATGATGAATATATACATAAAATACACGTTACATATAGTTTAGTGGCTTAAATATCGATATGTCCCCATCATTGTTTTTTATCATTGCTATTGAATCCCTACCGAAGAAAATAAGGGTTGCTTATCCATCTATATGAGTTACTCGGCATGCGCGAATACCAGATGCAGCTATTTTGAAATCTAGCGGGATTGAAGGTGGTCCATTGCAATTAAATAAAATACGTAAAAACCGTCTAGTGGAGGATGAACTTCCTGTTTATATTTTCCATATCCACTCACGTATCACTTACTAATCGCCTCTATTAGTATTCTGCAGTTAATAGCCTGCGACCAAAGATCGCCGAGTGCGGGTGTCACCTGTACTCATTGTTCACTCAAGCTATAAACTAACCAATGTATGTGTCATTCCGGTTCCCGCAGAAGCATCTAGATTCCCAGCAATCGCCTACGGGCTATATAGCATGGATCACTGTAAACGTTACCTCATTTATAAGAAGTATCAAAGCATTCTTCTGGTGGGCTAGACGCTTCAGAATAGATGCAACATTGAGCAGTGTGTTCATACTGGCGTTATCGGCACTGAAAACATTTTTTCTCAATAACATATATAACTACTCTTTATCTTCCATGCAATCTCCGAATAAACATGCGATTGAATCAATTACAATAAGCCGAATCTGAAAATGTTGTAATCCGAAGATTAGATTCACTAATAGCTAAGACACATACGTGATAAGATGCGCCGACATCAGCGTGTAGGTTCCTTAATTCTTCAAGGAAAAGCTACAAAACGATTATATCAGTCAAATCATGTTTTACCGTGGGTTCAGACGGTCTATAAATACGAAGATGCTTCGCTATTTCTCTAGGACCCAATGGAGCTCCTTTGAAACGGCTATTCTTAGACTTTCGTTTGTGTTCTATATGTTTTGGGTGATTTTTTACACTGTTTCTATACCTATTATGTCACAAAAACGTTGCATTGGGAACGCCCTACTTGTTTGGAAGTAAAGCATGACATCATTGGAATCTGCCTCTTGCATTCTTACAAGTTCCTATCACAGAATGAATGCAACCTATGATAAGAGATATGAAATGGACGTCACTATCATTCAATGTAAAATAATAGTTATCACACCGTTATTCATTCGGTATAAAAAGCGAAATGCTGGCTTTTAACATCCATAATAAAATATATAATTCCATCTTATTTGTTTTTCAATGAGAAATGGCAATCAATATAAGGAAGCCAATGTTGTGAATGATTACTAACAAGAACTGGGACGACGGCCAAAGAACAACCAATATCAAATCATTGCTTACCTCAGCCACTAAGGTCAGTGCGACCTGCGTTTTTCCAGACCCGGATTCGCCATATATCTCTGTAAGCATACCAAGCAATAAACAGTCGCCTAAGGCATCGTCTATCTCTGTAATACCAAGTGAAATAGATTCCGTAAATGAAGGTGTTGTATGTGGAGGCATAATTTTAACATTTTCAGTGTGTATATCAATTGAATCGGACGTTTCAGGAAATGTTGTTGTTTATTAGAGGTAAAATAGGGCGAATAACATAGCGGGCATGGTCTAGTGGTTATGACGTCTGCTTTACACGCAGAAGATCCCGAGTTCGATCCTCGGTGCCCGTATTTAGAACGGTTGTCGTATGATATGTTGTTGAGATTGTTAATATGTTTCCAGTTACCTCATGTCTGTTAATTGCATTCGTGAATCCCCAAAAGGGGAAACCTGTTGACACTCCAGCTGGACGCGACGGAGTATGATAGTCTTGATTTTTTCATAAAAGTTTGCCATGGCAGCATTTTCCATACTCCAGTTTAAATATTCTGATACATATATATGTTGAAGATGTGTAACCAACGCAGCAATAACAAATGGACGTCAAACGGTAGTGATGTGTCGTTGACAGCAGAATCACAACAAGTCTGTTTATTTTGTATCATACAGTAGATGTTTCCATACCATTAGGGCAACTTCTAAAGGATTCTGCTCAGTGCAAAGTAAAGATTCCATGCACAACCTATATGTAATATGCGTTGATCCCATTTGCCTATGGATAATGTAGATAAATGATTTCTCCACTTACCAGTTGTTGCGTATAAGCTCAAAAACGTTAATAACGTTCATATAGTCTTTGCGGATAACAAACGCACTCATGAGGATATGAGCCAAGTCGGTATCTGGAGGTTTCGGCAGCCAGTCCTTCGTACCGCCCACCAACTATCGTAAAATGAGGTCGACAATTATAGTAAACATGAATATAGAATTATCAAATAAATGGAATGAAGTATCCATAAGATATTATGTATAGCATTATGAGATAACGAAAGCACAGCAACCATCAGAGTATATTCCTCACCTTCAATGACTCGTCGAGTTCACCGCAACGCAACGCAAAAACGAAAAACTTATTGACTCCTTCCGGAGTTAGCTGACGACCAAAATTATAAAAATGGTTAGTTGCTATGACACCCAAACTGTATGACTCTCGGTTTTTGCAGCTGCATATATTAAGGACATGTTAGCCGTAGAAACAATAATGCTATAGGCAGGACAAAGTTGCCCTATATATACACTGTCATTCACACTGTTATGTTTCAATTATCAACCATATTGTCATTTTAAAATACTCAAATAGAGCTGGAAAGTTAAATAATGAAGACTTATTATTTTCATTAGACACTTACAGCTGCCATATAGAATATAGGTGCTTGATATGCACACGTAAAAGCAAGTTCCGGCGTCCTAGATCCTCTACCTTATCAACATATTGCGATAGCATCCCGATATTACTTAACCTGAAGCTCCATGTGATTCCATAGGCTTGTATTACCTCGAGAGCGATCTAAAGAACGCCATTTAATTTTATCATACATTATTTGAAGTTCATAGTAGATAATTTTCATCCGATACTGAAGAATTCATCATAACACCGCACAACGTCATACTTCGCGAGGTCGTACACACTATCTAAAGTTCAGCGGTTTTGTTTAATATATAATAATATGTTGTTCACTATGTTTGTGAATGCGAATGTGTGTCATTTTGACGTTGAATTGGTGAGTAGTATATATTGTAAACAGGATCAACCCTTAGCATGATACAGAACGTTGGTCTTCGCGAATCTTTTCATTCCTTGAAGAGGCATCCTAAGACTCCAGCATAACCACCAAATATAGGACGCAGAACTTCCACGGATTCTTCACCATATATGGAGAACATGTACGCAAATGCCGACACTAGTGCAACCATAGTCATCGAATAATTCATCGTGTATGATCCAGTGAAAATGATGCGCCTCAGACCATATTGCTTTGCAACCAAAAAAGCTACTTGGCCAATGCTATGGGCAACCATATCACTAATGCTTCTTATGGAATCTTCTTGTCTAATACCATTTTGTCATACGATGCTAAGACTCACCTAGCATGACCATCCCAAAAACCAAAACTGCAAGTAATTGGGGAACGTCACTTTGTTTCTTACCTAGCCTTAAGTCCGCAAGTGGGTAAAGCGGTTGTATTCATTTCCGGGAAGAATGTATCTAGACAGTTGGTACCTGATCATGTTTTCCCTTAAATATATTACCAACCTTTCGCATATGAGGATGTGAAACGTTCAAAACCATGAAAACCAAGGAGCAGCGCCATTAATCCGTGCATAGTGCCTCCACCGATACTCGTTCCAGTAACCCGTTCGTACATTCCCTTTGCAGTAACCTGAAAATAATGTAACATTCGCAAATACTCAAATAATTAATATTTGAAACTGTATGGAATATAATGTCTAGCCCATACCTTAAGGAAAGATATACCGCTTCCGATATTTACTATTAAGTAAGGATACTCTGGATCCTGTATAATATTGACTCCAGATACCTAGTAAGTTACCACAGATAAAAACTCGGTCTGCCCTGTTTTTAAATTGTATCGAATAAAACCAGAGTTTAAGAAATGTAAAATATCAGTACCATATACAACAGATGGCATTTCTTCAACAGCATGAAACTTAGAGTCACTTAATAATTCCTTGAAGACATTAAAATATTTAAGAGCTCCTCCTCCAGTGGCATGAACCTGAGTACCCCGATTGATAATTTGCTTATCTGTTCCAGCCATTATGTATATATATAATTAGCTTACCAATCAAGGATTGAATTACCTCACGTAATGAATCCACCGGAACGCGGTGCAATCCAATCGCAGTAGAGGCGTTGAAACGAATGAGATTGGGGACCAGTATTTTTAAATTTCGGTCTATGTTACAATGGCATAATATGTCTATTCTATAATGAACTTCCAACAGGTTAAAAACATCGTACATGTATTGGTGTATCCAATACAGGTTGTGCGCAATGGAAGTATAATCTGCCTCCTGGAAATAAGCTATTTTAATCAGCGTTCCACCGAGGTCAAAAGCAATTCTATCCAACGAACTAGAGCTGCTGATGGAGCCATGTACTCCTTTCGAAAAAGTAGAATCATTTCGTATGGAAAACGCATTTTCATGCAACACCTTTTCTGCATCACCTACTGAAACGCCTATTTGATGTGAAATGGTAGCTTTCAGATCACAAGAGGTGATTGTTAATTCTTCGATTAGACGCAATACCTCGCCTGTGAAAATAACATCTCGTGGTGATTTAACGTCATGTTTCATGAAAGGTGATACAGCTGTTGTAGAAGACGGTGTTAAATGTAATCGTCCTATTATGTTTTCCGAAAAGATGTCAAGCGAATGTGCAACGTTCAGGGAGCTTTCCGTTAATTGCCGTATATCATCCTTCACCGTTGCGGATTCTAATAGTGATTTTAAAATATGTTGTTGACGCTTGATGTCATGACAAATTTTTGTTTGCATCTTATAGATTTGTAATACATCTATGCATTGAAATGTGTTATCCGTCGTCTTCAACTTTACCAACTGCCTGGTCACTGTCTACACACCAAGGTCCCAACTAACTATACGAATTCATGGGTATTTGATTTGTTATTTAATACCGTAATGGCATATTCTCTGCGTTCAATGGAGAATAGTTAATGTTAATCTGTGATTTCGGCCGTAGTATACTTCTTTACGGTTTGCCTTGTCTAAAATTCCGATGGCTAAACGATCTATTTATGTGTCATATAATTCAACATAAAATATACACACATGGGACACCAAGAAGGTCGTTAGCAATATACTACATTCATTTATAATGTTTAAAGCTCAATTCAGTTGGTCGCTAACGATTTTCAGAATCCACGAACTTTGACTCACATATTTTATGACCTGATAATTTTTGTATGGGTAAGAAACGTTTCGTCACTTGTTAAGTCACATGCTGTTAATACGGTGGTACAATGTGACTTGGGTTCTTAAAACAGCTATTTCAAGGGTTTATTCAGGTCCACATGCTTTGAAGTGTATATGTTATCTTTTTTCGTGTATAAGACAGCTTTGCCCTTTCCAACATTGTTAACATCCTCGTATAACACTAATACGCGATCAGAAGCACTATTGTCTTTGGGGATTGTTTTACCACCCAAGGTAACATCTCCCAGAATATACCACCAGTCACCAAAAATGATGTGATAATTCGAACCATCAACTTCCGCCATGTGGTAGAAAATACCTTGAGGTGGATCTTGGTCTGTCTGGAAAGATACTTCTACCCGATTGGGTAGTGTAATGCGATTAATATTGAACAGATCCACGTTGGCTTTTACATGGATATGATGTTCCGAAAAGAGTTCCGCTAATCCATTACTTCCAATATAAACAGTTTTCCAGTTGCTATTATGTATATAGTATATGTTGTCCACAAATTTATCCGAAACCAAGGCACGAAGCGTCACTTTTGCAATTTGGAGACCAGGGAGTTCAATCAGCCGCAAACTAAATGAATCTCCCGGGTCGACGAAAATTTTTGGTATTCCGGCAATGTTAATAGTTATTTGGTGCACACCCAGCGCAACCCTTACGTCATGTACGATCTTTCCGGTAGAGTCAACAAAGCTTGTTTGGAAGACATTATCTATATCCTTGTGGAACAACTCATATAGATCTACCACAATATCGGTATTTCGTGAACTATTGTGCGGTATGAGGTATATAGAACTGTCGAATTTTTTGTACTCGCCGGGGTTTGAGTCAGATTGCATATATTTTCCAACTATAATAGCTCCCGATAAAAAGTCGAACACATTTAATACGCGGGGAGATGTAAGAGGCTTCTTGGTATAATATGCCGCTAAAAATCTATGCTGTGATAGCGGGGTGACGGGGATTACGTTGCTGCCTACAGCTATATTTGCGATAAGATGATGTGATAATTTGGTTGACAAATAGACCGCTAGCCCAAATTGATGATCATCCTTTATGTTCACATCAACCAAAAATGGTACAGTGTGATTGTTTAAATTGATATTTATCCGTTCCAGTCCTCTATTAACACGGAGTCCGGGAAACGGTATGAAGACTAATGAAAGAGCTATTAAAATGGATAAGAAGGTTACACCATTCAGTATCCAAAAAGTCTTTAACTTGGAAACTAGAAGAGGTTGTATCGGAGGTTGCATTGGCCTATTATCTCTGTCTTCTCTAGATGACATCCTGCTTGGTCAGAGAATTGATAATGTGAAGATTAAACCCGTTATCATACATCTGCATTATTCGATTAAATGATGCATAAAACACACTGATTTATTAAAAGAAGCATTCTTCCCTGTAAATGGGTAACGTAAGAAATCACATGTGAATGGCACAAGAGAAACAATTTTTTCCGTCGTGTTAAGTGCGTAATTTTTACGAATGAAATCGCTCTTTAACCTTATAAATATTACGTTACCTCTTCGTCGGCGAATGTATATGTAAAATCAGTATTTGTGTATAATTAAGGTGTGTATTTGACATGCTTATCGTGAAAATAATAATTGACAAAGAGGGAAGTATAGAAATAGTCCCTCAGTTACGTGTATATGTTTCTAGTAAGCAACAGCACTTACTACTTTAAACAGCCATAGCATCCTACAACCCTCACTGGTAATAGGTCTTAGACTCATCGTACTCCTACCTTCCACTATGATGCCCATAATAAGAACACGGCGTCGTAGCCTAACATAGCCACGTTTTACTTTGAAGTATATGGCGCTTTACAGCATTGAAGGTTGTGGACAAAATAAACATCGTGGCGGCCGCAGTACAGAAGTAATGTCTCCCAATAAATTTGATCACCCTGTAAATTGATCAAATACTGTTATATTTCATTGATGTTTGTATAATATCTTCTGTGAATTCTTCTGTCAACTAAAATAATCATGAATTGTACACATAAAATTCCTGACTTTTCCAGTGAACAAGTCAATCTCCTTTTTACCTTGGTTTCGTGCCGAATCTCAACCACGCTTCTGAAAACTATAGCAATATGTGTGTACTATAAAATGCTTCATTTTGCAGTTACCAGTATCGTTATGTAACTGAAATCGCGGTAGAAGCACTACCCGGTTCGTCTTTGAGAGCCTTCTTAGCGTTTTTGTGGAATAAGCCACTTATGAAACCTTTAACAAGCGTAGGATTGGTTGTATACATAATAAATCCTATTAGAATCAATCCGACTATAACGATACCAATAGTAACGTAGTTCGTTGTTGATGTCTCACCACAGATGAAACTGTTTATGATAACACCTACGATAGTCAAAATACCAAATGCTAAAAGTACGCATCCAATAATCATTAATATGTCATTTATGTCATTTTCTCTCTCCTCTAAGTAGGCAAATTGCGAAGGCATAAAAATACCCTTTATTGAATCCCAGGAACGGCGTATATGGACATTATTCTGTGCGCCTAGTATAAGGAAAAGTAATACTGGAATCCCTATTAAGAACAAAATGCCAATTGCGATCCATCCTACATATTTCGGAGTACTCTCTGCAAAGCCACCCTCTTCTCTACTCGCACATAGGATTGTCAACGCAACCATTAACATAATAAATACAATCCCTAACCCTATGGTGGCATATATTACTCTCCCTCTGGAAGCGGTTGTTTCAACCAGCTTAGCTGTTGGTTCATTATAAGAAGTTTCCTCCATTGTCGCCGCCAGCTAACAGAATATACATTACAGTTATTCTAGAACCGTTTAATGAACCCTTGATTTCAAGGGCTCGATATAAACAATAAATCATATATTCACTCAACGGGTACTAGAACAAGGTAAACCGCTGTGAGTCCGATTTATATTCCAATTCATTCTCATGAGTGTAATCATACCATATTGTCTTTTCTTTTGTTTAGAATTTCCTATGGGCAGAACGAGATGTGATTTTACATGACTTTGGGAGGAACACACCACATGGCGATTGATGAGGAGGAGATTTTAAGTGCCATTCAGAAGCCGAAGCACGGTATTTTGATATGAAATCAAATTGCTTTATCTAATTTCATTCATATGTCACGGCAAATTACTTAATTTAGATACGGTATATCAATTGTGCGTTGATATACTTTTAGGTCATCAATCACTCAAGATATGTTAGATGAGTCGGCCTATGCTTCAGTGTGAATTGATAAGCTATCATTCGTATGTTAGTCTTTTGGATGTTTGAGATTCAACAGTCCATTAGGGCATGATTTAAGGCAATAGGCCTTGGCATATGAATTCCACAGTTCACGATCATACACTGCTTGCCTTATACATCTGCATTTACAATAATGTTGTGGAATTGTAGTAGCTCGGAGTATGCGTATCAACAAATGGAAATATTCATATACCTCAATTTAAATATTCATTGTGAGAAAACATGGTATGGGCAAGCTCGATATGGCAAACGGTGTCATATTGGCAGTGAGTGTACCATATATGACACCTATAGTGCTCTATGGCGTAATGTACTAATTTATGGACACCCAATGACAATGTACTCTGGATACACCACAGGTATCATTGCCTAGTGGTCTGTAGCCATAAGGTATGGTGATAGTTACTAGCAATATGTTGGTCACTTGGTCTTTCATGGTCACTATATGACCTAATGTAGTCACTATACTCTATATAACGTCACTGCCATCCTATGGAATCCACTGGGTAAATTTGAATGTGTGGTACCACGGAAGCGTGCCCAGTAGCTGCTCAGTGGACCAACTCCAGCCTTCCATATATATCCCAGTTACTCTATATTAGCACTGCTCACTGGAACATATATACTCAAATGTCTACGGTTTAAATGGGTAATTCGGGCATGAAGAGGATGACTATTTTAAGATCACTGCCCGCAAATCACCGCTTTTGCTCGATTATATATTGTATGTGCTATCAGTGTAGACAATTTAGCACTGTGACTGCATTCTACACTATGTCACCCTCTAGAGTACGTAAAGCTTTACCCAGTACACGTGACTACCCATACTGGCCCTGGCATCTTCCTATGAATGATCCTGCGCAACACTGTTTGGACCTTACACCACCAGGATTGCTGTGCCTGCTAGGTCATCGTGAGTCTTGTAGTTATATCTACTACTAGAGGTTATGTGCACTACAATTGACTATTATTACACCCATTAGTCTAATGGTTACATCATGTGTTCTAAACGGCACAATATGTAATGCAAAGGTGCCCATGTTCACCATGGCAACCTGGGTCTCATGTACTACATGATACATGATTGCCATCAGATGGTACTCCACAGCGACTCTATTGCTATACTACAGCAATCTATGATATTAATTAATCACTGTACTATCCAGTACTACTACATTACTACCCAGTACCCCAACCCTTGGCTCCAGTTGATACCGCCTTTCTTAGTGTGCTATCACCATTGGCCGGCAAACCTAACATCCAATTCAAGACGTGTTTGGATGTATTTGCATCCACCTTTGACCCATCAGCATTTACCACCACCTTATCGTTTTTCTCCTTTTTAACCTCCACTTCATCACTAGTAGTACCTTCCACTACCACTACTTCCTCAGTATCATTGTCTCCAGTCACCTTCTCTGCCATGGCCCATGTAGTACCGTGGTAGTGGCCAGTCACTGGGCTCAGTGAGTCCAGTTTAGTATGGGTCCAGTCCACTGGGACGAAGGCTGCCAAGAGGAGGTACCCTATGGTAGTGACTAACATTTTGTAGAGCACTTGAATTGACTGCGTTTAGCTGATGATTTACTGATGTTGCTGTTGAGCTTTTGACTAGCTAATTGACTGAGTGATGTTGCTCTAGACCACTTGACTGGCTAATTGACCGCGGTTGCCTGGTTAATGTGACTATTGGCAAGCCCTAATAGTACAATGGTGGATTTTGCTTATTACGTTAGATAGAGTGGTGGTAAAGTGGTGGGGTAGCAGCCAAGAAGCACCCCTTCTGTAGTGTGGTAACGGAGCTGATGTGCTGTCTAGAGTGGTGCCTGATACGTAATTCATCATTGGTACCAAACGGTACATATGTTACTGTCCAATATAACGTATTATAGTAATCGTATCACCATTAGAATGCTCTCTTCTATTGGTATTGTGCTGTAATAATAGCCTTCCAATGATCCAATACAGTAATAACCAGCCTTCTATTGATAATATACGATATTTAAAAATCACCTATATATATATATATATATATATCATTTTGTTAGATTTGTTATCCTGCTGCAGCACTACAGTAGAGTTATTCTGTATTCTACATTATATATGCTAGCCATTTGATGACTGTATAGCGCCCAAGGCGCCCTTATAGCACTAGGGTGGGACGTACCTTTGTCTAGATTTTCCTGCTTGTGGCTTCCATTGTTCAAATCTGTGCATACCATGAGTCACTATTGGTCACTGTGGCGCCCAGGGGGTGCCCCTAGTGTATATATACAGTGCCTTAGGGGTGCCATATAGAGTACTGGGACGTACCTTTGAAGTGGTTTTGTTTGTCTGTGCCACCGGTACCTGACTGTATCCAACCCATAGGTACTGGGCAGTGTTTGGGTGGTTTGCCGAAGTGTCCAAGTGTCCCCGCTGGACAGTTAATGTGATCTTCAATTTCAGGATAATGTTTACTTGCTCCTACAGTCCTTCCACAGCACATCCCATATAAAGCATCACACAAGAAGCACATTAAGGGGGATATCTGAGTTCCAGCCGTACCACCACCGGCAGCACTAGATATACCACATTTCTGCGTGTGTTCATTCCCATTTCCTGTGCCTGCTACACCATTACTCCATATGACACGGTTGCGCGCCACCTAATACACATAGAGTCCCCTTTATCAACATACGGCGCGCATGTTTTATATATAACTTTTATAGAAGTAGATCTTACCTGGTATCTCACACTTCCACAGATTTTTCGCGCTATATCCACTACCCATGTAAACTCCACTACCATATCTACAACTTTTCCAGCCCAAAACCTTATCATCCACCACCCCCGCTCCACATTGCTTCCTCAGGAAATAGAGCTGGTAGAAGCAGTGGTAGACATATACCCTCAGTTGGTCCAGGCACTGGGTGGGACTAATGTCCATCTGGAAGCCAAAGAGCCCATTGGCGTACATCCCATGGAGGGGGCCTATAAAGTGTTAGGAAGTGGTACTCATGGATACTTACCAAACTTGGAGACTTCCAGGTGGTACCCGCCGTAGCAGACTTGGCCTTTCTCCAGGGGATTTCCGGTGGGAGCTGCCGGTGCACCGGGAGCTGCCTCTGCGGTTGTATCTTTATCATCAAGGGTACATCTCTTATTACGGTCTTTACTGTGATTGGGGCACTTGTTAGTACTCTGAGCAGCAGCAACTCCACTACCTACAACACAATTACTCCACATGACTACCCTAGGGCACTGTTGCGCCGAAGGCGCCCTTATAGAACTTTCAGCAAAACCCGTACTAAACTTTTACTTAGAAGGCCACTATAAACTATAGGTATCACTATTGTCTAACTGTATGAAAACACTCTGTAACCTTATCCACATCACCATCCCTAACAGCTACTACTTTTATACTAAACTTCCATGTAACTTTTGATGAACATATCCACATTATCCCTAGTTATCGCGCCGAAGGCGCCACTACTTTGCCACTATGTCTTTCCAAAATACTCTAGTATCCCCCTTCCCTTCTTCTTGCCCACCATCAGTACCTCCCATGGACTCAGACTACCCTTCCTGAACCATCCCCTGCAATGCGACCTCATATGTGTCCAGTCCAGTGGCCATATGGCTCCAAATGCTAGATAGAGTACCGCTACTAGCCACGCTAGCGTGAGAACAAAGATCCAGGGGAGCCTGGTGGTGTAGATGAGCTTATTTATTTCGTGGTGGAGGCCTCCACTGGTGCCGTCATGCTTGATGTGGTTGCCTTCTAAAACGCCATTCAGCGTGCTTAGGAACTCGTGACACTTCTTCTGTGTATTACCAACACCTACTACAATATTACACCATATAACACCCCTAACAGCTACTACTTTTTTACCAAAATTTTGCCAAAAGTACCACAAAACTTTTGTGAAACTCTGATTAAAAGTGCTACTACTCTTATACTAAACTTTCAGCAAAAGTGATACCAAACTTTTGTGAAACTTTTACCAGAACTACTACTACACTGCCTCTACACTATCCATACTACTATACTGGAACTTACCTACACCTCCTTGCTTGTGCAGCTCCGTTACGTTACCATACCCAAATCCATACTTGTACAACACCGGTAGTACCCCGGTACATGATACGACAGAGGCACACTGACAGACTCCGCCATTACTACCACCAGTGCACTTAGTACCATGTGTTCCTTGTCGGCATCCATTACCATCGCTACATCCACCTCCTCCCTGACCTGCTACACCATTAATCCATATGATAAGGTTGCGCGCCACCTGTTACACTGTCGCGCCGAAGGCGCCACTATCT